>NW_022196900.1:18462958-18507517 GCF_008632895.1 Mastomys coucha | reverse complement strand
TCTTATCACTATTAACATAATGATTAATGATGGTAGGTAAAATGTTGAATTATCTCCCAAACTTCCAGTGACATGTAACTAAAACAATCTATTAACCTGCCATCGGTACAAAGCACAGAACAAAATATTTCTATGCTGGCATGACAGGATACAAATAATTAACATGGGGATGTTCAGAGATGCCCCTCTCTCCCAGAGCATCCTCCTAGTTGGTCCATCATTTCTCCTTCCCCAGCACTCTGCACCCAACCTCCTTCCAGCTTTGCCTGCTCCTGGAACTAGAGGGTGGCCAGAAAAAAGAAAGGATGTTGAGTAGTTCTTTTCCGGAAAGGTGATGTAGGAAAAAAGGGGAAGAAGGGAAAAGCTGGGTGGCGTCTAGCTAGAGAGGTGGAGAATGAAAAAGTGGGGAAGAAGGGAAGGGATGGGTGGCATCTAGCTAGAGAGGTGGAGAATGGAGCTGGGACAGCAGGGTGAAAGGGAAGCAGATGATGGAATTGGAGAAGTATCACTGTGTAAATTACTCAACAGGTAGGAAGTCAAACCTCAAACTCTGTTTTAAAAAATCCAGGTGATGCTCAAGCTAGCCTCAGATTTGCTTTTCAAGCCTCACCCTCCAGAATACTGGGATTGCAGGCATGGACCACCACATTGATTTCTGAATTTCTTCTTATTTTTGTGTGTCATTTAAAATGTTATTAAATATGTGACATGACACTGGGACAGAACCACACATGAACACAATGTCATTAGGGGTGTATATGCATATTTATAATTACATATTGTATATGATCAGTTCAATGTTTTAGAATTGAACATAGAATTTTTTAAGTACATTATAACTTAAATATGTCACAAAGTCCTATATCCATACGGACTTTTTTTTTCTTCTAGGTAAAAAGTAAGGCTTTAAAAGGAAGCACAAATTTTAATTAATATTGATTGATTCCGATTAATCAATTAATCAAGGATTAATTAATTAAAGTTAATCAATTAATTGTGGTTCATTGGGGATGTGGTCCCAATTTCTGTCTGCATTTGCTCTTCTTTGATAAAGCGTACCTAGGAGGATCCATTGAGCATCTCTGACTTAATCAAAAGCAATGCTTTAGTCCTACCTGTGTGTAACAAGGAAATGTTAGTTAAACTTTCAGAAGCTACACAGGAGGTTACGAGTGTTTACCTCAGTGATTTAAATGAGTGAGATCCACATTTTTGCTTTGGTTCCTAAGCAGTAACACCCCAAACTGAATGAGGGTTGAGAAGAACCAGGAAGATAGCATCACTTCAGCTTCACTTCAGTTTTGTTTCCCCGCTTTTTGAAGGCATTAGGTTTGAGCCCAAGGCCTTAGGTATGCTCAGCAGGTGCCCGGTCACTGGGCTATAGCTCCAGCCCAAACAATTTCCTTCTTTCTTTCTTTCTTTCTTTCTTTCTTTCTTTCTTTCTTTCTTTCTTTCTTTCTTCCTTCCTTCCTTCCTTCCTTTCTTTCTTTCTTTCTTTCTTTCTTTCTTTCTTTCTTTCTTCCTTTCTTTGAGACAAGGTCTTGCTCTGTAGACCACTTTGCCTCAAACCTGCCCATCCATCTCCTCAGCTCCATGGGATTACAGGTGCGTATCATCACACTGAGCAACTCTGAGGGAGTTTTGTTTGTAAGGTTTAGTTGGGTTGTTTGCTAAGGAACAACTGTCCTAGGGCACTCAGGATTGAACTACCTCCTTTTGCACTCCAGACAGACATTCTACTATTTGGCAACATCTGCACTTCTCTTTATTTTTTGAGACACAGTCTCATAGAGTCTAGGCTGGCCTCAAACTCACTATGTAGTCCAGAATGACTTTGAACTCCTGAACCTCCTGTCTGTTACCTCCCAAGTGCTGGGATGACAAGTGGGTACCACCACACTCTTGGCCCCTTGACATCTTTTTACTTTTATTTTGAGACATGGTCTCATTCAGTTGCCAAGGCTAGTCTTAAACTCTCTATCTTTTTGCTTCAGCCTCCCCATCTTTGGGGTTACAGACTTGTGCCACCAAGCCTGACAGCATTTTGTTTTCAACGTAGACAATTTTAAAGCACTGCGTGCCAGGAAATTTATATCCGACACCTCTCCCTTCTAGCATGCCTTTGTCTGTAGCCACAAGAAGGACTTCCAGTTGGCCTGACGTTCCTTAAGCCCTCCCACATGAGAGGTTTCAGCAGTCTATGCAGGTGAGACTCAAGTGGGGGGACAGTGAGGAAAGTACTTTCTTGGCCATGAGCACCCCAAGGAGTGGCCGAGAGCCCCGTGCACACGAGGAGAAGGATCTGAAGAAGAGCTGGGTGGGAACAGGAGATTCAAGACAGTTTAATGAACGTTCACTCAGAGGTTGCTTAGAGTCTGGAAGTTCACTTTCAGTGAATGATGTATTCAACTGTTGATTTCCAAACTTTGTACATTGCCCTCAGTAGGAGTGGAGCACATAAAACAGTTTTATGTCTTCTACTAACTCAACAAGACAGCTGGGTAGTGCGTCTATTAATACGAGCCAATGTGACTTGATTCTTTAAAGGAATACAAATGAGTGGCTATTTTTGATGCTTTCATTTGGAGTCTTCCCTTTTGTCCCCCACACCCAAATGACAGAAACTTTTGTGATGGCCTAGGACTTTGGGGAGCCCAGAGACATGGGTCTGAGCAGCACATAATGCTTAGTTCTGTTCTGACTCATTTGCCAGCCTCTCTTTACCTCTGGCAAACAGAAAGCAACTGTGAAGGGGTGAGCTGCCTATAGCAGAGAGAGCAAGGGCACCTGACGCACCTACGAGGAAGAGCAAGGAGCAGGATCCTGCTTCAGAATCAGCCCAAGCACACAAACACAGCTGTGACCCAGAGGGATGGAAAATTCCATCATGGCGCAATCCCTTGACTCAGGCTTGAACTCCCAACTCACAGAGGGGCCTCATAGAGGTCACAGAAGAGGGGAGAGGGCCATGTGCACATAGCAGAATCACATGCCTTGCCATCATTTGTCAGTTTTATGGGAGGCATCTGAAGAGGCAGAAAGACAGTGGGTCTGAATGTGTGTCCTGGGCATACCTATCTTTGGGCTTCATCATTCCTTTACACAATGTTAGTGCAACCCCGGGTGGTTTCCAAGACAGTGATGTGTGTCGTGCACAGGAAAGCAGTGTTGGGCACATCATTATAGTCACTCACAAGGAAAGATATTGAGGTCCTGCCTGAAGGACCCCAGTAGCTGGCATTGAAACTTCTCAGAGACAAGTTATTCAAAGGTGAGCAAATACACCCACATATGGTTATGGATACACACATGTAACACATCTTCTCTTGAGGTTGGTCATGTAAGATTGGCCATTACACTATTAACAATAAAAACAAGAGAGTTAATTTGGAGCAGATTTTCCCTCTCATCTCAAAGGTTAATCTTTTACTTAAAAAACAGGAATAAAAAATGTTTTTTGACTCAATTGTTTTCCCAAGCGACCTTACAGTATAGTGGGATTTTATAACTTAATAGTTACATATAAATAGTTACTAGCAGACACATAAAGTAAATGACAGTTTACAATGATTTATCATAGGTTCCCAACATGAAAAAATGGTCAATGTTTATATGAGGATGAAAATACTGCTATTCTTGATTTATTACATATTTCCTGTCTTAAACTATCATTGTGTATCATGTAAATACAATTATTCTGTATCAACTAAAATAACCTAAACACCCATAAATGAATGATTGAATTATTGAATAAAGCTAACAAGTGAGTGCTATTGGTGGGTAACGGAGATAACACTAGTTTCTTATCTCTGGCTTCTCTCCTTTTTGGTTAAGAAAAGCAAGCCAGGCCAAAAAGTTAAGTGAAGCACATTCTAGAGGAGACACAAAGTCCCAGTGAGTCAAGCCAGGAAACTTATCCTGAGCCCTGAGCTACGGCTGCTCTGGGCTTTGAACACAGAGCCTCGGCTCCCTTCCCTGATCATGTTACCTCAAGAATCCTAAGCTTCATCGAAGGTGCTGGAGGCTGGCACTCAACATTCTGCTTTTAAAAAGGAGAAACACTAGATCCCATAGGAGTGCGACACTTGGGATACATTAACTCTAGACAGCTGTCAAAGAGCAGATGCCACCACGTGCTGAACAGAGCTATCACACTGAAACTATACAGTGGGATCTCATTTTTGTTTAAGTTAAAGTCCCTAGACTTTAACTTAAAATAGAAAGAATAGCTAATGTTGGATGTTGGATATAAAGTACATCAAGATTACAAAGATGTTATGCCTCTGTGGACAAGCTAGAGACATGAGCTCTGGGTGTTGACACGGTCATCAGACCTTGATGACAAGTCATGCCCATTGGTGCTGATTTAAGATGGCCAAGAACCAAGAGATCTCTCATGGTGTATGTAACCTCATTGCCCTGACTTTGGTTGCAGCCTGTAATATATCTATCAGTAAAACAATAAAAATTAATGCCTGCTTTTTCATAGTTGAGGTGGAAATGAACCAAGGAAGAAAAGTGAGATCGTGAGGTACCGTAATCCTGACCTATAAAGACCCTAACAATAGAGAAGAGTTCTCTGCTTTCAATAGTTAAACCCTTGATTCAAATCTGATACAGAAACACAATATGTAAACACAAGTGCTTCTTAGCTGGAAATGGGAAAGAACACTAGAGCCCTGGTTGTCAAATCACGTCCGCATTCCATTCCCTCTTTCCTGCTGTGACTCTGGAAAACCCCCAACACGCAGGAGCGATGACTTGCCAAGAGGAAATGTTAGCGGTCATGTCAGATGGGCAAAGGGAATAAGGCTACATAGCTCCTCATTTTTCTCTTTTGAGAGTATGATATATATGTGTTAAGTGGGACTTGGGGAGATGGCTCAGGGGGTTATGTAGTAGCTTTGCAGGCATGGGGACCTTAGTTCGGATCCCCAGCATTAACTAAAAAGTTGGGTTTGGAAGTGTGTGCCTCTAATCCTAGTGCAAAGGCAGAAGGATCTCTGGTGTTTGCTGGTCAGCCCCTCCAGCTGAGTCAATTACTACCAGGTTTGGGAGAAACCTGTGTCAAAGAATAAGACAGAAAATGATTGAAAAAGGCACATGACTTCAATTTCTGGCCTCTATACACATCTGCACACACACGTGCACCCACCTAAACAAAGGCATTCTGAGGGCTCGTCCATGTGAAATGCACGGAGGCAATGGAGAGGAGAAGAGCACATGTTTAGTTGAGGGCATTCATACACATTGCCTGTCATGGAACTGACAGAGATGCTGAGTAGGGTCACCCAAAGGAATAGTGTTGAGGCTTCACTTTGAATAGGCAGGCTGAACAGCAAGGGTGACTGATGCCACTGCTGTGGTATTTTGTTTCAAGAGAGAATCTTGGTCTATCCCAGAGTATCCTGAAGGGCTGTGAACATCGTACATTGAAAAGACTGGAGACAGAGTGAGGTGTGTCAGGGGGCGGGGAAAGGAGAGGGTGAGGGGAGTTTTGTCAAAACAACCAAGAGACTGTGTGGTGTCCTGACGTGGTTTGAGGGACAGAATAAGGACCACAAGGTGGAAGATGAGGTAGAAAAATGATAGTTATATCAGGGGAAGTGTTTTAACAGAACCAGCAGGTGAGGGAAAGGACTGATTGGGCGGAGGTTACACTCTGCTCAGGAAGGGATATGATTGTGGCTTGAGAGTGCTGGGATTCTATTTCAGTAGGGGCTGGAACAGGCCTCAGAATTCCAAACACATCTTATTTAGACAGAATTCCAAACCTTCCAGACTCTAAACCATCATACTGTGGGTAACAATACTCAGTAGAGACATTCAAATGGCCTGAGGTTGTACAAATTTCCGAGAGGACATTTCCGGAGCAAGGGGCGAAGAGGGGGGTGTACCTGGGAGAATTATAGTGACACACGCTGCCAGTGAGTATGCTGCACGCCCTGCAGTCACTGTAAACCTGAACACCCCATTCCAGAGACAGCCTGGCAAAAGGGCTGGCCACATGACACTCGATAGCCTATAGCTGCTCTTAAATGCCAACACGTTCTTAGTGTGCATGCAAATTTACTTTCTAAAAGGTTCTGATCACAATATGCTTCTGAAGACACATTTTCTATCTGGGTCATCATGTATTTGTGGTCTCCTCAAACTGGAAGGGTGCCAGGTTGTAAGAGCAGGTATATGCTTACCTGAGGCTTCAATTGCACGGGTGCATTACCATTGAACTTTACACTTTACATTGCTGGGCTATCAATGCTCTCCCAATCCACTCCTCCTTCCACCTCTCCCTCCCTCTCTTCTGCACTCCTTTCCTCCTTCTCTCTTCTTTTTCTCACCCTCTCTCTCAATTTCTCTTTGAGACAGGATCTCTTTACATAGTCCTGGCTGTCATGGAACTCACTATGTAGACCAGGCTGTCCTCAAACCCACAGGATCCTTCTGTCTCCATAGTGCTGGGATTAAGGGCATCCGCACCACACTCGGCCTCTATTTCTACCTCTTGACATGAATTCATATATCTACAGGCTAACTGGCCTTTTATTGGGATCATGCTTCATGATCTTTGAGGGAAAGAACTGAAAAGCTTCTTGCCACCAATTGCCAGGATCCATCCAAGGTTGTTAGTAACATGTAAGAAGACAGGTGACCTTTCAACAAGTTACCCTAGCTGACCTTAGACAATAATACATCCTTTAAAATTTTGCTTTTACCCCAAATATCCCCCAAGAATTAAGAACTCCAGAAAAGTGAAGACTTGGGGGTACTATGGGAAGAGCTCGATTCCCAAAAGATTCTTGCAATAGATTCAGAGTCTTTGAAAAAAAAAATCTTGCCATCCAGCCTTGAGTCTAACCCTCAACCCAGTCCCTTCAGGAAGCTCAACTTCAGTGAGGGGAAAAAACAAAACAAAACAAAACAAAACAAAACAAAAAAACCCAGAGACACAATGCAGATTCACCTTAAGAGCATTGATAGATACAATGATCATAGATACTGGAAAAAGATGTCCCCCCCACCAAAGCTGGAAGGACAATGCCCTATGGTTTCTTTACAACTTTCTCTTGCTAGCCCTCAGTTACCTATGGGGCCTGAGCCTGCCCTGCATGGCAACTATCTGTGCCACATCTGAAACTGGGCTAAAAACGAGCCCCCCTGGGCGAGGACATAGGGACACCCATCTCACAAACAAAGCCCAGAGAAGCATAAGCCCATGGACAGTCCTGTTGTTAAAGCAAAAAGGTCCCTGAACTTACCAGCCGCTCTGCTGGCCCCTTCCCACCTGGGTGATGGCTCTGTTGCAGGTGAACAGATTGGCAGGTCAGACAGCTGAGAGGAAATGTAACTTACTGCATCTGGTAGCAGGAAACGGACTACAACAGACACAGCCTCCTGTTGGGAGGCCCAATGGGTTCACTGCCCAGACAGCAGCTTTCCTGCCCTACATAATAGCCCACAGGCAGCCACTGGTCAAGAGGATCAACAATGCTGAATGTTTCCCTGGGTGGCTGAAAAGTAGCAGAGTAGCTGAGGCAGGAGTGATACTGCACAGACGGCTCAATCCTCAGGACCGTGCATATGGGAATAGTTATCAGAAAGATTCAGAGTTCAGGCCAATGAGTCCTGATGGTATAAAGACGCCCAGGAGGGTCATTTAAAGTCATTTTGAATTACGTACAAGTGACCAACCGTGGGACACCACACTGAAATGTGCATAGAACAAAGTGTTCCCCTTCTCTTCTTACCACACTGAGGTACTCTTTGTTCTGCCTGTAATGCTGTTGTTGAATCCAGGGCCTTGTTTATGCTAGACAAGTCCCAGACACTGACACCCTCCGTTAGGGAAAAGTGACAATGGCTACTACTGAGCCCCCTGCCCCTCTGGGCTGCTCTCATCCATCCAAAACCATCGAAAGGAGTCTCCATCCTTTAAAGACCAACTATGTCCCTATTGTCAAAACCTGGTTTTTTTAAAATTGAAATCATGTTTGAACACTATATTTTAATCCAAAACACTTCTTATGATAAAGTGAAGGTATTTGTTTTGCTTTGTTTTGTTTTGTTTTATGGAAGTGAAGTTTCTAAAAAAAAAAATCAGTTACTGTGCTACTACTATACAATAACAGAGTTTGACTTATTTGCAGCCCCTAGATGATAAGTAGAAAGAACTAGTTTTCAAAGTGGGACTATGGCTAGCATATTACTCTGTAGATTTCTTCTGGCACAAGGTATTGAAACATATAGATGCTCTGTGAAAATTACAAACGCTATATCACATGTATAGCTGTTTACCCTCTTGGTTTAGATTATTTATTTAAAATTCACTGCCTGATGATTCCCAGACAGCTAAATGTTAATGCCTCCAAGGGTTTACTTTGACTTTCTCCCTTACTTTCTCTTCCAAATTGTTAGTCCTATCATTTGTTTTCTCTCTAATCCTTTTTGCCCTTCCCGGCCATCATTATCACTTCTCTTGAAGCACAAAAGTGGAACATCTACTACTGTGTGCTCCTAAGCTCAGCCCTGTGTGATGGGCTCTGCTCACGGTATCCAATGCATCCTGCACATCCTGTGCAACCTATGCATCATCCTTTGCATCCTACATGTCCCACACACCCTTCCCATCCTACGCATCCTGTGCACCCTGCACATCCTTCTCATCCTACACATCTTGCTTATTCTGTGCATCCTACACTGCCTACGTACCCTTCGCACTCTACGCATCCTACGCATCCTTCTCATCCTATGCATCCTAATCGCTTCTCCTTCTCCTCCAGACCATGGCCAGGATAAAGCTGCATCTTCTAGGTTAAGAATATCTGCATTTGCATTACTGTACTACACTCTGTCCTCTAGTCTAAATACATTTCCTATGATTCTTAGCTGTCTTTCCTTTCCTATTGGATTAGAAAACTCAATGGAAACAGAGACTGCTCTATGTTCTTAATTACTTCCTTGGGACCTAGCCATAGCACCAAGTATGTATTTGATATATATTGTTCAATAAATTAAATCAGCTCATTTGTGGTATAGACACAAAGATCACCCATGGAAAGATCTCGAATCTAAAGCAAAGCAGAACGCAAGGTCATGGTGGAAGGGAATTTCTGAGTTGAAAAGCAATCTATTCTGAAGATTTTTAAATGATAATATTTCCAAAGTATAATTTCTTCACATATATGAAAGAGTGATAGGTTGGAGAGATGGCTCAACTGTTAAGAACACTGACAACCACAGAGGTTGGAAGAGGTTGTCAGTGCCCCCAACATTGCCCTCCATTTATCCCTTTGATTGCAGGTCTCTCCATGAACCCAGTGGGTTGCATTTTCTTGGCTAGCCTGAAAGCTAGCAAACCCTAGCAAACTTTCTGTCTCTATCACCCCTTGGGGCTGGGATTACATGGATGCCTGGTTTGTTATGTTGAGGATGGGATCTGAAGATTGCAGAGCCTGTGCTCGTAGCAGCTAAGCCATTTTATCAGCTCCCTACTTGCGGTTATCCCTATTGTGTTGCTTTAGTCCAGGGAGATCCTTCTCTTGCCTCTTACTGCTTTTAGCCTTCACACTGGAAAGACCTATAAACAGACACTGGGCTAGGATCAGTTTCACTCTATGGCAACCAAGCTATGTACCGGCTCACATATGAGTTTGAACAATTCAGGATGTGCTGATATTGGATCATCATGTTCTTAGGGCAAAGTTGGAATTTTCCTAAGACAATGGATTTTTCCATATCAACCACATGGGACAAAAAAAAAAACAGGACATGATATAGATAAGGACTCTCATGCCTGTAACTGCAGCTTTTGGGAGACTAAGCCAGAGTGTCACCGCCGTAAGGTCACACCAGCCTGGGTTATATACTGAGTTCCAGGCCAGCCCAGGCTACAGAGTAATACACTGTCTTAAAACGAGAAGAGCAATAATGAAACCCCAGGCAGATAGTGCATGCCTGTAATCTCAGTATTCAGGAAGCAGAGGCAGGAGGACTGACACAAGTTTGAGGACAGCCTACTGTATGCAGAATTTCAGCTCAGCCAGGGTTACAGTGTAAGAGCGTCTCAAACAATCCCTCAAACCAAACAAAAGGAGGGACAAGACACACGGACAAGGTGGGAGGGCCTTAGACTGTAAAGGTCATGTTTCCTTTCTCTCCAGCTTCACACACACTGGAGCTTGGGTCCCAGGCAGGAAAGACAGATTTGAACATTCTCTTACTGCAGGGAGGAAAGCTGGCTAGGAGAAGGTTGTGAAGGCGCCTGGAGAGGAGTCCCTAAAGATGGATCTGGACTTGAACCAGGGGCTGAGTGGCCATATAAATGTTGGATATTTTTCTCTAAACTTTAAACTTCTATTACTCATGAACTCAGCTGGCAGCTATCTCTCTGTGCCCACCGTGGAGTAGGTATGGAAGGCTACTTAGCCCAAACAAGCACAAGGGTGAGCAACAGCAGCGTGGGATAAGCCCATCTTCAGCGGCTGGGAACATTTTTGATTACAGTGATTCATGAAAAGACAAAGTAGCTCTCTTACAGCGAATGAGAAGAAGGAAGATGACTAGACCAGACTTGGAGACCTTTTGCGTTACACTGAAGACTGCCAGACATCTCTGAAACAGAAACCTCAGCAAGTGTGGCTTCTTGCATTTAAATGAGAGATAGAGGTTCCAGCCATTAAGACCAAGGAAGACCTCAGAGACTGGTCACATGTATGTCTAGTCCATTCTGTGTGAAATATAGGGTTGCTGGGGTGAATGTTTCAGCCGCTGGAAGCAAAAGCCACTTATAGACATGAGAGTGTGCCTCTGAAAGAGCTAGTAGCTTAAGCTTCTATCTTACCCTACTCCAGTAGTCTCCCCCTGGTCGGATGGGAATGGATGATGAAATGTCTAATGTGCACCAGCTAGAAGCCTGCTGACCACAACTCTTGGAGGACTGGGCCTGCATGAGTTCTGCTAAGAGACAATGGCGTGGCTCATCAGAGGGAGACCAGAGGAGCTCCCTCAGTGCATCATTAAGTACAAACCTTAGGTTGGGGGTGGTGGTACACACCTTTAAGCCTAGAGCTTCAGAGGCAGAAGCATGGAGATCTAGGTGAATCTGAGGCCAGCCTGGTCTACATAGCAAGTTCTAGGGTGGTCAGGACTATATAGAGAAACTCTGTCTTTTTTTTTTTTCTTTAAGTGGGGCAGTAACAGCAGAAACAAGCCAGCAGCTTTGCCCTCATAGCCACTGTACATGCATGCATGCATGTACAAGGCAGACCAGCCTGGCCTCTCAAAACCCAGGGAGGGCCTGCAACAGGTCTAATCACAGCTCTCAGAGGGGAAAACAGTGCAGAAGTCATCTCCAAGTGACAGCCACAGAAGAAGGGAAGATTGTTTTTTCTCCAGTGGAGACTCAACTGGTACACTGCAGCTGTGCTGTCTTCAGACACACCAGAAGAGGGCATCGGATCCCATGGCAGATGGTTGTGAGCCACCATGTGGTTGCTGGGAATTGAACTCAGGACCTTTGGAAGAACAGTCAGTGCTCTTAACTGCTTGTGCAGTGTCCTTCACAAGCTTTATTTTATTAAGCATTCAACATGAAGTAGAAGTTCCAAATCATGTTTAAAAAAAAAGTGCTAAACCTTATTTGTCACACATCCAGGGAGACCATAAAAGCTTAGTATACAGTTACAACAAATGGCCTTTAGCTGGCCTCAGTCATCAAGCTGCCCTCTTCCTATCACAGCGAGGGGGGGGGGGCATGTCTCAGCATTCTCTCTGCTGTCAGAGAGGATAGAGGACATCACCCATGGGACAGAAATTCAGAGTGTATACTTGCACAGCTAAAACACTGCAATAGTTATGAAGAACACACATAGCTATAGCTAGAGGGGGAGCCCTGGTGAGAACTCTCCTTAAAATGTAACTTAATAAGTAATCAAGCATTGAGATGTCCCAATCATGGCAGCACAGAGGTTTTGGTGTGGCCTCAGGATACCACAGACTGGGATAGGACAGGAATCTAAGATCAGTATCTGATAGCAAGGGTGGGTGATGCCCAGAACACAACACACATGTTCCCTTGCTTGTTCTGGCCAAGGCTTTATATGAGAGCAACAATAGCAGAAGATCCATGCTGTGCTGGCTACCTTAAGAGTCAAGTCGATGCAATCTAGAATCAGCTGGGGAGACAGACTGAGTGAGAGGCTCTTCTAGGTCTGCTCGGCCAGCAGGCATATCTGTGGGGAATTGCCTTGTCTCTTTTTTAGATTTATTTTATTTTAGGTGTTATGAGTGTTTTGCCTGTGTGAATTATGTGTACCACATATATGGCTGATGCCCTCAGAATTCAGAAGAGGATATTGGATCTCCTGGAACTGGAGGGCACATTGTGGGTCGTTGAGACTTGAACCCAGGTCCTTTGCAAGAGCAACAAGTATTTTCTTTTCTTTTCCTTTCCTTTTTTCCCCTTTCCTTTCCTTTTCTTTCCTTTCCTCTTCCTTCCTTCCTTCCTTCCTTTGCTTCTTTCTTTCTCTCCTCTCCCTCTATCTCTTTCTGTTTTTTTTCTTTTTTTCTTTTTTCTTTTCTTTTCTTTTTTTTTTTTTTGAGACAGGGTTTCTCTGTGTAGCCTTGGCTGTCTTGGAATTCACTTTATAAACCAGGTTGGCTTTGAACTCAGAGCTCAGCCTGACTCTGCCTCCTGAGTGCTGGGATTAAAGGCATGTACCATCACTACTGCCAGGTGCAATGAGTAGTCTTAAATGCTGAACAATCAGTCTCGCTCCTTAGAAGATCGTCTTATGTTAATCAATGTGGGTGGGAAGAACTGCCCATTGTGGGTGGTACCATCTCCTAGTTAGGGAATCTTGGACAGTGTAAATGAAGAAGGGTAGCTGAGTTCAAGTGAGCAGGTATGCATTCATTTTGCTCTGCTCTTGACTGTGGGTGTCTTACATTCCTGTTACTTTGACTTCCCCGCTGTGACAGACTGTAACCTGAGATGATGCGTTAACAAAGCCTTCTTCCTTTAAGTTGACTGGGGTGGATGCGGTCTAGCTATTTTATCACAGCAACAGAAGTGAATCTAAAGCACATATAATATGTAATTTGTACTCAGACAAAACACCATAAGAACAGCTGAAGGCTCAGGTAGGTAACAATGTTATTTAAAGAGAGGAGGGGCATATTGTGGCTTGATCAGGAAATTCTAATCAAGAGTGGAATGAACTATTCCTGATGGCCAGGGCATTGTCATCAAAAACCATCAAAGACTCAGCAGTATTACCTCTTCTTCTAATTCATGTGGTGTCATATTCAGAGGTACGCAAAGAATGGCCACTGTGTGTGTGTGTCACACACACACACACACTCACACTCACACTCACTCTCCTCCTCATCAGCACTCACAGGTACAGGATGCTGTGGTTGACTCTGCAACATCTACACAGTTATCGAGTTCAGGCCAGAACTCAGTTCTGTAATCAACATATCCCTGAATCTAAGGTTTTCTTTCAGTATCGTTTTAGAATAATTTCTTACTAAGCCTTAATAACAAGAGTTGATTGATTCTAAGAATGACTCATCAATTTAGGATCTATGAAACAAAGCCAGGCTTCTCAAAGACTCCCAAATGGGACACATTGGAGTTTTTATCTCAGACCATAAAATGACCTAGACATCAATTGTAGTCTTATCAGTTTGTGTGCCTTTCTTCAAACTTCTTTCTTGGCTAGTAAGTGCAACTGATGCAGAAGTCATCCAGGCTTAGTGACAGCCACAGAGGTTAGGAATCACAAAGTAGGGTGGACAGGTAAGATCACAGTAATCCCTCCTGAGCATCCCCGAAAATCATATTCTCCTAAGCTTGAGTTCACCCAGCTTCAGGCTTCCAAATTCTTTTGTCAGGATTCCTCCTAGCTCTGTGAACACTTGGAGGGTCCAAAGAATACAGTGGGAAGGCTGCAGGAGGAAATGAGTGGAGGTGCAAATGAAAGAGATAGCGGTAACAATTGGTAATGTGGCTCCATGCTGGCTTACTGAGTAGTGGACCACACGGGCATCCATGGCAGCCACAGCCCCCTCAGGGACAGGACATACAGATGCCTTCCCTTCCCTAACTGTAAGAGAAAATTCCAAGGAAGGTCCTGGTTAGAGGAAGGAGGAGGGGGAGGGGCACAGCATGAGAGCACAACATGGCTTCTGCAGGTGCAAGTATCTGTGGGTCTGGGAGCTAGCCCCAGCCCAGCCTGACAGTGACTCCACCTCCACAGTCCTCTAAACTCTGCTTCTTCCTGTGCAGTGTTCCCTGGTTCCCAAGGCCACCCCTTTACCTGTTCCCCACTTTCAAAGCACAGAAGAGCCCCAGCTGAGTCACCTTCTAGAGGAGCCGGCCTTCTCTCCTAGAAATGTGTTTGGTTCTTTTCTCCCAGAGTTCCTGCTGCCACGTTCCCGCTACGGGTTCTGAGAACAGGAGCTCAAATCCAGGTCTTTTACTCGCTGGAGGGACAATCATGATACCTTCTCTGTTGTTTTATTTTACCTATCTATCCTACATACAAATGCCTGGTCTGTGGTCGATCCAGAAGAAATGTATTACACGTCATCATAATTTTTAAAACTATCCCCCCCCTTTTTTTTTCCTGAATGACAACAGGAAATGTTCTGATGCCAACTCCTCTGGCCCCTGGCCCTCTTCCTGAGCTAGAGGCTGACTGCGTGAGAACCACAAGAGAATCGCATAGCAGCTGATGCTCTCATGTGTCCTTGTATTTCAAGCCCAGTTAGTGAGGGCTAAGATGAGAATAACAACCTTGAGTTCATAGCTGAGGTCAGGGGGTGCAGTGCAGCACAGAAGTGTCGTCCCAAGTTCATCCCCACAGCCCAGGAAGGCAGAGGAGGGGACAGGAGAAGGACCTGTCTGTTCCTGTCTGGCTGGGATTAGGGGGACTAGAGTCCTACTCCTACTTTCCAGGGCTCAGGGTCAGATGTCACAGCAGGGAAGGCAATTATTCCTAGCCCAGTTTCTTTGGGAGGCAAGAGATATTCTCTAGTTCGGGGAAGGGCGGAGGGAAGGAGGGCAAAGAAAGCACCAGAGGCTTCAGAAGTTTTCCTAAACAGCAAATCACCTCTGATGTGACTTAGTTACTGGGGGCGATGGGCCAGTTCCTGCAAGGGACTTAGTTCTGATTCCAGCACATCCTTTTGCCAACCCCTTTCAAGAAAAGTCCAGACAGCAAGTGTTTGAGGCCATGGACCGAGAGCTAGCCAGTGTGCTAACAGAAGTACCAAGTCAAGAGGCAGAGGCAGAAAATATGGCAACTGTAACCTCTTAGGGCGCTGCCAGCTAGGTTGCTGCCCCTTGCCTGGGATGCCCTTAGGAAGTGTCCCTTCACATCTGTCTCCTGGTGAGTCTGTACGAATGAGAACCACTCAGCGGACCAGGAGGAAAGCATCCGAGTACAGCCAGGGCAGAGTGCACTTACCTCCATCAGCAGTGGAGAAACTCTGTGGAGACAAAAGCAGGGCAGAGCGTCACCGTGCGTGTGTGGCATGTCCCACTCCCAGCCCCCAAAACACAGACCCAGAACTTGGCCAGCAGCAGGCAAGACCCAAGCTTACTTTTCTCCTGGGATCAGTGAAGGATTTGATATTCTCAATTTACATGGAATGTCAATCAGTTTACTGTGAGATAATTTCAGTCATCCAGCAACTCTTCTGAGTCATGAGGAAGATGCACTATTAGAAGGATCCCATCTTGAATTTCATTTTATACAGGTTTGGAGTTTGGGGGGTGTTTATTTGTTTATTTGGTTTTTTTAATCTTTGAGAATGTGATCCTGAGAAATTCAGAGCTTCAAGGCCTCTCTGGATGATACCACACAGAGCCAATTATTTTTACATAGGGGGATTCCCATAAATTTACACTCTGTATATTGGGATTCCTGCCCATTTGCTACAGTGTTGCTTCTAGCCCTTTCATAAAGGAAAGACTTGAAAGGGAAATTCTAATTAAAGCCACATTAGGTCCTCTAATCTGCTTAACAGGAACTGGTCTTACCATTCTAATGCATAATTTGAAGACTTCAGACCTTGGGGAACTATGGGGTGTGGACAGCAGCATATAAATGGGATTAATTTAATAGACTTGTCCCCATGCCTCCTCCTAACGAAGACAGGCTACTCTACTGCAGGAACAGTGCCAGTTCCTGGCACTTCTGTCCTCATTTCAGAGTGTATGGCTCAGACTTCTCTGGTACCATCTAGACCAGCAATTCTCAACCCATGGGTCACAACTTCTTTGAGGATCCCAATCAGATATCCTGCATATCAGATATTTATTTATGCTCATAGCAGTAGCAAAATTATAGTTATGAAGAAGCAATCAAATAATGTTATGGTTGGGATCGCGACAACAGGAGGAACTGTATTAAAGGGCCGCAGCGTTAGGAAGGTTGAGAACGGCTGCCCTAGCCTTTCCTAGGGGACTGCCCCCCCCCATTTGGATTAGAGAAACTCTGCTTTTGTTTTTCCTTCACCTTCTGCAAGTCCTTGAAGGATTTCTCTGTCTCCTTCAGTTTCTCGAGGATGATCTGCTCTTTGGCGGATATCTGGGACTCTTCACTTTCGAGCGCTTGTATTTCTTGCTCCAGCCTGGAAGACACACAAACAGAGCACAAGATGCGTTACTGTGCTGCTATCCATGGGCAAGGGAGCAGCCGCCTTCCTGCTGGCGACCTGTAACTTTCATTGTTCGCTACACTGAGAAACCAGGCCAAGGTTTTTCCATTACAGAGTATCCTGTGCATCCAACTTCGTTGACAGGAAGACACTGATCAAAGGGAAATGATCCAGGGCTGGCTCCCTTACTTCATGGCTGTTCCTCTGGCACCCCAACTACCTTGCTGACGTGTATACTTCTCATTCAGAGGTAGATTGTGTATACACAGCTCAGGACATCCAGTCAGAAGAAAACAGCTTCATATTCTCCCAGCTATTTCAGAATGGTGTCTTTTTCTTTGGACTGCCAAAGGGCAAAGGGCAAAAGGCCAGTGTTCCTCAAAGGAAATCTACTTCTGAGAAGTGGTTAGTAGGTAGAACCCTGGAGTTGCTGTCTCTCCCTCGATGACCTCTACTGACAAAAAGAGACACAACGGAAGGGACAGAAACAACTGCCACCAAGTTTCCGGACAGTCTCTTGATTGCTATTACTATTCTATATAGTTTCAAGAAGAGAGCTTTTAGCACTGCTAAGGGTCTCTGAGAATATTCCAGAAAAATAGCTATGGCTGTTACTTAGGGGATAAACCTCAGCATCTATACTCTTCCTGTATAAGGACAGGATTAATAATTAGCTTTTGTTGAGCGCCATTCCAAGAAGTAATTCACATGGTGTGATGGCTATTCTTGGTTGTCAACATGACTACATTTGAAATGAACTACAATCCAGAAATTGAGGGCACACCTTTTGCTTGGTTTGAAGTGAGTGAATGGACTTCAAATCTGGAACTTTGATCCAGATCTTAAGTCTGGCAGACACACCTCAAATCTGGGGCACACCTTCTGCTAGAAGTCCATATAAGGACATAGAAGAAGGAAGCTTTTGCCCTTTGCCTGCTTGCCCTTGCCTTTATAGAACACCCATTTCTTCACTGGCATTGGGGCCAATGCCTTCAGAACTCCAGCATCTATTGAAAGACCAGATGAGACATCTAGACTGAGAAGCTTAACTGGATACTACTGTGTGCTGATCAACTACTGAACAATACAACCAGCCATTGTTGAATTAACTGGACTGCAGCCTGTAAGTCATTCATGATGTGTGTGTGTGTGTGTGTGTGTGTGTGTGTGTGTCTATATGAATTCTGTTAATCTAGAGAACCCTGACTAGTATACATGGGTTATTTAAGTTAACCTTCCCAATGACTCTATGAGTAAGGAACCCCATTTTAAAGATGAGACCATCAAGGCCTGGTATGGTTTAGCACCTGTCGCAGAGCTTTGACACAAGAATGCAAGGTTGGAGAGTGAACTCTTGCCCCCATCCCCTACCACTGTCCTAGCTCTAAGTGCATTTGTCCCACAATGTCTCACATATTCCTTGCTCAGAAACATTGCATGTTCTGGGAAACGGGACCAGTGCTGTACTGCAGTCAGGTCATTGTGGATAATGCAGAGATGGATATCTTCTGTCTAAAAGACTCCACACTCTGGCCCTCTTGAATTCTTTGGTCTGAACTTGCAGTTCATTCATTCATTCATTTATTCACCCATTGGTCATTCACTCATCCATTTTTGCTGCTAGACATTGTCCTTGTCCACCATGGAAGCTCTGGTGCAGTTGACACTTGACTAGGTGATCTCCCTTGCCCTGCTCCTCTCTGGTTGTCTCAGTTCTCCTGGGAACTGGCTATCAGAGGCAATGGACATATAAACTGATTAGGGTGAAACTGGCTTTTTTTTTGTCCCTGGATGTAAGAAATGCACGTCCCTCAAATGAGCACAGAGTCAGACACACTCATCACTCCTCTCAGTAAAAGTGAGACTCATGTGACTTACAGGACCCCAAAGTATCCAGCCTCCCTGACTCCTGGCTCCTCCCCCACATCCCCGTGCTACCTGACACCCCCCCAACCCCCATCACTGCAATGCCTGCTCTGTTTGTGCTTAGCTTACACAGTAGCTCTGTTTGCTCTGAGGTGCTACATTTCTCCAGCCATTCTTGAGGTCTTGGCTTAAGTGCTCCCACCCGCACCCCTTCAGTTTCCAGAGTCACTTGCAGAGGAGACTTCCCATTTCTGCACCTTTTTGTCCCCTGTTGTTTTGTTTGTCCTAAGACAGAGCCTCAAGTATCCCAGAGTCCCCTCAAACACCTTCTGACTCTGCCTCCTGAGTGTCAGGTTACAAGCATGTACTAGATCATACCTGGTTCTTTATGAATGCAACCCAAGACTTGACAGATACTAGCCAAGTTCTTTACCAATTAAATGACATCCTTAGCCCCACCTCTTCATCTTTCTTTTTTCTTTCTTTCTCTCTTTTTTAAAAGATTTATTTTATTTATATGGGTACTCTGTAGCTGTCTTCAGACACACCAGAAGAGGGAATCAGATCCCATTACAGATGGTTGTGAGCCACCATGTGGTTGCTGGGAATTGAACTCAGGACCTCTGGAAGAACAGTCAATGCTCTTAACTGCTGAGCCATCTCTCCACTCCCCCCTTCATCTTTCTTAACCCATTACTGTTATTTATCAGCATTCTTAACAAGCCTACTATATGCTATAGCAGTAGTTTTCTATTGAGGTGATTTTCTCCTGGAGGAAGGCTGCAGTGTCTCTACTCTGTTCATATCTCAAAGGATGAGCACTCGTGTTATTGACATCTGCCAACTGGAAGACAGGGATGCTAAGAAACACTCTGTGAGGCATAAGACACTCCCTATAGACAAGAATGACCTGGCCCCCAAATAGCAACAGGCATTATTAATTTCCCCACCTGGATTAAAAATTCAATAAGGTGGGGAAGGACAGATTCTCAATATACATACATTCAATGAATCAATACAAAAGCTGGATTAGGTTGCAGAAGTCGACAAGATGAGACAACCAGAATCCCTAAGATCAGAGAAAATTCTCCAGCAAGCATAGACTAGGGAGGCTGTGTGTGGGCTGACTGCAAATAGAATCCAAAGGAAAGGGGCCGAGAGATGTAGAGGTGTGAATGCAGATGTAAAAACTCTTTTGCTGTCCCAAATGTTCAGCAAAATCTTCTGCATTCATCTCTGTGAATTATCCTGGGGGGAAATGAGAGAAAACAAGACAAAAAAAAAAAAAAAACACAGAGGCTTGGGTAGATTTGCATTGGGTTGGTCTTCTTGTACCTCTTGGCTAGAGCCAAGAGAAGACTAAGTAACTTTGTCTCGGAAAGAAGAGATCTGAGTTTTGCTCATGGGTAGAAGGCACGCCCAATCAACTGTTACAGTGTGCCACACGGTAACACAGAGTCACTCAGCAGAGTCCTGCTTACAAAATCATCAGAAAGAATAAATAGACAACTTTAAACTTAGGACCATGAGTTTGAGGGAGGTTGTTTTAGTTTTAGACAGTCTCTTTTTGCAGCCCATATCTGCAACTCACTCTATACAGACCAGGCTAGCCTCTAACTCACAGAGATCTGCCTGTCTTTGCTTTTGCCTCTGCCTCTACCTCCCAATTACGTGGATTTAAAGCTTGTACCGTCATATCCTGTGCTTGTTTGTTTTGATAGGGTCTTGCTACTGTAGCCCTGGCTGGCCTTGGATTTATAATCCTCCTCTTAGTGCTGGGATTCCAGGTAGATGGAATTTGTTATATAGCACTATTGTAATGACAATTGACACTAGGCAAATATGTGTGTGCATAAAATTGTGTATATCTAATATATCCCTGCAATATATATCTTAATTCTATCTAATACATAGCATACACATATGTATGTATTCATAATTAGGTATATATTTATCTAATACTATCTAAGGTAGAAAGATTACAAAGAACTTAACCTATCCTGCTACTATGCCCAACTCTGAATAGAAGTGGGCCACCTTTTAATGAAGAATAAGACTGAAAAAAATAGAAAGTGGCACTATTAGAAGGTGTGTTCCTGTTGGAGTAGGTGTAGTCTTGTTAAACTATGTATGTCACTGTCGGTGTGGGTGTGGGTATGGGTGTGGGTGTAGGCTTTAAGACCCTCACTCTGGTTGCCTGAAAGTCAGTATCCCGCTAGCAGCTTTCAGATGAAGATGTAGAACTCTCAGCTCCTCCTCACCATGCCTGTCTGGATACTGCCATGCTCCTGCCTTGATGATAATGGACTGAACATTTGAATCTGTACACAGCCCCAATTAAATGTTGCCCTTATAAGATATGCTTTGGTCATGGTATCTGTTCATAGTAGTAAAACCCTAACTATGACAAGGGTTATAGATTATTTTAATTTTGTTTTTATAAGGTCCAGTATCTTCTCAACTTCAAAAATAGCATGGTTGGGTGTATAGTTCACCATTCACCGTTGGAGTGCTTGCCTAGCATATTCGAAGTCCTGGCTTTGATCCCAGGCCAGACATCTCAGAGTGTAAAGGTACTTCATGTCTGGCAGCCTGAGTTCAGTCCTTGGGATCCACAGCAGGAGGAAAGAATCAACTTCTGAAAGTTGTCCTCTGACTTTCACATATCCATTGTGACATACATATTCCCACTCTCTCTCTCTCTCTCTTTCTCTCTCTCTCTCTCTCTCTCTCTCTCTCTCACACACACACACACAAAGTAAATCAATAAAATCGTAATAAAAAAAATCACATGGGGCTGGAAAAAAAATCACATATTGGGGCTAGAGAGATGGCGCAGAGCACTGGCTGCTCTTCTAGAGGACCTGAGTTCAATTCCCAGCAACCACATGGTGGCTCACAAATTATCTGTAATGGGATCTGATGTCCTCTTCTGATGTGGCTGAAAACAGCAACAATGTACTCGTATAAAATAAATAAACAAATCTTTTGAAAAATCACATATTACTTGTCTAACTAGATTGCCTGATTTAAAGATAATTAATTGCTTTTAAAATACTTCCCGAGACCACAGGCTGAGAAAGCAGTGTCTCACGGGCTGTGGGATGAGCAGGGACTGGAGTCTCAGCTTCTTGGTGTCAAGTCAAGGGGTTAAACAGTGCTAACAGCTATGTAAATACAAACCCAACATTTACTGAGTGTGTTTAACTGACAGCAGAAGTGGACACTTCAAGGGGTTATAAAAACAACCCCAAATTGTGTTAAATATGGTTCACTTAAAAAAAAAATCTACACAGCCGGGCAGTGGTGGCACACACCTTTAATCCCAGCACTTGGGAGGCAGAGGCAGCCTGAGTTCAAGGCCAGCCTGGTCTACAGAGTGAGTTCCAGGACAGCCAGGGCTATACAAAGAAACCCTGTCTCGAAAAACAAAACAAAAAAAAAAAACCCAAAAAAACCCAAAACAACAACAACAACAAAAAAAACCCAAAAAATCTTCAGGGTTGGGGGTATGTCCCTACTGAGCTTTCTTTCTGTGAAACACCCTCAAGTAGTTGAAAATTCTCTTTGACCCGATGACCACAGGCTGGCTTGCATCTCCACAGCCTGCCCCTGTTTCAGAGAGCTCAGCAGTATGGTTCAGCTGCTAAAGATTTGGGTCATGATACCATGTTGCTTAGTAACTGAGAAGGTAGGGAGAGGTGCAGAGGGAAACAACGAAACTAAACCTTTTGATACCAACTGAGTTTTATCCTAAGCGGAATACTGGAGAGGAGAGGAGTCTGTGTAAGCCTAAGTAAGCCAGGTCTAAGAAGCCAAGTTTCCTTATAACAAAACAGCTGTGGCTTTGGGCCAGGGGCCTGGGGTACTGGATGGCCAGGCCACTACCTCCGTCATATAAACCTGAGTCTCAGGGTTGGAGAACCTCTCAAGAGACAGTGTTAAGAGGTTAAACATGCTGTCGTGTTGTGGTTTCATGACTGAAACCTAACTCGGTCTCTAGGTGCCAAGCAGATATTGTGGCACTAAAAATAACAAATGGGCAGAAAGTGTCATTTATACAAGGTTAATCAAGGCTTTTTGGGCCATGGCAGGTACACAACAGCCTCTGACGGGCCTGCCTGGTTTCCTCTGAGCCCAGAGGAGACTATAAGAAGCTGTAAGAACACAATGCCATGGCGGAGAACTAACACAGGAGAGGAGGTTTGGATTGTGGCTAAAGGGTCTTATAAAATGTATCCAACCGTCCGGAGTATCCTCATGGAAGAGCACAAAGGACCTCTGACTCTCTAAAGCACACCCATCATCCTCTGAAATTCACTCAGGCATCCATCTACCTAATGTTATGCAAATACTTGCTCTGTTCCTGGTAAGGCGCTGAGCACCAGGATCAGGAAGCTAAATCAAGCACAGACTCTGCTCATGAAAGCTCTCTGTCACCTACATAACCACACCCTGGAAAGCTGGAAAGAGTGACAGGACAGTAAAGAACAACGTGTCGGGGCTGAGTGTGGTCCACCCAGCATCATTTCTTCTTCTTCAACTTAATCCCATTTTGCTGGGAGAGCAATGAGCCTAGATGAAACGTCCATACCACAGCTTCCACTTAGATAAAGGCAAGCTATGGGGCAGTTGGGGTGAACGACATGTGTATAAAGTTGTGTGTGTTGGGGGAGGGGTAGAAACGTCTAGAAAAGCTCTGTAAGGGCAGAAGGAGTGTTGTTTTCAAAGGTACACACCCCGGCTTTGCTCTTTTTCTTACAGGTCCCTCATGGGAGAGTGTCATAGCAGTCTCTACCGTGACACCTGCTACAAGCTCAGTGGCTTTCAATAGAGATATATGAGCTTACATTTCCATGGGTCAAACATCTGACATGGGGGGGGGGCATCAGGCAAACATCCAAACCTTGTCAGGGTTGTGTTCCCTTCTAGAGGCTCTAGGGGAGCATCCATGTCCTCCTCTCTTCCAACTCCCCAGGTCATCTGCATTTCCTGATTCATGGACCTCTCCCTCCATCTTTGAAGTGTGTGCCTCATCTCTCTGGCTGTTTTTCTGAGGTCATCCCATCTCTGCTTCTGCTTCTGCCTCTTGGTTTATGTGATGGTTCGGACAGTGTGCTCCCCACATGCAATGAATGTGCTTGGCTCTCACTGTGGCAATGCTAAGGCAGTCACATTTTAAAAGGCAGATAGGTCCTTCTGGAAGGTATCCAACACTGAGGGAGCTATCCTTTAAAGGGGTTGATGTAGTTCTCTGAACCCCACTTAGTGCCTGCAGCATGGTGTTGTAGAACCAGAGAACCTGACTCTTGAATCCTTATCTCCTGTCCCACCATGTGGTTTCTTCCCACTTGCCCTCATGCCAAGAAGTAGCCAAGGGGGTCCTCACCAGAAGCCAGGCTAATGGGCTCTAGTCTCTGACTTTCAACGTCTGAAACAGTTAAATTCACTTTTCCTTATAAAGTGCCTGTGTTATTTCCTGGTAGCAGCAGAAAACAGATAAATACACATCTCATTTCTCCTCAGCCACCTGACTTAACACGGTCACAGATTCAGAGGTTAGGATGTGAACATCTCTGAGGGTTCACTGTTCTGACGGTCCTAGGGGATACAGTGCTAGAGGGGCAGTCACTTAACACCCACAGAGTCAAGAATGTGGCCAGAACAGTTGAGTGCAGAAAGCCAGAAGCAGCTTGGCACCCAGAAGCCGTAACGGAACACCAAGACCACCTCCACAGCATCTGCTTCCAGGTTTCTTGTTATGAGTCAAAGCCACTGTTGTGGCCACAGATGAATACGATTTCCTTCTGATAAAAGATGGGGAGAAAACTTGGTTGGGTAAACCACATATTAGTGAGGCTTTGAAGGGTGCAAACGAGAAACAGACATGCTAGACAAAAGACGTATCTCAGAATATTCTATCTTCCTAATTACTCATTGGCCTGTGGCCTTGCGTGGCCTTTTCAGCAAGATCAGGATCCCTCTAGTCCCATGCCACAGCACGGTGCTTCGGAGAGGCCCCAACATTGCTGTCCATATCCCAACAACTCCCTGTGCTCTGCTGTTTCTTTTTCCCTCACCCTAAAGTGCCTAGATTTCAAAACTCTGCTGTAAGTCAGCCTCACTTCAAGTCGCAAAGAGAGGAGATGCGAGAGGTTAGCCAAGATAGACACTCAGTGCTGCTTCCCATGATCCTCTGCTGCATCTTTGCTTTCTGACCTACAGAAGCCAGGATCTGTTTCCTTTTTCCTGAGTGTCTTTCAGTTGAATCCAATCATGTGAGAACAATCATATTAAAAACTTGGTTTCTGGGGCAACCACCTTTATTTTTTTTTAAAGATTCATTTATTTATCTTTTATTTATTTTATGTGTATGAGTACACTGTAGCTGTACAGGTGACCATGAGCTATCATGTGTATGGCTGCTGTTGATCTCAGGACCTCTGCCTGCCCCACTCACCTTGGTGGTTGTGAGCCACCATGTGTGTGTGGTTGCTGGGATCCGAACTCAGGACCTTCGGAAGAGCAGTCAGTGCTCTTACCCGCTGAGCCATCTCGCCAGCTTAGCAACCACCTTTAACTCCAGCTTTAAGAGCTTGGATACCCTCTTCTGACCTCTGTGGACAAATACATTCATGTGCACATACCCGCACATAACACACATACACACACACACACACACACATACACACACATACACGTGCGCGTGCATACAACACACCCCTAGAAATGACTCAATAAGCTTACATAATTACATATAAAATTATACTGATGTATCTGTATCAGAACTGTTCTATCATTGTTGATAAAGAAAAAAATTAAAAAAAAAAAAAAGAAAAGAAAAGAAAAGAAAATTCACCTAAATTGACAAGGAACCATTGCAAACACTGAAGTTACTGGAAACCAAGGTCCAGGAAATACAGACATGGTTGAGGTCTAGTGATGGGTGTGAGGTGGTGAGGAGAGTACAAGGGGAATGGTGGAAAGACCCAGCCGCAGGGAGATGCCCAGGATCCCTCATGAAGAGAACTCTCTACCAACTATGGGTTAAGGCAAGACAAATAACAAAACAACTATTCATGGACTCTTTAGGACCTTAAGAATATTCTGGAGCAAGGACGTACTCAACCACTGGGCTGTATCTAAGAATAATCCCGACAACGGATGGTGCCTTTCCAACCTTTCTCTTTACTAAGAGACACACACAGGAAGTGCTCCACACTATTGTTCAGTTCACATGAGCTTGAATCTACAAGCACTCTCAGAATGAAAGCTGAAACTGACGGGCTAGCCAAAGGTGCTTAATCCACCTGAGCTCTTCCCTAGAACTGCAGTTTCACAGCCGAGCAGTCAAGTGAGGTGCCTGTCTGCCCAGCCTGCCAAAATGAGAGCCACAGGAAATGCTTCTCAGAGGCACAGGCTGCACCTGCCCTTTATGTGTCCAGCCTGTGTAAAAACTGCAAAGGGGGTTGTTGGTGGCTCAGTTCCCATCCTGCCCTGCTTCGTGGTAACTCAGTCCCTAGAGTTGAGCAGGATATACAGCAAAACAGGACAAAGCCAACCATAGTAGTGGTTCTCAACCTGTGGGTTGTGACCCATTCAGGAGTCACCTAAGACCATTAGAAAACACAGATATTTACATTCCAGTTATGAAGTAGCAGCAAAAATAATGTTATGGTTGGGGGGTCAGACAACATGATGAACTATATTAAACAGTTACAGCATTATGGAGGTTGAGAATCACTGCTTTAGAATTATCTGCAAGAAGGGAACCTTAATTGAGAAAATTAACCCCAGCCTGGTCTACAGAGTGAGTTCCAGGACAGCCAGGGCTACACAGAGAAACCCTGTCTCGAAAAAAAAAATAACCCCTCATAAGATCAAACTGTAGGCATTTTCTTAATTAGTTATTGACGGGGGGAGGTCCCAACCCATCGTGGGTGATACCATCCCTGGGCTGGTGCCCCGAGTTCTATGAGCAAGCCATAGGAAGCAAGCTAGTAAGCAACACCCTTCCATGGCCTCTGTACCAGTTTCTGCCTCAAGGTTCCTGTCCTGTTTGAGTTCCTGTCCTGACTTTTTTTGATAATAAATACCAATACAGTGTAAACCAAATAAATCCTCTCCTCCCTAGCTTGCTTTTTGGTCATGGTGTTTCCTTGGGGCAATAGAAACCCTAACTTTTCTCAATATTCTTCATGGCCACAGGTGGCCCGTTCTTGCCAAAGGGGTGTAAGTGAAAATATTATAGGGTAGCTTCTAGAACCTTCTTCAGTCCCTTGCTTCTTTGGTCATTCTCTATCATTCTTCCTGAAGTGCATCTGTGAAGGTAAAGCTTTAAGTATCATGTTGAACACCCAGGACAAGGGCCATCTTCAGAGTTAGGAGAGGTGATGTGCTGGAAGAAGCCTGGGCCCCTGACTAACTCCAGAGGGCACCACCAGATGGCTCATGGCTATCTATGTCTACTGGAGGGAGATGTAAACCTTGTGTTTAAGCCACTGTCATTGTTTAGCTGTCTTGACACAAATCTACATCTTATTCCAGTCAATACAGGACACATATATTGTTGAGTTTTGAATGAATGCTTAGAAGTTTTCCAAGATTTCGGGCTGAAGCTAGTAACAATTTAGAGCCATAATGACTCAGCAAAAGGGCTTTAAAAAAAAAGGCAAAGCTTATTAATTCATTACTGCTAATCAACCTTTGTAACTGAGGCTTGGCTAGAACTGCCCCACACCCTCGCTGCAGTGACAGTCTCAGCGGGGGATCTCAGCTGACTGCAGCCATCAGCATCTTTTTGTGGCAGTGACTTCAAGCTCCTCAGCCAGCTGAACCCCATGGGGATGAGCCTTAAGCACTGGCCTCACAGAAAAAGCCATCGGTGGATTTGAGGTTCCAGTCATATACTGGAGGCCAAACACAGACAGATATGTGGCTCAGAAGGGAACATAGAAACAGAAGCAAAGGTTGAGGACAGCTGTGAATTTTACCTGTCTACGATTTTCCATTTTCCTCAATTCCTTTCCCCTTAAACACTATCCAGTTCATCTAGTGAGAAAAAAAAAATCTCTCTCTGGCCTTCCCCGAGGACTACCCATCAGAGGTTCTACCTCCAGGACCAAGGAGTAGAGTTTACCTAACCAAACCCAGTGTGGTGGGCTATCATTCCAGCATTCAGTGGGGGAGGCAGAAGGATCAAGAGTTCCAGGCCAACCTCTGCTGTACAAGGAATCTTAGGCTAGCCTGAGCTATATGAGGCTCTGTCTCAAAACAAACAAACAAACAAACAAGCAAACAAACCTAACTGACCTAGGCCAGCTATGCTCTTATCTAGAAGTCTCTTATTTTAAAATAATGACCCAAGAAGAGAGAAAATCCTGGATCCAGCCCTTCCTGAAGGGCCCTGTTAATTTCTTTTGTTTGGAGTCCCAGATCTTCTGAGTCTCTGGCCCCAGCCTTTGGCTTTATGCGTATTTACCGTGCAGGTCACCTCTCTTGCCCTATCTTAGTATCTCCCTGTCTCTATATCATAGGTGGAACCTTGGGAAGAATACTGTTTATTTTCATCAAGTGGGCGCTACCACAGCCACTTCCCACACTCCAGGAAGATGTGCATCTGTTTCTATGGCAGTCCCCAAATATTTGTCATTTGTGACTCCCATTCACAAGGAGACTGCTTCCTTTTATTTAGATGAGTGGTTCTGGAGTCCCATTAGGACGCGTGGCACTTCACAATGAATAACGCTCAGGGCCCTTAAATAAACAGGATTTCCATTTGCCCTTAGGAGAGAACAGGTCCTCCCCTGACTGCAAGGTGGCAGTGGAAACTTGAGCCTGCTTCGTTTCTCCCACGTCACCCTTCAGATGGGAATACCACCGCCGGAGAAGAGAAAGGCCCTTTTGAGAATTCCATGTGTCCGGGTCATATCCTCTCCGTATGAGGAAGAGCTCTGGCCACTCTTTATCACCTCCTTCCCAATTCCAATCAGTCTTCTGGGGCTACTCCAATCTCTTCCCAGCCTGACACCACCCTCCTTGTAACACTGCCCATGATGGGAAAGCCTGGACTCCCACCCTCAGGTCCATCCCTGCCAAGAGGCCTCATGACTACAGTCCTTCCGGGTCCAACTCCATTTCTTCCACAGTGCTCTCAGCCTCATGGCTTGGCTCTTTCTGAGCCCTCATAGCATTTATAGTCCTCAGAGGAAGTAGGTGTACCTGCCCTACGCATTAGGGTGCTAAAGATGTCCCTGCATACCCCAGCTCTTCTGCACCATCTCCCTCTTGGGTGTAAGCATATACAGAGAGGGGGATACAGAATGTACAATATAATAAATATAATATTTATTGTTGTGTATTGTATTTTCTCCTGAGTGTACATTTGCTCAGTAAGCAGTGGCAGAGTAACTAAGAAACAATCCAACACAGGGATATGCAGATATGTCTCTTATTAGGATACCTATGTTTTCTTGAGCCCAGGGAGGCCGGGCTCCCTTTCCTCTAGTGGATATGTTCCATAGTTGTGTGGCTCAGAATGCTTGAAGGAATTGCTGCGGCAGGGAATGGCCTCTGAGCTGGCGCTGAGTATCACCATGACTCTCATGGGAATCTTTTATCAGAAAGAGTTTTTTGATGGCAGAAATGTGTGATGGTCTCCTTTTAAAGAAAAATGTTTCTAGGTGGCCTAAAGGCATTCTTTTCGAGAATTGTCTCTCTTTGGAGGCATCGAGACTCTAGCCTGATCTTATCGCCAGCGCTCTGACCCACCTGTCGAAGGCAGACACTGGCACCTGTGAACCTGACGTGGCTCAGGTTCTTCCTTGATCGATTACCTCCTCTGCCCGGTACTCCCCAGAGTTGCAGCAGTCCACAAAGAAGAATTCATTCTGTCCAGTGAAACACAGGTAAACCTCTCTTGACCCTATATCTTATTCTAGTGACTTCCCAATGCCTCTCTTCCTGATGGCTCCAGTGTGGCCGTTCTTTGCTGCCTCGTTTTCCCATCCCAGCCTCTGTTCCCCTTCCTCACTGTCTTCTGACCACTCCCACAGAACCCGCTCTCAATCACTTCCACGAATTCCCACCTGCTGAGTCTAACAGATCTTCCTGGTCACTCTAGTTGGCTTTCTCATTTCTTAAAAACTTTTATTGTTTGCTTGTTTACTTAAAAATGTTTGGGATCAAATCCAGGATTTCACGCACGATTAAGGAAAAAACATGTCAGCTTGTGGGATAACACGTTCACAGGTGCCTGTGTGTCTGTGTGTGGATTTGTGCATGGGAGTGCAGATGCCTGTGGAGGCCAGAGGCATCAGATCCCCTGGAGGTGGAATTAAGGGCAGGTTCAAGCCTCTGAATGACTTGGGTTCTGGGGTTTGAACTCAGGTCCTCTGTAAGTGCAGCATGTGCTCTTAACCACTGAACCATTATCTCAAAGAAAAAGCCCCCACTTTTCCGGTCAGATATCTGACAGCAGGTACATGTGTCTTTATACGTGTAATTAACTTTTCATTATTCCCTGTGGGATTATCTAAATAAAAACAGGAGTGGAGACACACAGATACGTGGGCATTGGGCCAGAATCACGGAAGTGTTGGCATTTACTTCATCTTGCCCCATGATTGCCATTCATTTACACCCCCAGGAAACATCTGTGTTCCCATACCAGCTTGTGAAAATCGTTTACATGGTACATTCCTGTCTCCAAATCCTGGTTTACTCATTGTTTGTTCCTAAATTCAGCACTCCACGTTAGCTTTCCTGCTGACTCAGGATTTCCCGTGTGTGTGTGTGTGTGTGTGTGTGTGTGTGTGTGTGTGTTTATGTGTGTACACTCAACCACACAGCTTCATCCACAGCTTCTATAAACACCCTCATCACCTTATCACTACCGTCACCTGCTGTCTGCATTAGGAGTCCTGCTTGGAAAGACAAGCTGTGCTTTCAAGACTTGAATGGAGAAATGGCTCAGCAGTTAAAGAGCAATGACTGCTCTTCCAGAGGTCCTGAGTTCAATTCCCAGCAATCACAAGGTGGCTCACAACCATCTATAATGGGATCTGATGCCCTTTTCTGGTGTGTCTGAAGACAGCTACAGTGTATTTACATAAATAAATATAAAATAACCAAAAAGAATCTTATTATTTAAAAAAAGACTGATTCAGAACTAGAGAGATGGCTCAGTGGTTGCTCTTCCAGAGGACCCAGGTTCAATGCCTGGTACCCACCTGGTGGCTCACAATCATCTCGAACTCCAATTCCAAAAGAACCAACATCCTTGTTTGGTCTCCATGGGCACACACATGGTGTCATCCATTCATATACATACTCATTTAAATAAAAACAATTAAAAATAAAGATTAAGAAGACTTTCATTGAAAGAAATGATTATTTAGTGTCCAACAAAAGTGGTAGTAAAAATAGCTAATATTCTCTGAATATTTATCTTGAGCTAGACCGTATAGGATGGATGTACATGGTTCAGTTTTTTACCATTTTAACCCATGCCTGAGACTGAGGTTGAGGCTGGCAGAGGCTAAACTGCTATGAGCTAACATCTATAAGATACAGAGCCGGGTTTGTTGGAGTTTCGAAAATCAACTGCCACTCAATACAATCCCATTTCCTAAGAAGAAATGAAGCATTCCTGTTGTAAAGGTCTACAGTACTTCCTCACTTTGGGATAGAATTGGGTCTTTCCAATTCTTTAAAGACATAGAACTGTGCTGGTTGAAGGGGGAGCTAATCAGAACCTCTGCCCACACCGTATCCTGCCTCGGCTTGGCTGTTCATTAGAGCACAAGTAGATTTGGGTACCACTGCACCTTGGAAGCCTGGACAGTGTGGTGCTATGGCTGTATCCACAACGCATGGAAGAGTGTTCATCCACAGCCAGAGTTCACATTGTACTGCTGGAAGATGCTTTGAGCAAGGCGCCCTTTCCTCCTGTGGCCATGGGTACCATGGGGCTCCATGAGCCGCCCAACCTGCTGCCCAACAAACAGGGCCTCCGCCATTTGAGCCCTAGAAGGGAGGATGTCAATCATTTGGAAAGCATAGAGGACACGCTCATTGTACCTGAGCCGGACGCTCAGAAAGTGGTTAGAGCTGGGGCGGAGGAAGGAGATAGGAGGCTAGGTAAATCCAAACAGACCTTTCCGAAGGAAACTTAGTCAGAGCTTTTGGGTGTTCCTAACCATGTTTTCCATGCTTGACATCACTAAGTGACAGCTCTTTTTCAGTGGAGAAGTCTGTCTCTCTGCTGTGACAATTCCAAAGTTATTCTAAGAGTTCCTGCACAGAGCAGATCAAGCCAATCAGGAAGCTCCTCCGAATGGGCTCAGCCCAGCGGGTTGTTTGCCCCTCCCGGACACTTCCTGGCATTGTTCTCTGGCTTGTTCTCAGAGGTGAAACTCTGGGCCCCGCCCCTTGCTCTCAGAAGCTGCCGGCTTGTGCCCCTGCTGTGGCCCAGCTGTGGGTGGCCCCATACAAGGCTCAGGGACCAGACAGGAGGCAAGGGGCAAAAGCCTGTAATGAAAAGAGTTCCTAGCCCGGGTGAGCAAAGCAGAAATGATAACAGGTAAAGTGCTTGTAAAGCAAGAGGCTCTGGGATTTTGAGACACAATTCTGAAACAGTCAGCATCACTCACTAATGTTTACCTTTGCCGAGTGACTGAGGAGGTAGGGGCAGGAATGGCTGCGGGGTCTCCACATAAGAGAAACCCATGCTCTGATGAGGAAGGTGGCTTTAACGGTTGTGACATAGCACTTAGCAGAGCTAAAAATCCCAGTTATAGAGTGTTGTACACTATGTCTCAGTTAGGGTTTCTACTGCAGTGATAAAATTCCAGGAAAAAAAAAACAGCTTGGGAAAAAAAGGTTTATTTCAGTTTACATTTCCAGTTACTAGTCCACTACTGAGGGAAGTCAGACCCGGAGCTCAAACAGGGTAAGACTGGGTTCAGGAACTCAAACAGAAGCCATGGAGGAACGCTGCGTACTGACTTGCTTGCTCCTCATAGCTTGCTCAGCCTGCCTTCTTATAGCACCCAGGACCACCAGCCGTGACCCACGTTGATCTGACCCCTCCCCACATTATTCATGAAGCAAGAAATGCATCATGGGAGTACCCACAGGGCAGCCTGCTCAGGGCGTTTCTTAATTGAGGTTTCTTCTTCCAAAACGTCAGCTTGTGTCAAGTTGACGTGAAACTAGCCAGGACAGACTACGGAGGGGAAAGACATGCTTACTGCCTAGGCAGGGACAGGACAGAATTTCAAAATCTTTATACCTAGAATAAGATCTTCCGGGAGGAGAAAAATCACTGGGGCACAGATGTGTTTAGGAGGCCTGCCAGCCAATGCACAATGAAGGCACAACTGTGAATGAGAATCTCAGAAGAGATAGACTACCACGGGCAATCAGAAGAGGAAGTGACACGGGGGGGTGCGGGGGGTGGTGCTTAAGAATGACCCACTAAGGAGATTAATCCTGAAAGGCAACAGGAAATCTACATGTTTCTCTATTTTTAAAGAAGGGATGGGAGCGGGGGCTGGGGAGATATAGCTCAGCAGTTATGAGTGCTTACAGCTCCATCATGAAGATTCAAGTTCAGATCCTAGCAGCCAAGTTAGAAGGCTCACCAACAACTGTTAACTCGAGCTCCAAAGAATCCCATGCCCTTTCCTGGTCCCTATTGGCACCTGAGCACACATATGCAGACATTCACACAGACACATATATACAGACATAAAAATTTAAAAATTAAATGAAGTAATTGGATCAACTATGTTTTAGAAAGACCATCTGAACCAATGTAGCATGAACCATAGTAGAAAACAGTCTCGTCTACTGTCGTCATAACGACATTGATGACTTCCTAACCAAACTTTGTGCGCTAGTGCGGCCCACACGCTGGGCTCAGAAGAGACTAAGCATCATTCACCTGTGAGGCTTTGCCTAAAAATGAATGGGGTTGCCCAGGGTCTAGAATGTGTCTGTGCTCGGCAAGACCTTGGGTTTCTCTCTTCTCAGCGCATCTCCTTGTCAGACTAGTTCCTACAGCAGCTGGCTGTCCGAGGCCCACCTGCCTCCTCTTCCTGCCTGAGAAAAGGGAGGAAATAAAACAGCAGAGAGCCCGTTCTCCACTCTGGAAAGCTAAGGTTATGTGAGAGTCAAGGCATAAATCTGAACTTTAAGCCTGTAACTTAAAAATCTCCCAAGGACTGAAATCGTCTCAACTCCACAAGATCCCACTGCAAGGACAATAAAATCCCCGCCCAAGCTGCTTCTCAACGCCCTCATCCGGCCAGAGCAGGAAACACCTGGAGGAACAGTCTGCAAACTCAGGCTTCTCCTCCAGCGGTCGAGATACTCAACCATGCATCCTGCAAGGGCCGTAGACACATCGCAGCCCAGCACTGCTGGCCTCTTTGGAGCCTCTCTGACATTTCTCTGTCAGTTTGCCTTCTCACAGATACAACAGAAACATTCTGTCTTTAAAATGCCAGTGAGAAGGCCCTGTGGCGCTTTTTGCTGCGGCTCGGGGTTTTGCGGTAGAAGCAATTACGCCCTGGCTCGGGCTCATGTGTGCCCCCTAGTGGCTGGATCATGTAAAGGCTCAGGGATGGACTGGGTTTCAGTGAGGCCAGCTGGTCTATGCCCTGCGTCTATGCCCTCTCTTAAGTCAGCTGAGCTGACTACTATCTTACATTTTTATTATGGTGTTTTGAAACAGCTATTATGATGAAAATGCTATTCTGAGAAAGGTGTAGATTTCTGGAACTTTCAGCCCACATGGTCTGTAAAAATAAAGTTTTCCTCACATCAGGAAACTTCCAGATGCAAAATGATTCACATGTAGGGATCAAAGCCAAAGTGAATGACACTCCTTAAGCCAAATTAGAGTAACACATTTGTAACACATGAATTCAGAGCCAAAGAAAAACAATGCCACTCAATATTTCTCCTGTACCGTGCTAGACATGTAGCTCATCAGCCTAGTGTCTGTGAGAACCTGACTTCCATTCCAGAACTGGAAAAATCAAAACAAAGCGATTTATCTACAGACTTAAGCTTTTAATCGAAACCTTCTGACAGAGAGAAAACCTGATAGACCATTTGAAATGCAAGAACTGGGAACAGAGATGTAGACTGAAAAGTCTTTTTTTTTTTTTTTTAATTTTAAGACTGAAAAAAACTTTTCCAGAAATGCTTGAAGCATTTTGAATTTCAGTTTCTGTTTTGCAGAGTCTCATGTAACCTGGTATGGTCTTGCATTCACAATGTTCTGAGGGGGCCTTGACCTTCGGATACTCTTGCGTCCACAGTCCAAGTGCTGGTATTACAGGCATTCATCACTACTTCTGGCTTTTAGGTTTCAGCTTTTGGGATACTTGAGCATGGGTAATGGGATTCCTTGGCGATGGGATGGAAATCTTAGTTATATTTTACATAGGCTTCATTCACATAGCCTGAGGCTAATTTTATTGATTGATGGATTGATTGATTTAGGTTTTTTCGAGACAGGATTTTTCTGTGTAGCCCTGGCTGTCCTGGAACTCACTCTGTAGACCAGGCTGGCCTCGAACTCAGAAATCCTCCTGCCTCTGCCTCCCAAGTGCTGGGATTAAAGGCGTGTGCCACCACCAACCAGCTCCTGATGCTAATTTTATACATACAATATTTTAAATCATTTTGCCTACGAAACAAAGGCTCTTGGTGTGGAGTTCTCCAGTTGTGGTATCATGACACTTGAAGGAGTTTCCAGCTTCTGGGCATTTCCGATTTGGGATTTGGAGGATTAAGAATGCTAAAGCCATAGGGCATAGTGTGCTAAAACTGAACACAATGGTCATGCTCGGAAATGCTCACCTTTCCACGGAACCCAAACTGTACCCAACAATGGTAATAATGGCAGCAGGGAACATTTCCATGAATGGTTTGAGTGTGTGATGTTGGGATTATTTTATTCCAATGTTAAAGAGGAGAAAGTTGAGAGGGAGAGACAGACACAGACAGACAGACAGATACACATACAGAGAGAGAGGGAGAGAAAGAGAGAGAGGCAGAGACAGAGAGACAGAGAATATTTGTACAGCCTTTCTGCTTGTTTTAGGTAGAGATGTGTTAGCTGGGTTCCATTAGATAAGCTGGAGTTAGGTGTGCCACAAAGCTGAAGTTAATTTTTTTGGAGATTTATTTACTTGTAAGATTATATGTGTATAGGTGTTTTGCCTGCATGTATGTCTGTGTTACCACATTCAAGCAGTACCCTCAGAGGCCAAAAGAGGATATAGGATTCCCTGGAACTGAAGTTGTAGACTGTAAGCCATCGTGTGGATTCTAGAAATCGGAGCCACGTGTTTTGGAAGAGCAGCCAGTGCTAATAGCTGCTAAGCCATCACTCCAGCCCCTAATGTGATATTTAAAAACAACTCTCTATCCTTTCCAGACTGAAACACTGGGTTAAATATCCATGCCTCAATTTCTCTGTGATATAGTGGCAGTTATACGTATGAAACCAGCAATTATGAGAATAAATGAATTTTTGCTTACACCAAGAATACTGTCTGCTATTGTATAAGCCTTGTTTAAAGGTTTTTTCTTCTTGTCAATTTTAGTGATTTAGAAATATTGAATGATCATTTGCTAAAGGCAGCCTGCACTGCTTTATAGGACAACCCCAAACACAGCAGCTAGTAAATGCACATTCACCTTCTTAATCCTATTATTAATTATTGTTAACTACAAACTTAAGTTTGTGGCCTAGAAGATTCAGGAACATGTGAGGCTTCTGATATTAAACCAGAGAACATGAGTATCTATCCATTAAATTCTTACAGGAACATTAAAGCTTGATATTAGCTTTGAGAATGGAGAATGGCAACTATATACCTGTGTTAACATATACATTTAAAATAAACAAGATGGGCTGTGGATGGATCTCAGTGGTAGAATGCTTGCCTAGCATGTAAGAGGTCCTGGGTTCGATTTTTAGTACTTGAAAGATAAAAATAAAATAAATTTTTGAATTCAAAAAAAAAAAAATCAGATTCAATTTCTCCATGCAAGAAAGGTGTGGGAGGCCATCTAGTGGTGGGCAAAGTCACCTCACAAATGGAGGTGTGTGGGAAATAATCTGTCACTTGAAGATTTAGTCATTCGTGGTTACTTGGGAAGACAGAGTTCATTTTATCAAATCAAAAATGCTCTCAACCTGACTGCTTTATAAATATGTTGTCTTGGAGATCAGTGACTCCTTCCTTATGTGGCATGCAGAAAGCTCCAGCCGAGCCACATGACCCATGAGCCTGCTTTGTATCAGCAGTAACTGTGAGAGTTGCTGGCTGAGAGCCCCAGAGATTAAAGCCCTGAGAAGCACAGGCTGGAAGCATGGAAATTGTTGTTACTGAGACATGACTTTTACAGGGTACATGTGACAAACAGGAATGCAGTAGGTAGCCCAAAAGGTCAGTGAACAACACAACTATGGCTCCATGATCCAAAACAGACAGGCACCTATCAACGCACGAGTCCTTCCTACTACAGATGACGCCAATCAGGGCTGATAATGACATTGGTATTCCTGGCTCTTCCAGCAAGCAGAGGGTATGCTCTGCACAGTCCCTCTTTTTCCATGCCGGCTGAGCGTGCTTCTCCATGTATGTATGTATGTGCCTAGTACCCTATGTAAGGAACAGCTCTTTCATTTGTATATCTGGCACAATGATCTAGGCCAAGAGTGACAATGGGTTCATGGGGTCAAAGACGAGAAGTTGATGTTGTCTACAAGAGTCTAAGAGCCTCTGCCCTCTCAGCAACCCCAGCACCCAACACAGAACCACACACAAAGTATTCCTAGGTATCTATGGAAACAAGTGAGGACCAGCACTCGTGGATGCACATGCTCATGTCCCTATGTTCTAGTCTCTGTACTGTGGAAGGGTGGTGCTCTTCTCTATAGACAGAGTGATTCTTCCTGAACAGGAGTGGCTCCCCTTGCAACGTTGGATTTGCAGTCTACCAAGACCAGGAGACAACTGAAGAATGTTTGAGATTTAGATTTTAGACTCAGATTGGCTGTGGCTCCCTGAGTCTGAGTGTTGAAGAACTTTACTGGGTGTGGGCCCATGACCGAGTGTTGAAGAACTAAATACATTCACAAGTCACCCTGCCTTCATAAAAGACCTAACTTAACACAAACTGTGCCTCTAAAGAAGTCAGTGATAACAGCTCACCTGGCCAAGAACTATCTACAGCTTCCTGGGGTCTCCAGCAACATTACTGCATTAGACTCGTGATTTACCACACAGCCTTTCAGGGACCCCAGACAGTGTAAAATGACTAATAGGTGAGGGATGCGTTGGCTTTGTAATGAAAGGATGTGATTGTTGTCTGTCAAACCTCTCCCAGGACTTCTCTGCCTCTGTCATCGGACAAGCTCTCTGATGACTATGAAGAGAAAGACAAAAGGGCAGCGATGGGGAGGAGGACCCTGTGTACTAGGTGCCCTGCCTGCTGGTGCTCTTACAAAGTGACTAAATGAAGATCTGCATCAGCAAATGAGATACACAGCACTGACTCCTTGCTTTGCAGGAGAGTTAAGAAGCTCACCCAAGGTCTCCAGCTAGGTGTGCAGCTTTAATCTGACACAAAGGTTACCAAATGACCTAGCTTGGCTTTCAGGAACCTTAAAGAAAGAGGAACCTCTCTCATCCCTGCTAGGACTCCATACGGGTGCATCATGTTACTGAGACAGAAAGAAGAAAGGATAGAGAGTGGGGGAGAGGGATGGTGAGGAAGAGGCAGGGCACAGCTGAACTGGTTGAGAGGCTTGAAGGTTCACTTTCCCCACAGCAGCTCTAGACTGCTGCTTTTTGCCTGATGCTGCCTCTGACTCAGACATGATGGCCTCAGGGTGTTTCAAGCGACCTGCTTTATTTGTGTTCTGGTGGCTTGGAACAACCATTGTTAGTACATCATCTTCCTCAATCCTGCCAAATTCAGTCTAACTGTAGCTACTTGCCCAGTTGGTTACCCGGCTGCCCTTGAATTCTCTCCTGACCTTTGCTCCAACTGTAGTGCTCCTAGCTTCACCAATGGGTTTATTCTATTTCTGAAACTCTTAATAGTGCTGCGGGGTCTCTAGGGTAAATTCGACCCGCCTCCATTCAGCACCCAAAGCGCTCCAAGATCTTCTCCCATGATGTTTTCTTCTTGTCTTTTTCTACAGAACTCCTTCTGTGTCTAGGCCTGAGATTACCACATTTTTTAAAAGGAAGGTGGAACCTGTCAAAAGAACCCTCCCATGGCCCACCACTGTCTTCCTGCCAGAACTACAGTGTGATTCCCACTCTTCACACCTCTGTTTCCATGCTTCCCTTCCCCTCCAAGGAGAATCAACATAGCCGAGTAGGCAGTGGCCTCTAAGAGAGTCTCGGCCCATCAGCTCTTTATAGCAGGTGACAGAGCCAGGACTAGGTCTGCATACAACATCCACAATATCCTACTGACACCGCCCAGGAAGTTCCATTCCAACACTCACATGGCCACCGCTCCCTAAGCATACGACAACTCAAATCCAGCTCTAGTGCTGGGATCTTGCTTGGGGCTGAAAGGAACCAAAGCCTTGATGAGGTCCAGGAAGGCTCTTCAGTGTCTAGCCTGGTTCCTTCTAACGCAGATCCCAGCTCACATCCCAGTGCAGCCTTTACAGTTTATGATCTCCGACCATGAAGTTTCCTTCCCATTTAAATACATTGAAATTGACTCTCCTTCTTGTTGTCGTTCATTGGTTTTGTTTCCTTGTTTTTAATGGATCGATTGTGGTGTTAAAAGATTCAGGTATTTATCATCTCATATATGATTCTAGCTTCGTGTCCTGGCTCATGCCTATGATCTCAGCCCTTGGGAAGCTGAGGCAGGAGGCTAACCATGAGTTTGAAGGCAGCCTGGACCAGATAGTGAGTTTCAGGCCAGTGTGTGTTACAGCATGAGAGCCTTTTTCAGAAAAAGAAGAAAACAAAGGTTCTATGTAGAGAGAAAAACATGCACCATCTCAAGTCATTCTAACACTGAATTACGGGATGTATGTGCTCAATACACCCGTATTGAGTAACCTTAATTCAAGTCTATGTCCAGAAGATTCAGGACAGCTCTGACCCAAAATTAAGGAGCAATGCAGAGCCATCTCTCATTAAGAATGAGACTACAGGTCTCTTGAGAATTACTGCCATTTTCATTGCTATACATCTAGCCTATCTTGCCACTATAAAAGCATTTAATTAATATTTATAGGTAAATGAATCAACCTTACTAAGATTAAATTCGACCAACCTCCCTGGAGATAAATGCTGAGATCTTAAGATTCTCTAAACTTCTACCTCAAGGACAGAAATGGCATCTCTTGGCACCTATCGTATGCATGTTCCATCTGCTGGGCATCTAGGCAGAGGAAAATGTCTTTACCTGTCTTCTAGCACCTAGCTACTGGTACCCACAATACTTAGTAAATCCTTACTTCATAATCCTAATCTAAACGAATATTACATCAACCACTTCTCAGCTAGGCAGGTGCTTTTGTCCCTGCTTCTAGATAAGTGAAAACCGTGCCAAGACAAACATCATCTTCTTTTAGTTCATGTCACGATTAGGTATCAGTCAGAGGAATGGACGCAGGGATAGTGACACACAACTGTAATCCCAGCTCCCCGGAGGCTGACTGGGGCCTGAACAAAGCATGAGGCCAGGGACCAATTTCAGCTGGGAATACCTATGCACAGACAAATCTTTGCAGCATTTACCCACAAAGCACCTGGGCCTACGTCCCTTGAACTTCCCTTTCTCCCTCCCCTATGTAAATAAACAGGAGAACTCTGAGCCAGAAAGTGTACGTGGATCCAAGAGTACAAAGATGAGTGCTCCATCCTCACTCACATGAGTGTCTCCAAGGGACAGAGGCTACCGTAGGACAGAAATATCTCTTCTCATATGCTGACATAGAAGTTCTGGGCTGAAAATGCCTCCAGGGAACATTAAACTAGGCTTAAACCATGAAACCACTGGGACCCCAGAAAGTAGCATCTTTTCTTTCTTTTCTTTTCTTTTCTTTTCTTTCCTTTCCTTTCCTTTCCTTTTCTCTTCTTTGGTTTTTCAAGACAGGGTGTCTCCATGTAGCCCTGACCTGGAACTCGCTATGTAGACCAGGCTACTCTCAAAAAATCACAGAGATGCCTGCCTCTGCCTCCCCAGTGCTAAGATTAAAGATGTGCTCCACTGGGTCTGGCAGAAAGCAGAATCCTGAAGAATGTGCAGAAGTTAGCATCAGCTAATGAGAGTTCTTGTAAGTAGAAGCAGCAAGCCCAAAGAACAGGACTCACAAGGAGTTCAATACCTTCAGGGAACTGCAGATGCTTCTTGGGTGGTCAGTAATGGGAGGATCATGGGAGATAAGACCAAAGAAGCCAGCAGAGGTTCCATCGTAAATGGCTTTCTAAGCCCCAGCAGGGAATTCCAACTTCATTTTATGGCCCAAGGGAAACAAAGATGGGGAAATAGAGAGAGGGTGTAGGGGGGAAAGGGATGTCATTAGGTATAAATTTATCCTTCCGGGGTTGGACAAGAGGCTATTGCAATAGTCACAAAAGATGAGGATGTCCAGGACTCAGGCCATGGCACTATGATGGAGTAAGAGTCAACAATTCAAGAAGAATGCATGATATAAAGTAATTGATTGGATGTGTGTGCGTGTGTGTGTGTGTGTGTGTGTGTGTGTGTGTGTGTGTGTGTGCATGTGTGTTTAAGGGTAAAGGACAATGCTCCAATTTTTGTCCTAAATAACTATGTGAGAAGCTGTACTTTTTTAGTAAAATTTAGTACCAAAGAGGAGTCAATAAAAGTTCAAAGAACTTGACTCTTGATTTGTAGTACTTGTTATCAAACCAGGGACTTGCACATACATAGCGAACTACTCCAGCAATGAGCGCCAGGCTCTAGTTTTTCTTTTTCTTTTGCTTGAGACAAGGTTTCACTTAACTAGTCCAGACTGATCTGGAGCCTACAGTCCTCTTCAGCTGACCACGCACATGCTGGGATAGAAGGCTGGTGTCACAACGTCCACCCAACCTCAGGCTTTGATATGTTGAGCTGTAGACATTTGGAGATCATCCAAAAAGCAATGGCAGGAGGCAAAACTGACTCATGAGGAACTGAAGACCAAAACTGAGGTGTAAGAATGCCACACTGCCAGAGCTACAGCAATGGATGATTTCACTCGGGGATAATGAGGCCACTATGAGGCAGACAGTGCCAAGACAGGAACATCAGAGGACCAGCACACATCTCATGGCTGGAGAGAGCAAGAAGATACAGCACCTCAAGGATGGTGTGACTATGAAGAAACCAAGAACAATGCCTATTACATGAAGGAATAAGAAGTGACTGACAGTTTCAACCTCAGTTAACCAAGACATGAACTCAAACCTCGATTGCATTTAGCCACTAACCTGTCACTGGTGACTTGACAAGTATAGTCCACTGATAGATGGAGATGAGAATGGAAGGTAGAGATGCTATAAAGCGGGGGGAGGGGGGACACATGGGAAAGAGGGGGCAGAGTCGATTGAACCTGAAGGTGGAAAACATCCTTTTTTAAGCAAGTTGTCATTGCAGGCAGACATCCCAGGACCTTTATAAAGTCCAGTCTTGTATATATATTTTTTTAATCAAATGAAAAATTTTTTGAAGGTGAAGTAAATCAACAGACAGTGGTATGTCCTGGCGAAGGACACTCATCTCACATGACTGTGAACATAAACTAGTCCCAGGCAAAGGATATCTTCAGCATCTATAAAAACACAGCTATGAATTCAGCACTCAACAGATCTATTCTCTCAATACTAATGGATAGAAAACTCATGAGAACAATAGGATGTGCTCTGCAGAGGCGCAGGTCAAGTTATACTTGTAGTTGACGTGTTTGGGACCCTGTCTGGGTGCTGCTCTGACCTGGGGCAGGCAGGAAGGGACATTAGACAGAGCCGCTTTTACCTTTCTGTTCAACTTAATATTCTGTTTGTATGTATTTTTTTTTAAAAGCGTATCCTTATATTCTTATTAGAGAACAGAGAAATGTGCAGATGATTTCCCCATTAAGCCATCTCTTCTTGGTTTGCGATATTACTGGAGCTGTGTTTGCATCCACAGGACACACATGGAATCCAAGCGCCATGCCCCTGAGATAGGAAAGTTCTCCTGCTGTCTCAGCAGCTGAAGGGAAGTGTGCCTTGAGGAAGTCAGGCTTAATATCATCATCGTAGACTCTTTCATCTTTATCTATTTACTTACTTATTCTTGGGGGGGGGCAGGTTGGACCCAGAACATTGTGACATTGTGTATTCTTTTTTTTTTTTTTTTGAATTTTCGAGACAGGGTTTCTCTGTGTAGCTCTGGCTGTCCTGGAACTCACTCTGTAGACCAGGCTGGCCTTGAACTCAGAAATCTGCCTGCCTCTGCCTCCCAAGTGCTGGAATTAAAGGCGTGTGCCACCATGGCCCGGCTGACATTGTGTATTCTTGACAAGTATTGTACTGAGTTACATCGCCAGCACTTTTCTTGCCGTAGGGAAAGAGTATGCAACCCTGAACAGCAGTGGAAGGAGCTCTCAGGTGAACGCCCAAGCATCACGGTCTTATACAATGAAGAGCCAAGCTCACTCTTCTTCCCCAGACCAATTTCTCTCTCCAGGCTCCCTCGTATAGCCTGTCAGAAACTCCTTGGGCTGTCTTCGGGGGTGGGGGAAGACACTTTGTTTTTGTTTCCATTTGCAGACCCCTTTGGGACATTCCCTCATTTTTTCAGGACTGTAAAACAAGACTAATATGAAAACATCAGCATCAAAGGTTCCCATCAACTGCTCAGCTGAGCAGAGGAACCCAGATGGAAGGCTGAGCTGGTCCAAGTCAGGGTTCTAGAACAGCCGCCCAAACCATCCTTACGAGGCCAAGGTGAACCGTGAGGAATCTGTGCCAAGGGCTGCGGTTCTCTGATGGCCTTGACTCCAACTAAAGAAGGGAGGTTTTGAAAGAACATAGACTCGAGTGTAGTTATGGGGGACGCCTGGCCAGGTAGGGTATTCTGAGCATCCTGTGGGCTTGGCTGAGCTCAGCTTCTCCACCTTTAAGTTAAGAGGTAGGGGAAAGCATTAGTTTTTGAGATACAAAGGGCATAAAGTCATGACAATGGCTATATTGTAACATTTAGAAAGGGAGAAGTAACTTGGGGGCACACAGTCACTGTTTGACATTCAGTTTGCAGCAGGAGCACTTCTTAAACTTCATGCGGTCACTAGGGATTATTACCACAGTCTGGCACAGATGATACTGCCTCACAACACAAGCAACTCACTGTGTGACCATGACCAAGCCCCGACTAGTCTCCTCCCTGTTCAGGGAGATGAGCTCATTGGAGCTGGAGAGGCGGCTCTGTGGCGCAACACTTCCAACTCTGGATTCAATCCTCAGCCCCGGGGAGACAGACCACCCACTTCCATGTCACAGCAACATCAAATTGCCATAAAGAACATTTTCAGATGCCTTGTAATGATTTTCATCCCTTGATTAGCACAGACTGGCACAGACCTGTCTAACCAAGAAACCCATGAGTTGTACATTAAAAACAAACAAACAAACAAGCTTTAAACGATAATTTCATGTGACAATTTCATTCGCATATACAATGTATTTGGCAATTTTTTGTTTTTGTTTTTGTTTGTTTGGTTGGTTTGGTTTGGTTTTTTTTCGAGACAGGGTTTCTCTGTATAGCGCTGGCTGTCCTGGAACTCACTCTGTAGACCAGGCTGGCCTCAGACTCAGAAATCCTCCTGAGTCTGCCTCCCAAGTGCTGGGATTAAAGGCGTGCGCCACCACAGCCCGGCCCCAACTTTTTATTTTTTATTTTTATTTTTTATTTATTTTTTTTTAGATATTTTCTTTATTTACATGTAAATTTCTCCATTCCCAGTTT
>NW_022196900.1:18429105-18462431 GCF_008632895.1 Mastomys coucha | reverse complement strand
GATACTGCAACATGTAATAAGGACACATGCTCCACCATGTTCATAGCAGCCTTATTTATAATAGCCAACTTTTTAAATTAACTACTTGCTGAGGAAATGTCGATCTCTCCCTTATCCAGTCAGTTCTGCTCACAGGAGTCTTCCTCTCAGATATTCCTATTCCACTGCCCCATTTTTTTTTCTGCACTTGGGAGAAAAAACTGGAGTGTTCTTTTTCAGCCTCTTGGGACAAACAGCCCGGAAATCCTGCTGAGGGACGTGCGTGCATGCGTGCGTGCGTGCGTGCGTGCGTGTATACAGCATGGGAGTTTAAAGGACAAGGGCCCTCCCAGGGTCCCTTGGAAGGAGGAGGAAACCAAGCAGTGCTCTGGAACCCGGAACTGCTTTCTCATCTTTCCACATAGGGTACGGCTACACTCACCTTTGCTTGGAGCCTTTTCCACTGAGAGGGGTTATCCTAGTGCTTTACAATGAATGGGTGCCACATCTGAGCTCCCTGATGCCCCTTCTCTATCACCTCAGGCCCTGCTTGAGGTGATTCAAGAAAAAGGTACGGTGAGCATCCTAATGGCCAGCCAGAATAAAAGTGTCTATTTTTGTATAGATTGTTGCTGCTCAGGATGTAGCTGAGGGACCCAAGGGACAGAAGTCTTTTTCGAACCGTGGCGCCCCTCCCACCTCTTGTGGAGCTGCATCTCCTAGCATCACAAAGATGCCACATGGTCCATCTAGAATAACTCAGTGCCATTGATATTTAGTGCGGACTGATCCTGGCATGGAGAATCTGGCTAGGGTAGTGTCGTAGTTTCAGCAGCTGTCAACCTGACACCTTGGGAAGAGGGAACCTTAGTCGAGAAACTGCCTCCATCAATGACTGGCCGGTGAACACTTCTATGGGGCATTTTCATGATTACTAAATCGATGCAATAGGGCCCAGCCCACTGTGAGCGGTGCCATCCCTAGGCCTGGGATATAGAAAAGTAGCTGGTATAGTGATGCATGTGTAGGGAGGGGAGCAAACGCAAGCGTATCTCTATGAGTTTAATGCAAGCTTGGTCTATATATTGAGTTCCAGAATAGCCAAGGCTACATAGTGAGCATGTGTTTAAAAATAACAACAAACAAACAAACAAACAAAACTAAACAGGAAAGTGAGTCCGGGAGCAAGGCAGTAAGCAGTGCTTCAATACGGTCTCTGCTCCAGGCTCCTGCTTGAGTTCTTGCCCTGACTTCCCTCAGTGACAGACTGTGATGTGAACATATAAGCCAAACAAACCCTTTCTTTCCTCCACGTTGGTTTGGTTGCGCTCTATCACAGCGTCAGAAAGCAGACTAGCACAGGTGGCTGCTCTTGTGCCAGGTGGCCCAGCAAAGTCAGCATCCCTTCTGAGGGATCCCCGGAATTCTCTGGACACCAGCAGCGTTCAGACATCACCCCTTCCTTTTGTCTTTCTCCACTCGAGGAAAAGCATGACACTAGAATGCCCAGAGTGGCTTTTATTCTAGTAGAGATTCTGTTTCCAAGGAGACAGCGTAGCCTAGCAGTAAGGCAGAAGCAGCTTCTGGTCAGCAGGAAGTGAGTAGTCCCATGATTCCCATGGCCTTTAGAAAGGTCGCATACAGGCCGCCATTTCTTAGTACTTTGTAAAACTGAACACATGCACTTGATTGTTTAAAAAAAAAAATCTCAAAACGGGAATGAGACTTAGGGAGACATGCTGCTAATTCATCTGTCCCCTACTCGACTTTCCTCTCCGTCACTAGGCCTGGAGATCCTGCTCACTGCCACGGTTTACAGTTTCAGCTTCAAGTGAGAGAGCGGGGATGTCTGGGGATGCTCTGGGTGAGAAAAGGAAGAGGAGAGCATGAGTGTGCTAAGGAACTGGATTCTACAGAGGAAGGGGGCTTGCAGCTTCTGTATCCTATCTGCTTCCTGGAAGGGTCTATGCCTGAACCTGAGGACAAAGAGAGACTGACTCTGGCCCTGATGTCTTTTAACAGGATGTGAGGTCATCAGGGGGATCCTCACCAGAATTAGCACCATGCCATTTGGCAATATATATATATATATATATATATATATATATATATATATATATTTGTGATTCTAAAACTGTTAAGACAAAGGGGCATAACTCTTTACAAAGCATCCAGCCAGCCTCATGTATTGTATTAGAGCAGCAGTGTAATACTCTACATACCACCTTCAGAATGAATGATGGGTGAGAAGCATGGGAGAGATTATCAATAGAAGGGTCAACACTTCCATTCTACCAAGAAGGTAGAAGGGGAAGAAACAATATTACAAGCTATAGGCACATAGTGCTTTCAAAATAGAAGAGCAATATTTTCAAGGTTTGTTGTAGAGGAGAAACTTGGGGTGTGTCAATTATAAGCCCAAAGGCTTGGAATCAACTATCGAAAAAGTTGACTTTGCCCAATTCTTTCAACTGCAGCAACTCTTTCAAGAGTTGGAAACTTTAAGCATTCCCGCATTAGGCTCTTACAAGGGCTCAGTCTATGGGTGAAGTGTACCCACCATCTTCATAGGTCTAGATGCTAAATTACTAGACACCAAACAAAATGATTCTAATGCAGTGGTTCTCAGCCTTCCTAGTGCTGTGACTCTTTAATACAGTTCCTCGTGTTGTGGTGACCCCAAACCATAAGATTATTTTGTTACCACTTCATAACTGTAATTTTGCTACTGTTATGAATTGTAATGTAAGTATCTGAAATGAGATCCTCAAAGGGGTCGTGACCCACAGGTTGAAAACTGCTGTTCTAATGAACCCTGGAGAGCCAGAGTTGGGGCACAGTGCTTGGGACACCGAGTCACCTTGGAAAGCTGAGTATAGTTTAGGGGACCCTGTTCCCATCCCTGTGCTGGTGTCCAAAGCTGACAAACCATAAACATCTATGCTTCCACTGTGAATGAAGACGGTCTTTTCTGTGTTGTTCCAGAAAGGTAGGACAGGGACCAGAGAGAGAGGCTGGGAACCCAGAGAAGGGCAGAGTATTCACCTCCAAAGCAGGGTCCTTTGCAACAATGAGGCTTGTTCCCATCTGAACTAGTTCGATTTTTTTACGTTCCCTGTCACTGTCAGAGGAGAGAATGCCTACGCCTCCCACCCCTAGGGGTCAGTCTCCGGTATCAGTTAGAAGGTGGTCCAGGTAACTGACTCACTCAACATCCTCAAGAGTCCACGGTTCTATGAGTTGTCCTAAAATAACTGTCTTTGTGAAGCCAGCACAATAGTGGGTGAAAAAGAAAGGTGGATGTTTTACCAAAACCCAGAGCTGACTTTCCTGTCTCAGTACCTGAAGGTGGTTGAAGTTCTTGGCCTCTCTGCTCTGGGAATGGCTTCAGGGTTCTGTACTCTAAAGCTATTTGCTGGTGAGATTTTCATCTTAGAGTCAACACCTGTGTTCTAGCTTGGCACTTTTGGTTTGTTTGTTTGTTTGTTCTCTTTTCCCAGTTTTGAGTTTTGTTTTTCAAGACACGAACTCTCTATGTAGCTCTGCCTGTCCTCGAAGTCCCTCTGTAGACCACGATGGCCTCACACTCACAGAGCTCGGCCTGCTTCTGTCTCCTGACTGCTGAGATTAAAGGGCTGTGGTTAAACTACACCCAGGCAGTTTTGAATTTTGAGACAGCCTTTAATTATGTGGCTCAGGAAGATCCTCCCGCCTCAGCCTTCCCAGCTGCTAGACTGTAGCAAACACCTTTTCCCCAGTGAGCAGCAGTGTTTAGAGGTGAGCCTGGGGCTCTGACTTAACAATCAGATAAGGAATCCATGCACAGAGTCGCAGCCTCCTAAGGCCTGGGGGAGGGACTTTGCTACACAAGTGAGCTTGCGCAGTCTCTGCTTCCTGGCTACCACCAAGTAAGCACCTCTGCTCTACTACCATACGCCCCACCCTGATGTTCTGCCTCACAACAGGTCCGGAAGCAATGGAGCCAAGTGTCCATGGGTTCAAAACTCTGAAACGGTGAACCCAAATACACCTCCCTAATTGATTTTCTCAAGTATTTTATCACAGTGACGGAAAACCAGCCAGTAACAGATAACCAGGCTATACATGTGGTTCCCTGTTTGGAGTCATTTTGTTCCTACAGGGACAGTTAGTACTGTCTGGAGTCATTTTATTGTACTGAGGTTGGAAGATGGTGCAATTGGAAACTACCCCTAGGTCAAGTCTGTGGATATTATTAAACTTCATGCAATGTATTAGCCTCCAACAACAAATAATTATTGACCCTAAAATATCAATTGTGTTGTTGAGAAGCCCTACTCTAGAGAGCTGGAACAGATAGTAATAATGTTGCGTGCTTATGGGAAGCTTCCTGTAGCCAGCTCTCCACAGGAGCACAGAATCTTTACATACTACACCTGCCCTACAAAGTGGGTATTGTTTTCATCAATGTACAGGAAACAAACCTCAGCTTCGGAGAAGTCACATGGTTAGTCGAGACCCAACAACTCATGCGTGCAGAATCAGGACTCCAAGTCCAGTCAAATTTGGAGGTGCAGGTTCACCGGCCCTGTGCTATACCGGGAGGCTTTTACATCACGGCACACCATCTCCTGCAGAGCATCAGGCTGAATCCAGGCAAGAGGATACCTCAGAAGAGAGACCAAAGGGAGCCTGCATTTCCTGAATATACCTGAGGGAGGCACTCTCGATAGTCACAAGAATGGCTACGGGGAGGTTAGAGCCTCTATCTCCCAGGTACAACATTCTATTGCTCAGTAAGAGGCAGGTATGAGCTGAGGAGGGGCACACTGCCTGTCCACCTTCCTACAGTAGGAAGTGAATGTTAGCATGATTTCACTTCATATCATAGGTGTCAAAATATTTTATCATAAAATAACATTTATAAGAGAACTAACAGTAGAAGATAAAATTGTTTACAGCACATGTAGTAATATAGTATTCTTTTGGTTTGGGAAAATGGCAACCCTAAATAGATTGTGTCTGGTAGTGTGCTGCCTGTGGGGCAGGAACCCAGGCTGGGACAGCGCAGATGGAGCATGCCAATGTGGATTGTCCCACTCCTACTTCAAAAGAACATCACATCACAGAGCTAAACATAGCAAGTACAGAGAGCACAGCGAATCCCAAGTAAGCATCCTTTGTGATTTCAAAGAACATTTCTGTGGGTGCTGGTTCCAGAAGAGCTGTGAGTGAGGGCTGTCTCAGTGGTTTCCAAATCCCACAGCATGAGACTAAGGTGCCTACCTTCTGTTCTGAGACATGTAATAATGCAGAGAATTAAACAAAGTCTGATAAATACCAGAGAGAGCCAGAGAAAAGGTGGACTAGCCCACTTTTATCTTGATTTTTTTTTTAAAGCTACATGGCCTTCTCCTGGTTAGCAACTGATACTTCAATATTTTATTCCACGAATATTTGATGTGACATATTTTCACACTGAAAGGTGTTCGGATGAGTTAGTCATCTCTGCAGTGAATCAGTTACTTACGCATGAATCTTCTGTTTCCTGAGAATCTAAGCACTTCCCCAGATTCTGACCTGTATCCAAAACCACTTCCTGCTACAGTGGGGACATTTCTCTGCACAGGTGTGTTTGTTTAAAGAAGCCAACTCCTCAAATGAGAGAAACTCAAAATGTCATGGCTGGAAGTTCCCAAGAGACTTCTCATCAAAGAGATGAGGAAAGAGGCCAGAGACTGAGAGAGACTTGCCCAAGCACACAGAGAATTGCCTACAGAGCTGAAAGAGATCATTCATTTTCATTTAGTATTCCACAAGGTTTCTCACCTTCACTGGCATAATCTCAAGGGGTGAGATAGAGGAACAAACTCCTTCTGTATTTACCATTAATCAAAGAAAGCCAAGAGCACACTGCACCCTTGAAGAAGACCTAACTGATGATGGGTATGCTCCACTGTCAACTCGAATCCATTTAGGGCCACCTAGGCGATTGGTGAGGCAGGGCTCCTCCTTCTCTTTCTCTCTCTATCCTTTCTCCTTTTCCTCTCCACCCCTCCTCTTATCCCTTCATCATCTATCCATCCTGAATGTATCTGTGAGGGTGTTCCCAAAGGGGACTCATCCCAAATGTGTGCAGCACCAATTCCAGAGCTGAGGGCCTGGATGGAAAGAAAAGAGGACAAGGAAGCAAGCCAGCTGGGGACCAACACTCATTCTTTCTGCTTATCTATCACTTAGACAGCCATTACCACATGCGCCTATACTTTGATATTTTAGCCAAGTGCATGGCGCCTGACAACCACATATGGAGCCCTCTGAAACCAGGAGCCAAAACAAACCTTTCCTCTTTTAGGTTGTTTCTGTGGGTATTTTGTCACAGCAATGAGAAAAATTATAAATTCATTATTGAAATTAGAATGATACTCAAGTGGAAAAAAAAAACCACAATGCAAGCAATAAGCCCTGGTTACAAGAACAGATATAAAACAGAGCAAACTAGTGTGGATCTGGCTGCCTGAAATATCAAGAGCACCAGTGTGATGGTTTGTATATGCTTGGCCAGGGAATGGCAATATTTGGAGTTATGGCCCTCTTGGAGTAGGTGTGGTCTTGTTGGGGTAGGTGTGTCACTGTGGGTGTGGGCTTTAAGACCCTTATCCTAGCTGTCTGGAAGTCAGTCTTCCACTAGCAGCCTTCAGGTGAGGATGTAGAACTCTCAGCTCTGCCTGCACCATTCCTGCCTAGACACTGCCATGCTCTCACCTTGCTGATAATGAACTGAATTCCTGAGCCTGTAAGCCAGCCCCAGTTAAATGTTGTCCTTTATAAGACTTGTATTGGTCATGGTGTCTGTTCACAGAAGTAAAACCCTAGCTAAGACAAGCAGTATTGGGTTCTTTTATAAGCCCAAGGACACAATGAGTCACTGGTAATAGTTGACCTTGGAATTCTTCAGTATAATATTCCAATAGGAAACAACTCATTCAGGTGTTAACATCTGAGATTTGTTTTTAAAATATAAGAAATGCATATGAAATCTGCTTTCAGCAACCCTTATTTATTTATTTATTTATTTATTTATTTATTTATTGATGCTTAATTGGTCTCCACTTACCAGCAAGTCAAGAATATCATGGCTACACAAGCCAGGGAAGAGTGGTAAACAGAGACAAGTTTAATGCCATAGTGATGAGGCTCTCCCCACTTTGCAGCCACTCTGACAGCATGACTTGAGGCCATGTTGCTCACAATTCAGCTATCGATCTTTGAAAGATAATAGAAATTTCTGGGCTTTGAAGAGGTAGCCAACATCCTTGACCTGTATCTTTATTAGCCCTGAGAGCCAAGATTATTTCTAATGAAGTTCAAAGGGAGTGGGCTCTGCCATAAGGTCTTTGGAAAAAAAAAACCCAACCAAACAAAACAAAACATGAAAACCTCAGCTGTGTGGTGAGTGGCTCTCCCTTACAGAGTCCCCAGAGGTAGTTTCTAATGTCCTTGAGTCAAAGCCAGAATCAGTCTGAAGTCAAGGGCAATGGCTGCGCTCCTTAGTCTATTGTGTGCTATTGATTTTTCTGGCTTCAGTGCTAGAAACTGAACCTTCCAGTCTGTCTCTCTCCATGTACAGCAATCCTCCTTGTACAATACAACTGTAGGGATTAAGCTTAGCGTCTTTGTAAATTGTGTGTGGGTGTGGGTGATGAGGGTGGGCAGGCATGCACATACCACAGTGCTCGTGTCGAGGTTAGGAGACGATCTTTGGGGTCAGTCCTCTTCTATCATATGGATATGGAGAATTGAGTTCAGGGTCTGGCAACAAGTGCTTAGACTCACTGAGCTAGGAACTCCTCCTTACTTGAGCCACAGAATCCAAATTTCTGGAATGAAGCCTATGAATTATTTTTTAAATAATACTTTACTTCCCCAAGGTAAATAATATTGCCCAAGATTTGAATATTCTAGATACATTCTCCCTCCTTTCCCCGCCTCCCTCTGCTCTTCTCTCCCTCTCTTCTATTCCTCCCTCCTGCCATCTCTCCGTCCCTCCTTGCTCTCTTCCTCCATCCCCCATCCCTCCTTCCTTTGTCTTTCCTTCTTGGTAAGCTAGCTTGAAAAATTCTAATCTCCACCATCAGCAGTTCTGAAAGGCAGAAGACGTTCCATTCCAAGGCACCTCCATTGTAGAAATAACACTTTCAAAGAAAGTGCAACTAAAGGCCTGGAATTTCCTACACCTGCCCCAGGCTGTGAACAATTTTTAAAAGCGAATGATTTCATCCTTTCTTGGTGTCTAGGGGAATGGTCATGTCAAGCCCAAATCATAAGTCTTTGTGCTTTATTTAGAGTCTGTCATATTCAGATTGACCCAATTATAAACAAGTAAGACACTGCCTGAATGCTACACACACTCAAGGGCCCGTGGGGCCACCACCCCTCTTCTTTCTCTAAATGAAATGACCCAAGTTAATTCTCTCTTTTTTTTTCCATGTAGAAATTGCATGTTCTCTTTGGTTACCATACTCTATTCTTCCTTAAGACTTTTTTTTTTTTGGTTTGTTTTGGTTTTGAGACAAGGTCTCACATAGCCCAAACTGCCTCAGCTTCTCTAGGTGGCAGAAAATGACCTTCCACCTCCCAAGTGTTGAGGTTACAGGTGTGCACTACCATAACCAGGGTGCGTGGTGCTAGGGATCGAACCCAGGGTCTTGTGTATGCCAGACAAGTGCTCTACCAACTGAGCTGCATCCCAGTCTCTGTGAAGGGTGGATCTCATGTGGCCTCTGCTGGCCTAGGGCGACCTTGCTTGATCCTTCTGCTTCCACTTCCAGGATACAGAGACTACAAAAAAAACCACATCACCATGCCTGGCTTACTTTAGCACTAGGAAACAGAACCACGTGTCCCTTTTAGGAGATTCTAATGCATTTCTAGGGAGTGACTCAGACCAGTGGGTGGAAAGCTAACGATCTGCAGAGCAGTATTTTGTTGCACAAATTCCTTTTTCACAGGGCACTGTGGTATCCCTTCTGGGTTTCCTGTTCAATAAATATCTAATTCTGGACAGGACCCCTAGATATCTCCTTTTCTCTTTATTTTTTTCTTTCATTGCCTCTGCCCCATTGCATTGTGAGTTTTAATTCTTTCTTAGTTTTCTGCAGCTTCCTTTGTTTTCAGTTCAGCAATCATGCTTGTGGAAGATGGATGTATTCACCCCTCATCCTTTTACACTTCTCTTATTTGTGATTTTTCCCACCAAGAGTGGGTCATCTGTGTCCTCTCCTTGATTGGGCGTGGCTACCAGCATGCTTTCGAGGCTCCCTTATGGACAGCTCTAAGTGTTGGCTTTGTTTTTGCTCGGCTCTCTGGATCCTCTGTTATTTCCATAGAAAGATAATAAGAGCAGCCCGTTAGCCTGTTGGTGCACAGAAAATAAAAGCAGATGCATCCCACCTACGGCTTAGAGCCATTTAGCTGAGCTCAGCCAAAGCGAGCAGAGTCCTGTGGCCAATCTTTAGACTTGGACACACTGCAGGGAGCTTATGTGAACCATGAGCATGACAGCTGTTCCAGCAACCCTCTGTGAGACAGAACCGAACTGCACCCAACCACCGGAAAGTATCTCCGGGGAATGGGTGTTCCTTACAGCATGAGGGATGGCAGTCCTTTTCTCCCCTTGGGACTGGGATATAAAGACACAAAAGCCTTTAGAGGAGGAGCATGCCTAATCTGAAGGCTTAAAACTGGAAATGTTCCCACATCTGAATCTTCATGATCACTGACAAGCAGACCTCTCCAAGTCTTTCCTCCAATGGATCAATATACAAAATTTGTCCCAAATGAAAAATTATTTAAAAAATATTGTACAATGCCACCTACAGGCTATGTATAAGGTCTGTGTATGAAACAAACACATTTTATGATTCTATCCTCAAGCTATCTCATTGTACATTGGCAAAGATTCTGAAAAAAAAAAAGTCCCAAATGTAAGCATCTCTGCTCCTAAGCCTGTTGCACAAGGGTGGCTCGGTCTATAAGGGGAGAGATGACAAGAGGAAGGGAAACCAAAATCAAATTCCAGAATAGGAAGGATGTCCTCAGTCAGGAGGCCTGGAGGAGGAGAAGGTATTCACAACAGCCTTGCTCATACACAGTAGCCCTTAGAATGCAGCTTACCCTGGTACACATCCAGGGCCCATGAGGCCAATGCCTGGCAAGACCATGACAGGAGCAGACAAACATCCCCTGACTCAGAGCCTAGCCACTCACTCCTACAACCCACCATGGTTCCTCTCCTCTGTCTTGGCCATTGCCCTCTTCAAAGGGCTCCAAGAAGGTCCTGCACATGTATACATGAGTTCTTCATTCTCTTGATTCAAAGGTGGAAAGATCTGCTCTATTTTTCTGTGGCTGACCATGCATGCCCATTTGAATCCTACAGCACACTCCTGTAGGCATAAATGTTTTTTGTGCACTGTGTAAAAATTGTCCTTGTGTTAGTCAAATGCTGATTTCTCTGCCTTCATATGTTTTAATCCAGACCTGGCATTGTAATGCTTACATCAAGAATCTCCTGTCTCAAGTCTGTGTAAACAATTCTTGCCATTTATTCTCAACCTTGTCAATAAAAGCTGGATCACCCAATGACTGGGCAGAAGAGAGAAAAAAGGATGGGACTTCCATCAGTTAGGGGAAGGAGAGGCAGGGGCTGGGGGGACGAGGAGATTGAGCCACAAGAGGAGACAAAAGTTCCTGAGAGCTCAACTGAAGCATCGAGAGCCCTATTGGGATTTTGGTTGGGATATAGCCAGATTAGTTTAGGGGATAAGGTAGACTGCCCAGATATTAAGGTGAAGCTTGAAAATAAATCTTGGTCTCTCTACGTTGTTATTAGGAAACTAGCTAGGATAAAGGCAAATAGCCACCATATTAATTTACAATTATATTAAAAATAACATTTACATGCTCCAGTGGTTGACTTTGCCCAAACTGAGCTTTCATTTAAGATGGGCCTCCAGGGTCCCATCACAACCTGCCAGTGGCTTACCAACTCCTGGACCATAAAAGCAGTCATCTCTGCTTAAGCGCACGAGAAAAACAGAAAAGGTCATAGAATTTACTCCTTTCTGCGCTAACGCACTTGCCCTTGTATAAATGGTATATAGTAGCTGGTAACAGTTTAGCTTTTACCCTTTAGGCCCCGTAAAGTGTGCATACACATGAACACGTGCACATGCGTATATGTATGTGTGCATATGCATACATAAACATACACCGCCCCCAACTTTTTCTTGAGCATGTCTCCCACAAGCAACAGTTAGCCAAGCTGCTCCGAATGGTCTGTAGAGACATTAGGGCCTGGGCAAACCCGAAGCACAGGCTGAAGCACACCCTGGGGTTTGCAATCAGCTTGTGACCCAGCTGGCCTCTCGAGATTGCCTCCAGCCCTCACTAGCTGTGAGTGTCAGCACCCAACACAGCCATCCAGCTGGTATACTCTGCTTCACTTGTGTGATGGCTAATGGTATCTGCCAACTTGACTAGATATAGAATCCCCTAAAAGTCAAGTGGCTGGCCACTCCTGTGAGGGATTTTCTTGACCAAGGAGCTTGAAGTGGGAAGATCCATGCTAAATCTAGGCAGCTCTGGGCTGGTGGCAGCCCAGATTGAAGGGCATGGATAGAAAAAGGAATGTTTTGCCTTTCGTCTGTCTTCACTCTTGTTGACAAGTTCATCTAGCCTGTTGCTGATACAGTCCTTAACTGAGAGTAGCACCAGCTTTTCTTGTCTTCCAAATGTAGACTGAAGACCAGTATTTCTCCCAGAATCCTTCAGACCTACCAGATTGAGACTGTCAACTGAGTAGCTACCAGATTCTTGGTATTTCCCATGGGAATTAGCCATTGTTGGCCTACCTTATCATGGAATCCACTCTAATAAGTCTCCACTGACTATATATTCATTCCATCATTTCTGATCCTCTAGATCAGAGATTCTCAACCTTCCTAATGAACCTTTAATATAGAACCCTTTTGTTTTTTTGAAAGTGACTGTAATTTTATTCAATTAAAAACATATTAGAGCATTAAAAAAGGGCATTTAGAGTTGCTTTTCAAGTGATCTTTGTCTTGTTTTAATTACAAAGTATGAATGTTATATTGAAAAATAATTAAACAAACAGGAGTACAAGAAGGAAAATATGTAAGGATTTGCCACACCTGCCTGTGTTTGAGGGGGAGCCATGCATCTCTGTCTCGGAATCTGGGTCTATGGATTTTTTGAAGGGGGTGGTTGTTAGTGTTGACTCACATTTAATCTTCTCCTTCAAGTGCACATCTTACAGAGACCAGTCTATAGACTTCACAGAAGCCTGGCTAAGAAAGCTTTTACTCAGACTGAAGACCAACATTTAAAACAGCACTGGAAAGGGAATCTTTGCCTTTCAAAGTATAGAGAAGAAAGCTAATGACATGTGACTTTGTTATCACAACATTGAAATACAAATCAAATCAGTGTCCAGGGTTGCTTAACACTAAACACATTTCAAGTAAAAATGATTTGCAAGAAAATTTTGTTTTTCTTTCTCTTTATCTTCTTTGATTTATGTTAATTACATGTCTTGATTATCTGGTTGGCAACTACTTGTTATCCAAAATAAACCTAATATAGAACCTTTAATATGAGCCTCAACCATAGAATTATTTTTGTTGTTACTTCCTAACTCCAATTCTGCTATTGTTATGACTTGTAATGTAAACATTTGATATGCAGGTTATCTAATATATAACCCCTGTGAAAAGGTCATGCGACATCTAAAGGGGTTGTGACCCACAGGTTGAGAACCACTGGTCTAGTGAACCCTGTCACACACTTAGTTACTTGGTTAGTTAGCTGGGGATAGGATCTGACTCTACATCCTAAACTGGCCTTGAACTGGAGTGTCTCGTGCTTCCTGATGCTCTTGCCAAGCATTTGCTTTGGCCTCGGGAGGAAATGGAAGGCCAGTAATAGGTGATGAACTTGGCAAGAAGACTCAAGACAGACAAAAAGCAAGCAGGCAGAATTTGACAGAACAGGTTGGCTGTGGAGACTCTGTTCTACCACCTTCTACCCTCAGCTCCTACTCTGTCTAGGTGTCCTGAGACCTGGGATGGCTAGAGTTGTCAAGGAGAAACCTCTATTTTTGCTTACAAATGGGCCTGACCAGTTTCCTGGCCAGAGGCAGGTCACCTCTCTTCTATATTGAAGTAGTCAGAGCTTCGTTGAGGGCAGACAGAAGCAATGTGCTCCCTGGGCAGGACAAGGAGGCCATGTAAAGTTGATCTACAGAGCTCAGAGCTTCTCTATGTTCTCTTCATCTCAGTTCCAAGAGCCCTGACTACAATCCTCTGTCTCAATTGATCACACATGGCAAATCTAGGCAGAAACCCTTCACAGAGACCACAGCAGCCAACAGCAAGACCCACAAAGAAAAAAAGATAAGCTGAAAGAAGAACTTACAGGAGAGCATTTGGGGAGGAGCAGACTGTTTATAACAAATATCTCATTGGCGGGGGAAGACATCTCTGTACTATACTCTGAAGAATAACGCTGATTCACACAGAAAAGTTAGGCAATACCAGTATCTATTTAGGAAGGCAATCTACAGACCCAGGGAAATCAGCACGGTGAAAGCGCCCCCTCCAGGACAGCAGTGGTTACTGCAGGCTGGGAACCACCTACCTCTGAATGTTATCTTCCAGCTGCTTGACTTTGAATTCATCCTCCTCAGACTGCCGGCGCCTGGCTTCCTCCTCTTCTGCTGTTCCTGCCGGTACACCCTGCAGCAGCCATTTTTCCCGAAGCACTTTGGACTGTGGGAAGGAGGGAAGACAACAGATGACCTTTTGGTCCAAATCTTTTCTCTGGACCAACAGGGCTTCTCCATTAAATCTGTCACTCAACTGTTCAGGTCTGACCACTGCCTTCACCCCCTCCCAGACATGGCTGTCAATATCTGCCTGGCCCCAGCAACCAGAATTTTTGGACTTTTTTTCTTTCTGCACCTCCTTTTGTTTTTAAATTCAGGTGTGCATTTATTGAGACTCTACCACTATTCTGGCTACCAAAACCAAACCAAACCAAACCAAAATAAAATCCAATTCCTGCCTTACATATCTTCTATTCCAGTAAGGAGAGAACAAAGACATAGTTTCTGCACTCATATGTAGTACATGCACATATGTGTATTTCCACATACATGCATAGATGTAGTTATATGTGTATGCTCACACTTATGCATGCACATATAGATGCACCCTCCACCCCAATGATTGTGGGAATTCATTAAGTAGGGAGAGGGGTTCCTGCAGGATATTTGATCACACTGTGAACACTGAGATTGTGTACTGGAAAACCTGTTTCTGGTTGTGGTGCGGCGGAGCTTCCTGTTTACCAAGAGGTGGAGCAAGCAACCAGTTAACAGGGAGTGAACATAGGAAAAATCATAGAGAGTAAGAGGAAGTCGGGAGGACAGATAGAGACAGGCACAGGAAGTAGAGAGGAGGGACATTCAGTTAGGAAGGACTTGTAAGACAATGTGGAGAAGGAGAAATTGTTTTTGGTTCTCTTTTCTTTTTTCCTTCTGGGTTGTCAATGGAGTTGGATGGTCAGCCGGGTGCTTCCTCTGCCTCTCTGAGCTAGCAGGCTCTCACCACAGTGTCTGGCTCCTGAGCCTTCATTTGGTAGATCGAACATTGGAGACATTGACAAAGCGATGTTCCGCAGAGAACTGCCAGGATGAGGCGCCAGCCTTCCGATGTGGTGACGTGGGAAAGTATGACCTTAGGAGAGATGTCAGTGGCGTGTGTCTGTGCCTCCTTAGCCATTGTTTTTAAAAAGTCAAAAATAGAGTAAACATTGTGTGTGTGTATGTGTGTGTGTGTGTGTCTAGGTTTAGTAATCATAACGAAACTACATCTAGATTTAGTAATTATACATATTTTGCCATATTTTCAAACTACCTTGTGTTCTCATGCTAATTACGCTACCCAACCACCTGTCTGCAGTGTCCTGCACTTAGGACTAAAGGAAGCCTGTTCCCAGTTGGTTTTCGACTGGTCGATAAAGTTACCAGCGGCCAATGGCTGGGCAGGGAGACAGAGGCTGGACTTCTAGGATTCCTGGGAAGGGATGGAGGAAGAAAGAAGAGGGAATTTGCTGTGCTGAGATGAGGGTGGACTACGCTGGAAAGGTGCTGGAGGGAGAGACAGCCGACATGTAGGTGCAGGGGAAAGCAGCCCCAGGAGGGCTACCCAGCAGAGTCCAGGGCAGCAAAGATAAATATAGATTTAGTAAGTGTTGACTCAGGAATATGAGAGGAAGAGGTGTGTTAGCCACGTGGAGTTAGGGAGTGGCCCAGCCATTGAGCTGTTTAAGGTATTTAAAATATAAAGCTGTGTATGTGTGTCTTTCTTTCGGGAATCTGCAGGTAGGGCAGAGTGTGCACACCTACCAGGGAGTTTAGAGCAGATTAAAACACTACCATATCAATTACTGGAAACATTTTTTTTGGAGACAGGGTTTCTCTGTGTAGCTCTGGCTATCCTGAAACATGCTTTGTAGACCAGACTGGTCTCAAACTCAGCAGTCCACCTGCCTCTGCCTTCCAAACTGCTGGGACTAAAAATATGTGCTGCCATGCCCTGCTCCAAAGCATTTTTTAAACATTTATTTAAAAATTGTGTGTGTGTGTGTGTGTGTCTGTACATGTAAGCACTCATGTAGATATTGCATGTGTAAATGCATCATGCATCCAAAGATTTTGGAGAAGGTGTTGGATCCCCTGGAACTGGAGTGACAGGCAATTGTGACTGCTGAGTGTGGGTGCTGAGAACCAAACTCAGATCCACTCTAAGATCTGTGTGGGCTCTTAACCACCGACCCTTCCATCTAGCCCTGCTACAAATGCATTTTAAAACAAATCTCAGATACCATGGCACCTCACCCATTGATATTTGAATATGAGTCTCCAAAGAGACAAAGGCATTTTCCTACCCAACTATAGTCCCATTGTAAAACTTTATAAGATCTTGTACTATCCAGTTCATATTGAAATATTCTTTTAAAAAGTCCAATGTCATGACTCATCTTTAAAAAAAATGTCCTTTAGTGACTCACTACTCCTCAGTAGTGTACCGTGTATAAATGCACTGCAGAATGGGATAAAACACATTCATTTCAGTTCAACAGTTGGGAAAGAATAATTACTACTTTGGTAAATGAGATAAAAACAATATGTGGCAAGAGCATGTGTGGACTTCCTAAAAGAGCAGGAATAGAGGCAAGGGAGGAGGTCACACTTTGTGGTCCCTACATGGCAAGTAGCAGCTACTGGATATCCCCAGAGACTGGTCTCATGGTTAAGGACCAGAGAGCACCCAAGAGTGGACCAGCGGTCATTGGATTTAATCACTGTGAGCATTTAGAGCACAGGACTAATTCTTCCCAGTATGAGAAGGCAGCAGGAAAACATGAAAAACAGTCAATAATGACTGGATAGAGAGATGAGTGGATAGTTTCATTATAATCCATTATAGAGGCTTGTTTGATTACTCTCAGTGTGCTCAGAGGCAAACTCAGGGGCTGGAGAAATGGCTCAGCGGTTAAAAGCATTGATTATTTTTCTAGAGAACCTCGTCTCAATGTCCAGCCTCCACGCAGTGGCTAACAACCATCTGCAGCTCACGTTCCCGGGGATCTGACTCCTGACTGCCTCAGACACAGGTGTGCATGTGCTGGCAAAACACTGCATGAGATAAAACATAGTATAATAAAATGAAGGCAAACTTACAGTACTGAAGGTGTAGCTTTCTAATAAAACTTAAAGACATACATTTGCTCACCTATAAGTGATTACTGTGTAGCTAACATGACTGGAGAAAGTATACCCTATCTGTCCTAGTTAGCTTTCAGCTCTCAGCTAGAGAAAGTCGAGCATCACCTCTCCAAGGAACTGCCCAGATCAGATTGGCCTGTAGAAGTGTGTGTATGTGTGTGGGGTGGGGTGGACTGTCTTGATTGTAAGTGTATGTAGGATGACCCAGGCCACAGGAGGATACTATTTCATGGGCACGTAGTCCTGGGTATAAAAGGGATAGCCGACCGTGAGCCTGAGAACAAGCCAGCAAGCAGCTTTCCTCCTCCATGATTTCTAGTTGAGTTCCTGCCCTGACTTCTGTCAGTGTTGAGCTGTGCCCTGGAAGTGTAATAATCAAAATAAATCCTATGAGGCTTTGTATAAGAGTGTCTTTCTTCTTTTTTTTGGTTTTTTGAGACAGAGTTTCTCTGAGTAGCCCTGGCTGTCCTGGAACTCACTCTGTAGACCAGGCTGGCCTCGAACTCAGAAATCTGCCTGCTTCTGCCTCCCAAGTGCTGGGATTAAAGGCGCGTGTGCCACCACCACCCAGCTGATAAGAGTGTCTTATCAGCAACAGAAAAGTTACGAGAGTTCTAATATCAGTTTAAGAGTCTCTCAGAGGAGGCTGAGGGTATAGGCCATGGTAAAGTATGTGCTTAGTATGTATGAGGCTCTGGGTTTCTGTCCATGCTACAAATGTAACCAATAAGATTTCCAAACTCATTAGGCAACGGCGCTTCTCCCTCACACAGATAACTATTCTCCAGCTTCTCCAGCAGTGGGTGGGCTCCACACTGGCGTCACCCTTCCCTCATCCTTGAGCCCCTCACAGTCAGGTGGCATATGTGTCCATCCCTGAGGTTAACAGAGGAAGTTGTGCTTGATCATAACAAGTAACTGCGGAAAGACTGAATTACTGAGAAGTAAAGCACATACTCTGCCCCTCAGCAAATACCTAGTTGTCGGCTACCAAGCAAAGGCAGGCTTGAGGATGGTCTGCCCAAGTCTTCCTCCTCTACAGCTATGGTCTAGTAGGAAGCAGCTTTTTGAGTTGATCTAGGTACACAGAGAGTTCTGGAGCAGGATGGAAGGTGAGAGACGGATTAGGACAAGCAAAGCCTCTCTCTCTCTCTCTCTCTCTCTCTCTCTCTCTCTCTCTCTCTCTCTCTCTCTACCCTCCCCATCCCACTTCTCTGTGTCCTGATCATGTTTATAAAGTCATATTTAACAGTCATTTCACTTTATAAGTCGAGAATTGATGGTGGATTTATATAAAACCTCCTTGTCTTCAGGCTATACAAATATAGATATTCCTGAGGTTTCATGAGCTTATCCTTTACTCCAAGTCATCCATTCATCTGTAATCTCACTAAAGGCATCACTGACTGCATTGGTGAGTAATAGTTAGACTCTGGATAACTTCCATTCTCTAAAATAAAGTGGCTTAAGACTCAGGGTGAGGCAATAGATGATAGTTATTGTTGTACTTTCCCCATCTGTGTGTGTGTGTGTATGTGGTACACATGTGTACATGCATATTTTTGCATATGTGTGGACATGCATGTGTATACATATATATACACACACACATACATACATATATACATACATACATGTATCCATGTTGAGGCCCGAGACTGATGTCAAGACTCGTGTCTAATTGCTCTTTCCACCTTCCCCACGGAGGCAAGAACTAAGCAATCAAACCCAGGCTTGTCAGTATGGCTAGCCTTGCTAGACAGCTTTCTCTGGGGATCCCATCTTGGCCTTTCAAGGCTGGAATTGCAGGCAGGGTATCACTCCCACCTGGGGTTTCTCACGCTTGCACAGAAAGCACCTTTACCACCAAGCCACCATCCCAGCGTGTTTCTATTCACTCTTACATCTTTCCCTCATCCTCCTCTCCTAACCCTTGAATCCTTTCCTTCTCTTCTTATGCCCAACAAGATCTTGTTTTGGGCGGGGGTTTTGTTATATGATTTAGTTCACAAGGCTTCTAATAAAAGAGATAGAGTTCAGACTATAGGTATAGAGACATGATAAGAAAAACTTGGTGCCAAGTTCCCTCACCACTGAGCCATCCTACTGGTTGAGAATGTTTAAATTTTTAACATTGGATTTTATACATGCAAATAGACAAAAAAAAAAAAAAACCCTCTGATTAGTGCTGAAGTTTTAAAGTAATAAAGATACCTTAAAAATCTTTTAAGGTATGAGAATATTTTAGAGCTGTTCAGCAAATGAACTTATGGATTGATGATAAATATCTTTTTCGGACACAGGGGAATTTAGTTCCCCCATTCCCTATCCCCTCTCTCATTCTGTTGTCCCTAGAGGAAGTGTTGGTCATATTTGCCCACCTGTGAATAGGTGGCTTAAGGACAAGTACATATTGAAGATGTGAGATATTAACAATGTGATCCTGACCGTGCTGATAAATACTCAGCAATGTGGCAGTCCCAAAGGAATGCAGCTTGTCATACACATGGAGCGCATACAGCTCCAGGACTTTGGATAGACTAATAAAATAGACATATCTCTGCCCATTCAACCAAAGGGCAAAAGAGAAATATTAAGTTCAGTCCATGCTGGTGTAGTACACTAGCTGATTTATTTTTTTTAATTCACATTATCACAAGTCATATTATATAAACAATAAAAATAAATCATTGTTTCCATGGATTAAAAAAACCAAAAACCATTTTTTAAAAAGAATAATAATGATAGCTCTTGTGTCATAGGAGATTCCAGTATATTAACAGAACTGTAGGGATTAGACATGAATAGTACCCGCTCAGGAGTGAGCAGATAAACAGAATGAGAGGAATCACAAGGTGTGGACCTGGGTATAAGAATGAAATATGAGTGTGATAAAGATGACATTTAAGTCAACGGGGGAAAGGAAGAATTAATAAATCATGCTGATGGCTCGCTGTGAGTAAAAACATAAAGCTTTATTCTCACCTCATACTTTATTGGAAAATAAATTCTAGATGAATTAAAACTACTGAAGTATATGATCCAACTTATGAGCAAGTATTTGAGATGAAACATGTCAGATAAGATTTCATAAATATTAAAATTTTTGCTTAAGAATTCAAAAGAGCCCATATATAAAATTTTTAAAAGAGAGATAATTTAGATACAGATGTCAATATAAACTAATTTTACCCAGGGGCTCATGAGGCCTGTGACAGAGATTACAGAGGTCATATAAAGCATACACTCCAGTGGGGGACATATCTGGATGGTGAGTGTTCAATTGATGGCTTCCTTTTTGATGATGTTCTTAGTCTTTGTTTTTGAAATGATACAATTCTTCATTTTATAACAAGCAAAATTAATATAGCTATCAAAATTACTTACTGGTCTGATTTCTAGGTATATCCTAGAGATTCTTACTCAAAAACATTTGTTATTAAGTAAAGATGAGCGTCTCATAAAACACAGCATTTCATGGTTTCCTATCATAAGGCATACCATCTTAACATGTTGTACACTGATCATTTGTCTCATTAAAGAATTTGCTCATAGTTGCCATTGTATGTACACATTGTACACAGCCATGATATGACTGTGTACTCCTGAACATCTCAGTGAGCAAGAATATTACAAACATTCAAGTGCCCAAACCACTGCCTTGCTTTCTATTTATTGGTTTTGACAGGAGACCAGTGGCTCTGTCTAAATAATTCATATCTCAGTGCATGACAACAAGCATCCATAAGCCACTGGATATGTGGATATATGTGAATACAGATATGAGAAGTATACAAAGAACGTCAAAATTGCATCTTAATAGATATGAAATCAAGCTTCAATGTTTTTCTAGTTGTCTTAGCACAGAGAATATTTGCTTTCTCCAAAAGTGTCTAAGATTATAAATTAGTGAAATAAATGTCAATAAATGACATCTTTCCTAATATTTTCTACATTAAAGAACTTACAATAATCACTTTGACATGACTCCAAATAGTCAAAATCTTCTGTAGCCCATGAAAATGGACTGAGAGTGAGAGATACAGTAGTGATGGCAATTGGCACCTGTCTAGACTAATCACCTAAAGGGACCATTCATTTAAAGAGACCATTTCCCAGGATGATCCTTGTCCATGGAAACAGGCAGCTCTGGGGTTCATTAGGCTCCCCCACTTAACAGACAGTATACCCTTGAGCAAGTTACTTGCCATTGTGAGTTTGTTTCCAGACTGTGAGATAGGAAGAGGAATCTATCTTGTGATGGTTACTGAGAGCTTATATTTAAAGTCTCAGGCACTTGCTAGGTACCTAAAAGGAAACAGTGGGCATCACTGATTGGAGGATGTGGAGGCTCCTGTGATGTGGGAGGAAGCTAGCAGCTCCCTTCTGAGAAGCTCACACAGGAAGGAATTCAACCTAAGTGCGTTTTTTTCCTCCCCTGAGGGGTGACCGGCAACCTGGAACCTGACTGACGTTTGGAAAGACTGCTGGCTTACTACTCAGTGAGTCAACAGTCAGTCCATTTAAAGTGAAACTCATTCCCTTCTGGTGACTGAAGTAATCTTTTTTTTCCCAGTCAGGCACCCTCTTCCTTCCTTCTATGGAAACCAGACAGCTCCCAGAAGGCTGGACTCAGAACAAAGAGAGATGGAATCATAGCTGCTTTATGTGGGCACAGTAAGGCCTCTCTCTCCTTGTGTTATCACTATTCCCACTTCCCCAGTGTTTTGAAGCAGGCACTCCTCTGGGTGGTACCTTATGTGCACTGCCATGTTTGGAGCTTTGGGTCTTTCCTTTTTAGTTTTCAAGGCTAGCCATCTCTCCTTATTCTGTCTACACAAGCCTTCCCCGCCATCCCAAGAAAGGAAAAGACAATCAATGCATTACTCTCTGTTTACTAAACTAACAATCACCTTCAGCCCTGCCCATTCCCAAGGAGCAAGATTTACGGTGATGCAAGTGGTGTGTGTACCTTTGATGGCCAGTCTCAGATACTGCCTGGTGCTCAGGCTGCCACGTCCCTTGTAGAAACTGAGTGTTTCCTCACATAAAATGAAGTCAATTTTTCTATTGTTTCTTTAAACTGGATGATGGATGGATGGATGGATGGATGGAAGGATAAGGAATGGATAGATGGAATATGTATGGAATAGTGTACGGCCAAGCTGGACACCAGCAATGAATAAGTCCTTCGTATCTTACCTGGCACCCAGAATGATGACATACAAAACATGGTTTCTGAAATGTTCACTCCGTGACTTTGAATGCAAAGAACACAAAGGCAGCACACTACACTGAGGCTGGGAAGGAGAGAGGCCAAAGCACGCACTCTTACCAGAAAGTTCTCCTTTTAACCTATAAGTAACTGAGTTCTTCGTATATGTCTTTCTATCATGGGGCGAATTGCCTATACTCTGGGCCAGAGACCCTGCTCTCTCCAGACTGGTCTGGCCTTATGCAAGCCTGTTAGCATTTGTAAGCCCCACCCCTGTAGAAAGATAATCCTAATTTTAGCCCAAGTCCTGCCTGGGCAATGTTGTCAGGAGACAGTGACAGTATTTGAATACAGAGCAGGCTGCTCCGAAGACAGGTCTGGAGATGGAGTGAAGAGACAGACAGAAATGGCCAGTTGACAGCCTGCTGCTTTTCTTCCTCTCGAACACATGTCTCTGGTTATTGTGCATGGTGAACTCACAAGCATGCTAAGCAGATGTAGGTCAGGCCGCTCTTGGAAATCCTGAGCCAGCCTGCTCATGATCCTCACTTGGAGGATTCATTTAACACAACCTGGCTTTCCAGAGAACATGCAAGAGTAAAGATCCACTCTGCTTCAAAGAGTCCCGATAATGCACACACAGCAGTACCCCATCAGCCCAGCAGTAGCCCCTCCCATCCAGCCCCTGAGAAAAGCGATTCTGCACACGCAAGATCATGGCAACTTGAGGCCAGTGGGAGGTTTTCCTTTTTTAAAAGCCCAGGAATAGTCAAACAGGCAAGCAACGACTCTGGGCTGGTCCTTGAACATGGCCACATTATTATCTGAACATGCAGAAAGCAACATTTAGTCACCAGTGGGGCATCTGTGACAGTGATAGAGCTGCTCTTCCACAGCAATCAATTACAGTGCTTAATCACATTATGTATAAAAGGGGGAAAAAAGTCACAACTCTCCTCCCCCCCACCCCCGCTCCCCGCTTGCCTCTCTTTTTAATAAGGTACAGTAGACATTGAACCAAGTCAAATCTTTTAAAAGCCAAGTTTGACCAATCGCTTGTTATAACAGAACATCTCTAATATTGTGAAGTCAAAATAAAATAAATGAACAATCTGAAACATGCAGTATGATTCTTTTATTAGATCACATTGCCTTATCCCCCTCCCCCACCACCCCCTTAACAAGAAAGATTCTTCTTTCACTTCCATAAAGTCCATTATGTTAAGTACAGCTTTTGGAGCCTCCGAACAAAATACACGAGAGAAACAACTCGGGCCATGTGGAGCATTCACATGCAGCTTCTCTAGCTTATCTACCATGTTGCACAGGAGCAGTGTAATCTTATGCTCATAGAAAGCAGAATGCTGTTAACGGTGCCTGAATTTGAGAAAAATCACAGGGAAAGCCAAGAGCCCCTCTCCCGGCTGTGTGGGGGAAAGGCTGGTTCTGCACCTCCACAGCAGGGCAGGCTCTGCCCGCCTCTGAGAAGTGTGGTCGCAGGGCTAATAACACACAGGTTCCTGGGATCAGCCGCTTACCTTGGAATGCTGGAGCAGCAGTACCTGCTCGTCAAGCTGTCGTCTCTTCCCTTCTATTTCCGTCTGCCTCTTTCTTTTTTCCTTGAAAATGAAGAGAGAGAGAGAGAAAGAGAAAGAGGCTGTCAGAGTGGGTGGGTGTTGGCTCCAGGAATCTGAAGACAGGGAGCGGGAGTGCACATCTGTGCAGACACTTCCAAGAGAGGCTGAGCGCACGCAGCGTCACCTGCTCCACCGTCAATGGGTGGATTGCAGGCAGCAGCCTTCTCTGAATGCGTCTGCGTCTGCGGTGGGCTCCGTGAGAAACAGTTTAATTCAGAAGGAAAGGACACACACACACACACACACACACACACACACACACACCACTGCTGCTGTCCGTGTTGTGCAGGGCTCATGTGAAGACAAAGAATAAAAATGTCTTGGTGTTGCTACAAACTGCAGATAGTATGAAATGGTGGTGGGGAAGGTTGCATCTGTCTCATCCAGATCACATGCAGATGTAATGTAGTACAATTTTAAACGTGGAAGAATAAAACATCAAACAGGACACACCAAAAATGCAAATGAGAGGGGTGGTCCTTGCTTAAATAAGCATCCTGGTAAAGTGTTTCATGTGGGCGGGGCTTGCTGGGTTAGGGTAAATAAAACATCTAGGATCTGCCTGGGTCCAAGTGCCAGCCCTGTACGTTACTAACTATGTGCCTTTTAAGTAAGTTTTAAGCTGCCTGGGTCTCCTGAATGGAGACTGTCCAAATCACATGGCCGAAATGTGTCTTATAAGTGAAACGATCCATCCAGAAAGCCAGGAACAATACTTGGCATGCAGCAAGCATTCATTCTCCTCTGTCTGCGATTATTTGCTTTTCCACACATTCATTTCTAGGAAATGCCTAGAAACCCATTTGAAAGGGATGTATTTCTACTATAACCATTCCATTGGAGTGTACACTTCACATTTTTTTCTCAATACTTCTCCAGTGCAGACAATAAACAGCACAGAAGTGTGACTCATATGAACAGAGAGGCCTGCCCTTCCCACTGCAGACTTGCCAATGTTTTGTTGCTGAAGTATACAGGGTACTTCACTGAGACACGCTCAGCAGTAAATCACTTCCCTTGACTCACAGACATCGGGAAGAACTTGTTAGGTGGGACATATTGGCGTTTCATAGCCCAGCAGCTGAATCCTGGGGGACACAGTGGTGCTGAGGTCTGGCTGCCATATTTGGTGTTAATGGAAGCTTTGATTCTTCATGTAATGCCATGCTTCTGGGGATGTGATCATATTGCTGCTGTTCAAATTAATATGATATATGCAACATATTAACTTTAAGAAATATCCGCTCATAACCTTGAGCCACTAGAATGCAATATCTAAGTAGGGACAGAATTTCCTAGCCAAATTAGACCTGTGGGTGTTTTAGGAACCATTTTCCAAAGGACTCCAATCAATATCATACAGCCAAATGCTACAGAATACCAGAGTATGCCAGAAAAGCATCAGTCACATTTCTAACAGTAGATAGGAAAAGCAGGGCTTACTAAAAAGAGCCCACTTCCCACATCTCAGAGCTTCACGATAAGGCAAGGACTGCCGTCCAGGCCCTGGGAGTTCTAAGGAATAAATTTATTACTAAATTTATTGTCATTGATTATCAAGACATGCAGATTTCCTGCACTTACGACCATAGCAAGATACAGTATGCTATGTATATAAGATATCCATGAGCCAGGCGGTGGTGGCGCATGCCTTTGATCCCAGCACTTGGGAGGCAGAGGCAGGTGGATTTCCGAGTTCGAGGCCAGCCTGGTCTACAGAGTGAGTTCCAGGACAGCCAGGGCTACACAGAGAAACCCTGTCTCGATAAACCAAAACCAAAACCAAAACAAACAAACAAAAAACAAAAAACAAGATATCCATGACTCAATGCATGTTCTGTGTGTCTAGTTCTTTCCAAAACTTTACCACATCTTCCTTCTCTTGTTCCTTTATTTGTATGGAAATTCTCACCCTCATGTGGACAAAACATTCCCTAAACAGGAGACTTATTACCCATTAAACTGACAAGCAAGTTTAGCCATCATAATATGCCCTTCCATCTCTGTTCAGAACTAGGTGTGAGTGAGTCACAAGGAGCTTGGAGAGGTACCATTGCAGGACCCATTTTGGTTCCTGACTGCCGAGGATTCAGCTCTGTCTCTCACTTGACCAGGCTTTGTATCCAGATTTCTTCTTCCCCAAACAGAAAGCAAACTGGGAACTCTTGAGATCTTCAGTCTTGTCAACCCTATAATCCATAACCTTGCCCTTCCTTTGAGCTCCACATTCCCATATTGAGCACACTACGACAGCTCTGTGTGGCTAGTCCAGTGTTCTGTTATCTTGAGCGTATGCAACTGAAACCTCACTCATCCGTATCCCCTATTCACATCTGATCCTCTGAACTTATCTCAGCAACCAGCATTACTCCCCTCTGGGTCATCCTATACTCTCATTTTCTTGAAAGATAAGAGTCCTGTTGATCCTGCTCCCTGTTTTTATGTGTTTTTATTAAGTCTACCAATGTAGACATTGAGCACTAGGACCTTTGGCACACCAGAGACCTAATGCTTACACGTCAGCCTCATCTGGGCCGCTGTAGAGATTTTCTTACTGGTCCCCATTAATCACTCCCCATCCTAGAACTGTTATCAGAGGGAGAGTCTTTCTTCTTTTATCTTGAGACAAGGTCTCACTGTGTAGCCCAGGGTAGCCTTGAACTCATCATTCTCCTGCCTCCGCCTCCTTAGTGCTGGGATCACTGGCATGTGTCTCCATACAAAGTTACAGCAATATTCTTACTATAAAAAAAATCCATCCCTAGTCTTTGCCTAAAATCTCGACTGTCCGCTGCTTCAGTGCCAAGATCAGATTCCTCAGCATAGCCTAAAAGACTGTCCTCTCTCCCATAGCCTCACCATGAAGCTCAATCCCTTATCCAGATTCTTCAACCTCAACAACTCCCAGCAGATCCCTGACCTGCTGATCTGGCATGTGGCTTCCTGGTTTTACTCAGGTTGCTTTCTTTAGCAATAATGGAGGCCTCTTGCTGCTTCATTTGACACCAACTCTTCACCTTTGAAAGCACAGCTTGAATATTCACGAGGCTGTAATGACTGCCTGTTGTTGGGTTTATCTTCCTGGTCGAGCTTCCTCTGAGGAATGCAGCTAAAATAGCTCTGTAAAAGGAAGCCTTTGGACACCAGTCATGGTTCATGACATGGCCCTGTTCATCCTTCCAGCCAGCCTTACATAGGAGTCAGCCTGAACCAATCACCTTTATCCACTTGCAGTGCTGATTGATGTGAGGGGTGTCAGGAATGGAGGACATGTTTTCAAGGACACTCAGCATTAGGAAAAGAAAGTGAACCCCTCCTTCCCACTAGAGTCCTGAGATGACACTTGTCCGAGTGCCTGTCAATGCAGAAAGTAGCAGGATGAAAAACAGAGAGAGCAGGATCCTAAAACATTGTTTGGGTCCCAGGTCTACTCAGGCATCAAGCCAGAGCCATGCTTGGAGTTCCTAAGCCATCAATACTGAAACATCTACCCATTGCTTAAGTGAGTTTGGGTGCCTCGCTTGTCACAACTGAAAATGCACTGTTGATACAGAAACCTTGCCTGCTCCCTCCTCCTCACCACATTCTCCTTTCTCTTCCTCCTCCATGGGTGATGAGGGGATTTCCTTACGGACAAGGGCTTTTTATATAACTCAGATAGACTTCGAACTTGCCATCATTACAGCTTTAGGGATGTGGGTCTTTCTGCATTAATACTTCAAATACTTCACTCATTTACCTATGTAGACATCATCACCCTCTATGAAAGTATGGGCTTCTAGAGGGCAGGGATGTCAACGGATATGTCTAAAGCTAAGGACACTGCATGATGAACATATGTGATAGACTCCTGCTGAACAGCTCTAAGTGAACAGACTGGCCTCATTGTTCTCCTCTGCATGGGTTCCCATTTATCCACATCTCTCACTTAGATGCATTATGAATGCACATTTGTGATCAATGATAACATATACATTATTGAATACACATCAGCTGTTAGCTAAATAGAACAGAATGTCATAGTGAGGGAGGTATTGATCCATGTGGATTGCTATTGCTGTGCATATGAGGAAAGGGTTGGAAAAAGCTAATCTGGGAAAGAACCAGGGAAAGTAGGAATTACAGGGGAGTCTGACAGACATGGTGGCAACCACTGGCAGGGCCGGTGTTTCCCAAGAGACACCTGGAATGAAGTGAATTCAATCCATTAGGAAGGTTTCCAGGCGCCCCCACTATCTGGGAGACCCCCACAAGCCATGCACCTTGTCTTTCTGTAAATAATAGGCTTTCCTAGCAGGTATTTTCTTGAAGTATTGCAACATTATAAATACTGCAAACCCTTAGTATAGTAAGGGACATTTGCTGGTGTGCAGCACACACTGTTCAAAAGTCTAGTGAGTGTGGTGGGAAGAGAAAGTGGAGGGATTTGGGGAAGCCTTTCTCTGCTTTAGGGCAACTTAACAATGTCCCTTCTAATCCTGCTGCATGGAATGCTGTCTGGGCACAGGGAAGGACAAGGTTGCAGCTGGAGGCTTGGGGAGGTCTATTACCACTTCACTTAACAAAAACTCTTCAATGGCATCACTTAAAATATCCACAAGGCCATAGTGGCTGTCTTTGAATTGATTCAAAGCTTGGCTAAGCTCATGAGGAGCAGGGAGAGGCAAGGAGAGGCTGAATCGGGAGAGTTGTAAGAAGCAGGATAAAGACTTTATCCTGACTTGGGCTAACATCCAGTGTTCCGGGGTCTAACATTGAGAAGGAGCCAGAAGATATACTCAACAAACTGTATCTACCCAGAGATTTCAAAATTTACATAAGAGAAGAAAAATATAAGCAGTAAAAAGAAAAAAAAAACAGTAGGACAGAAAAAATTACAAATGGTAAATGTAATATTTCTTCCTCTGACCGCTCAAGAAAATCCCGCTGTAACTCCCCCCATGGTGGGCTAACGGGGATTTTTGTGACCCTCTCGTCCCACAGAGCCAGTCACCCTGACTTTCTGCTTGTTGGTGCCCAGGCTTTTTGCAGCCCAGAACAGAAAAAGAGGCACAGAACTGAAAACTGCAAAGAACAGTTTTAAATAGCTTCCCTTTGGGAAGGCAACGGGGGTGGAAGGGATACCACATAGGAGAGAAGGTATGGAAAAGCAGAGAAGGAAAAGGGCTTGAAGATAGCTTGGCATTCAAGTATAAGGTGGAAGCAGGCTGGGGGGCGGGGATGTGGGTAGCACAGTGGTAGAGTGCTTGCCTGGCGTGTATGAGGCCCTCGGTTCAATCCCAGCACCACAAACCTGCAGACATAGAACCCAGGGGCTGAGATGTCTGATCAAAGTTCTGGGAAAGATGACCTCGAGCTACTCATTTGTGATGAAATCCTTCTCTCAGGCTGTGTCCCACCCCCAGCTCCCAAAGACGCTGGAGGCTGGAATTACCTTGCCAACTAGATTGTATTTCTTTGTAATTTTTGAGATTGAACTCGATCACCAGGTCACCCAGGTTTTATATGGGTTACACGAAGACATAAAATGCCACCTGAAAATTAAGTTATGGAAAAATCAACATGCAAATGGGAATTGGAGGAACTTCATCTATTAAGGAATCAGAATGCCATGGCAGGCATGGTTGAGTTATAATTACCTGTTTAGCGCTCCTGCAGAGAGGATGCTATTTATGGATCTGAGGACAGAGATGGAGGATGGGGCTCTCTGAAGCAGGGTGACAAAGCACAAAATAATCAGGGAGGTGCCCACTCAGCTTTGCCCAACTGCCCGTCCAGTTAACAATGCATGTCAAGCTTGCTTGGCAGGCCTATCAGTATTCAAGATCAGCTATCTCGCCTCACTGCCATTAGCTATTAAAACTCACTCTCTGGCTTGAATGTCAAGGTCATCAATGAAGATCTTTACTACATTCGGGCTTCCAAAGTGGCTTAGCTGAACACAGAGATCACTCCTGTTTGTTAGGCCTCTGTGATGCCCATTTGCTGTGAAATGAGTAAACCAGTAGTCTTAGTTCCTGTTTTATTGCCGTGGTGAGACACCATGATCAAGGCAACTCTTACAAAGTAAAGGAGCTAACTGAGGGCTTGCTTGTAGTTTCAGAGTGTTAGTCCATGTTTATCACAGTGGGAAGCAGGCAGGCATGGTGCTGAAGTAGTGGCTGAGAGCTTTACATCATGATCCGCAGGGGCTAGGCAGAGAGGATCTTCTCCCCAAACCCCAGTGTGACAACCTTCTCCAACAAGGCCACACCCACTCCAACACAGCCATACCCACTCCACCCCAACAAGGCCACACCTTCTAATCCTTCTGAAACAGTGCCACTGAGAACTAAACATTCAAACATATGGGTCTTTAGAGGCCATCCCTTTAAAACCACCACATCAGTTTTTGGGTTCGTAGATGGGTGCACTGAAAATTAAGGTAGTATGTATTTTTTTGGATCCTACAAAAATAAGAAAAAATTTCCAGCAGAAATGTTTTAAAATAGTGACCTTAAAAGTCTTAGGCAGGTAATATAGCTATCTCCTGAGAGGTTCTGACAGTACCTGACTAATACAGATGTAGAGGCTCACAGCCATCCATTGAACTAAGTACAGGGTCCCCAATGAAGGAGTTAGAGAAAGGAATAATGGAGCTGAAGGGTTTCCTTAGGACGAACAACAATATGAACTAATTAGAACCCTCAGAGCTTCCAGGGACTCAACCACCAACCAAGAACTATACATGGTGGGACTGATTGTTCTGGCAGCATGTGTATAGTAGAGGATTGCAAAGTTGATCATCAATGGGAGGAGAGGCCCTTGGCCCTGTGAAGGTTCTGTGCCCCAGTGTAGGGGAATGCCAGGGCCAATAAGTGGGAGAGGGTGGGGTGGCAGGCATGGGGAGGGGGGAGGCAACAGGGGTTTGTTCTTATTGTTTTTGTTTGTTTGTTTGTTTTTTGGAGGGGAAACTGGGAAAGGAGAAATCATATGATATGTAAATAAAGAAAATATCTAATTTAAAAAAACTGAAAAAGAGAAGAAATAAAATGAAGACGATAAAGAAGAGAAGGAGGAGGAAGGAGTGGAGGAGAAAAATGAACAAGGAAGACAAGGAGAAAAAGGAAGAAGACAAGAAGGGAGGGAGGTAAGGAAGGAAGGAACAAATGAAAGAATGGCTAATAAATATTTCAAAATGAAAAAAAAAAGTTTTAGGCAGGACTGTAGAAAGAACTCAGTCAATAAAGTATTTGTCTTGTAAGTACAAGGACCCCAGTTTAGTCTCCAGGTTCTTAGACCCTCCATTTTAAAAAGTTCTAGCACTGGGGAGGCAGAAACAAGCAGATACCCGGAGCTCACAGGCCAGGCAGCATAGCTGAGCCTACATGGCAACTTCGGACTAGTGAGAGACCCTATTCCTCACTGTTACCCAAAAGAAGGTAGTATATTGTGAGAAACAATAGAACCTGTCCCCTACTCCCTTCCACACTCTCACACTTGTGCGTGTGGGCACACACACACACACACACACACACACACACACACGAGCATAGCCAGACATACACATGCACATGTATCCATGGATAGACACTGCCACCAACCCCCCCACACACAAAGGAAGGGGCTTAGCCAGAAGAACAGGTCTATATCTCCTGTAATCAAAATTGCTGCCTGACCAGGCACTCATTCAACTTAAAATATTTTCACATGGCATGGAAAATTCTAGAACTCTATTTCCTGTGGCTTAGTTTTGACTGGCATTTCCATTTATATAACTTGTCTTTTATGCAACCAATTCTGACCTCTAGTTGTTGTCAGTGGTAAGCAAGGAAAATAAATGTTTTGTTTTTTGTTTTTTGGTTTTTTTTTTTTTTGCTTCTGACAAATTATAAGACCAAGAGAAGACTTAGAAAAAGACATACACACACACACACACACACACACACACACACACACACTCTAATTGGGCCAAACTTTAAAAGTGGCCTTTGAAGGGGAACTCAAGAAACATCCTGTAGGGGTTAGATGAAATACTGTGATTAATTATACTGAAATGTTAACATATGTAGCTTATTAATGTCAAGTCAAATGCAAACCACAGCAATTTAGTTTCAGATCTTTTGTAGGCACCTCTCTCTCTCTCTCTCTCTCTCTCTCCCCCCCCCTCTCACACACACACACAGACATACACTGAAATAAGTTTAAGTAAATATAAAATTAAAGTATCCTAGGGAGAATGTGTGTAGGCTTATGCAAAAAAACGGTCTCTGTTTATGTCAGGGGCTTGAACCTGTGTGCATTTTAGTATTCAGGGAGATCCTGGGGTACCAAGGGATAAGTCTAACAACAGCAACAGGACTTCTCAAGCGTCATGCATTTCTGCAGGGATTACTCTTCAACTATTCATCGAGTCCTCAGAAGAATCTGAGACATTTATCTTTAGTTGCCTCAATTTTATTAATGAACATGAGCTTGGTGGGATGTAAAGTGCCAGAGGTCTTGTGAGATAAGCAGTGGCCAAATGCATTTGAAATGAAGTCAGTCACACCTGAGAGTGAACACCACCTGAGAGTGGTCTCTCACTCCAGATAAGATAATGCACACTACCCGGACATCTCCACACATGGATGCAAGCACATTCCGGAGAAGATGTCACACATTTCTGATGTCAAAACTGCCTAGCCCTGAAAAAGGAGGGTGTTTCTTTTTCAAAAAATAAAATAAAATAATATAAAATAAAATTATGAACTGTGTTCAGTGTTAAACACAAATGGGACAAAGCTGTGTTGGAACCACCAGCAATACATGGTGAACTACAAAAAGTCTATTTCCTCCTCAATGCAGATGCTGTAGCAGACACTTTCAAGGGATCCAATGGCCTAATAAATAGAGCCAATGTAAAATGTGTTTATCCATTTGAATGTTTCTTCTCCAAGGGACGGTCATGGGTTCACTAAGAATGGAGGGGACACTGTGGGACCACTGAATGTCAGAATATGTCTCCCTAAAATTAGATGCCTGTAAGAAGGGACATTGAGTTCCAATAAGCTGGCTATCTTGTCTCAGGAAGATGGGCAAGGCCCAGGAGGAAAGTCTGAGGACAGGAAGCATCTGGGCACTGAATGGACTTTATAACAAATCTCAGAGCAGCGCTGCTATGCTCCCATCCAATCTCAAAACAGCACTGCCAAGCTCCTATCCAATCTCAGAGCAGTGCTGCCACGCTCCCATTCAATCTCAGAGCAGTGCTGCTACACTCCCATCCAATCTCAGAGTAGTGCTGCCACGCTCCCATCCAATCTCAGAGCAGTGCTGCCACAGTACCATCCAATCTCAGAGCAGTGCTGCCACACTCTTATCCAATCTCAGAGATGAGCTGTCATGTCCTATCCAATCTCAGAGCAGTGCTGCTATGCTCCCAACCAATCTCAGAGCAGCGCTGCCACGCTCCCATCCAATCTCCCACACTCCCATCCAATCTCCCACACTCCCATCCAATCTCAGAGATGCCTCCCACACTCCCATCCAATCTCAGAGATGCGCTGCCACGCTCCCATCCAATCACAGAGATGAGCTGCCACGCTCCCATGCAATCTCAGAGCAGTGCTGCCACGTCCTATCCAATCTCAGAGCAGTGCTGCTACGCTCCCATCCAATC
>NW_022196900.1:18422939-18429079 GCF_008632895.1 Mastomys coucha | reverse complement strand
CAGAGCAGTGCTGCTACGCTCCCATCCAATCTCAGAGCAGTGCTGCCACGTCCTATCCAATCTCAGAGATGCGCTGCCACGCTCCCATCCAATCTCAGAGATGAGCTGCCACGCTCCCATGCAATCTCAGAGCAGTGCTGCCATGCTCTCATCCAATCTCAGAGATGTGCTGCCACGCTCCCATCCAATCTCAGAGCAGCGCTGCCACACTCCTATCCAATCTCAGAGCTTCAGACTACGGGGTAGTTGAGGGGTTAGGGTACACCTAAAGAGAGTTGTCACAGTAAGACATGGGAACAAAATAGCATGTGAAAAACTAGTAAGAGACCACTATACATCCAGATCAAGAAATGCAAACACTCAGAAATTAGCACAAATGCAGAGACATCGGTGCTCTTTCTACAGTTGATCTTAATCCAAAGGCAGGGAGGGCATCATTGCCTTTTCTGACCTTGTCCAATTGTGCTTTTTTGTTTCTTTCTTAGATACTGACATCTGATTAACCTTTATGATTTATAAACATTTTTAATACAGAAAGGTATAAGTTACAATCACTCAGAATATCCGCACCCAGACAAGTACTGTTAACATTGGAAAATATAAATAACACGGGTGTGCGCACTAACACACAATGAAAGAGTTATACAACTCATACAAAAAAAATTTAAGGCAACTGTTGCTTCTCCTCCCACTTCACCATCCCCAGGCATCCATTTCCTTTAGGGAACAATTCCTATTAGTTTCCTGTGATTTCTACTAGAAAATCTAGTGTCCCAACATGCTATCCAGTTAGTGGGTCCTTTACAAATAGCATCTGAGACCTGTTCTCTAAGGCACGCTGTCTCCCCTGTAGTCAGTTTACCGCCTTCTCTCTCAGAGCAGTGCTGCCATGCTCAGTGTGCCAGTGCGGCACACAGAGTCCACTTTGTTCTTTGAACTCTGACATGGAGGCTCACAGATGGGCCTTAATTGATGCACCAGCTAGCCGTATTCCTCTTGGTATCACGAACAGGGGTTTATCTGACCTTCCTCTGTGTACATCTTAGACGTACTTTTGTGACAGCATCCACAGGGTGCATTTCAAACAGCAAGACTTACTAAGTCGATAGGTGGGAACATTTAAAATTTTAATAGGGGCAAATTGCCCTCCCCCCAAATCCACTTTCTGTGTTTTAAATGATGAAATTCTAAGCAGGAGACAAAACTCACTCCACTAATACATTTTGTCAGTTTATGCCCTTTTTAGTCGTCTTTGGGGGCCCCAAAGAAGTTTTTAAATGAAAGAAACTACTTACCACTTCATTCATAATTGCTGTATTCTCAGGACATATGCTGGTAGTTTGTTCTTATCATGGATTTCTATCTCTGAGTGTGGTGACATACTCACTCACTCAGACCGAAGTGGTGATAGAGGCAAGGGAATAGCACATTGGAGGCTAGCCTGGGCTACATAGTGAGTGCTTCCCCCCATCTTAACAAAGAAAACAGTGGCTTGCTACTTTGGGTGCAGGCATCTAAGATGACCCCACTGAGTGCTCCAGGGAATTCCGACTGACTTCTAGACCTTAAAGTATTAATATTAGAATGGTCACACAGCCAAGTGGAGCCCGCTGAACTAGTTTACCATTTCTAAACTTTATAGTGCAAAAGGACATTTTCCAAGTACCAAAATTATGTATAGATAGATAGGTTTGGGCAATGTAAAGAGTGAAAACACAAGAAAGTTCTATGAGTATTTAATCTTAGAATGGGAAAAGACCGTTTTAAAGGTCATATAAAGAAACCCACAAAATATAAAATTGGTTATCTTTATTATAAATTTATAAAACATTTATTTGGTGTGGTGTGGTGTGGTGTGGTGTGTGTGTGTGTGTGTGTGTGTGTGTGTGTGTGTGTGTGTAAATCAAGGATAAACTGTGGGAGTCAGTTTTCTTCTACCATCAAGTGGGTTTTGGGGATCAAACTCAGGTTGTAGGGTTTGGCAGGAATTCCTTTTACTCACTGAGCCACCTCACCAGCAGCTCTTACCCTTGCTGATACCTGACAGATGAGAAATAACAGTTACCTTCACAGAACTCATCCCCTGATGGGGTTTTCTAACTTGTCTCAGTCAATAAGATTCATGCTCCATAATGAGCATGTCTGTCTGTCTATCTCATTTATGGTTTGACGCTCATGCCTGGAACCAAGCCAGACACAACCTATGCCTAAAGAAGAATCTCTTGATAAATCAATTAAAAACAAATAAATAAAATTCAGCCATTAAAATTCATTTAAAAAAGCTATTGGCTCGCATTTTCTTTCTTTCTTTCCTTTTTTGGTTTTTCAAGACAGGGTTTCTGTGTAGCTCTGGCTGTCCTGGAACTCACTCTGTAGACCAGGCTGGCCTCGAGCTCAGAAATCCTCCTGTGCCTGCCTCTGCCTCCTAAGTGCTGGGATTAAAGGTGTGTGCCACCACCACCCGGCAAATTGCATTTTCAATATTAAATACTATCACCTTTTGGGGGCAAACCCAGGACCTTATGTGAGTGTTCTATCCCTGAAACCCAGAGGGGCTGGGGAGAAGAGGGGGAGGGGAGAGAAGATGTTCTCAAATACTCAGTTTCAAAAGCAGAGTACAAATAGCATTGGGAATGTGGAACCTGAAGAGGCCACCTCCTGTAGCCAGGCAAGAACCCCAGTGGAGGGATAGAGACACCAACTCACCCACAAACTTTTGACTTTAAGTTTATCCTGTCTATAAGAAATGTAGGAACAGGGGATGAAGCAGAGACTGAGGGAATGGCCAACCAATAACTGACCTAACTTGAGACCCACCCCATGGGCAAGCACTATTTATGATGTTATGTTGTGCTTGCAGGCAGGAGTCTAGCAAGCCTGTCCTCTGAGGGGCTCCACCTAGTAGCTGACTCAGACAGATGCAGACACCCACAGCTAAAGAGTGGATGGAGACTGGGGACTTTTATGGAAGAGTTGGGGGAAGGAATAAAGGCCTTCAAGTGGATAGACCACAGCAAGACCAACAGAGTAAACTAACCTCGATCCTAGGGGCTCTCAGAGCCTGAACCACCAACCAAAGAACACACACAAGCTAAAGTTAGTTCCCCCACTCTCCCCCCGCCACACACATATGTACCAGATGTGCAACTCAGTGGGTTCTGTGGGTTCTGAACAACCAGAGCTGGGGCTATCCCAAAAGCTGTTGCCTGTATGTGGGATATATTCTTTTAGCAGGGCTGCTTTGTCTGGCCTCATTGGGAGAGGGAAAGCCTAGCCCCACAGAGACTTAATGTACCAGGGTCAGGGTGTGGGAGAGATTACCCAGGGGGCCTCCACCGTCTCAGAGGAGAAGGGGATGGGGGATGGGAGAAGGATGGTGGAAGGAGGTGACAGGGAGGGAAGCGGCAATCGGGAGGTAAAGTGAATACAAAAAGCATAGTGCACCCTTAGGGTTTATTGTTTGTTTAAATTTTCTCTCACCGTGCAGCCAAGGCTGGCCTCAAACTCACTACGCTCCTGCCTCAGCTTTTGTCACTGGAACAACAAGCTTACTTTGGGGAGGGGGGCTCTCCCACCTAGATCGTCTGTCCTTCATACAGTAGCAGTGTGTCTCAGGTTTGGGGTTCTCCAGGAAAGGAGTCAGCCCTACCTGAGCCCAGGTAGCTAGAGATCTGCCCGGGAGAGGTGCAGAGGGATGAAGGTGAGATCCACAGCAGCGCTGAATAAAGCGAAACTTTCTTTTCTCACCGCCATTCTCTCCCCAGGTGCCTTGGGAGCTCCTCTAGAGGCCTGGCTGCAACCTGGGGCCAGATTCAAGAACTCTGACTGTTGGAGCCCCCCGAAGTGTGCCCTGACCCCATCACTGACATCTGCCTCCCAGCTGCAGCTGGATTGTAGGCTGTGTGAGCCAGCTTAGTGCCTGCAGAGTTTGACCTCAATTCCCCCCACAACACAGAATCCTAAAAAATCGTTATAATCACCTGAGGGACATTGAGGAGAAACATTAAACATGCCAGGCCCTAACCTCAGAGATTCGGATCTTACTGGTCTAGTACTGGAGGTTGTGAAGGTTGCCAGATGGTTTCAATGTCAGCCAAGGTGGAAAGTCCTTGTTGGGCACAGTCTCCTGGCTTGGGCTATCAACAACTGCTTCGGCTGAGGTGAATCTGGGCTCACTCTTCTTCAATGTCAACTGAACCATCAGTCAACGTTGTTAGAAGACTTGACACTGGTCAGCCACATTTCTATTTTCATAGATCCCTTTGTTCTTCAAAGTGTTCGTCTCTGCCAAAGGTGGGGTCTGAGGCACAGAGGTGAAAGGAGCTTGTCTTGGCCTTCCGGAGGGTCAGTGCTGCCTCTTTGTGGCAGTATTTCTCATCCTCACCCTCACATGCCTAATTGTCCTGCCCATGAGACCTTTTCTACCTTAGTTTAGATCACTATTTTCCTTCCTTCCTTCCTTCCTTCCTTCTTTCCTTCCTTCCTTCCTTCTTTCCTTCCTTCCTTCTTCCTTCCTTTCCTCCTTCCCTCCCTCCCTTTTCTTGAGTCAGGCTCTCAAATAGCCCAAGTTGACCTTGAACTCTCTATGTGGCTGAGAATGGTCTTGAACTTCAGATCCTTCTGCCTCTATTTCCCAACAGCTGGCAACTCCCATACAGCCCTCAGTTTGTGATGTGCAGGAACCTGAGCCCTTACATACCCCAGGCAGGCACTTGACCAGCTAAGCACCTCAGTGCCTAGATTACTATTGTATATCCAGGCCAGGCATGATAAATCAGGTCAGAAGGCCAAGATAAACGGAAGTTCTAAATCCATGGTGAGCATCATCAAGATTGTCCGACTGAATGTGGCTTTAAGCTAAAATAGAAGACTTTTGCACTTCCAGCATCCCCTTAAATGCGCTGGTGCTATATTGCATTTCAAAACTCAGAAAGAAGATATGGAGGAAACACCCCATCTTTCAAAACAGGTCCCTCCACTGGACCTCTGAGAGTGGATAGCAAATGAGATCATCTGCCAAGCTGAGGATTGTGACAGAGCTTGTGAGGCCATCCTGGGGACGAGCCATACCTCTGGCCTGTGCAGATGACAACCTGAGGCCAGCCAGGGGAGACATCAGTTATACCAAGAACCTGGGATGTCCACGTGCTCTCGGGTTGACTCGGCCTCCTGTAAGGAAGCCACGCCAGCAAAACGAACAAGACCCCCCTGTTCTACTCTTCTTATTCCCCTTCTCTCAGTAACCTTAACCAGAATTTAATTTCAGGTGTCTGATCACTGTGAAGACAGGAGTATTAATTAATTCCATATTAATATGAAATATTTGATACAGGTCTGATACAATGCAAAAATTTTTTTAAAAATGTATAAATGAGAACATGTCAGACAGCAGTCCCCTCCACTGCAATAGGTTTCTACTTCTCATTTTTTGTTGTGGGGTTTTTACCCTATAAAGGGTGTTTGGATGTTTTTGAGGGGGGGTGTGATTTTTTTGAGTGTTTGTTTGGATTGATTTTGTGTTTTGACACAAGAAAGCTATCTAGCTGGCAAGAGGAAATGATCACCAAAACCAAACAAGGTTTATGCAGAATATCAAATCATAAGGAGGAGCGCACCTATGTTTTAATTCCCGGTTGGATGCTGGATTGCATGCTTAGGCTGCATTTGAGAGATCTGCCTGCCTCAAATGGCACTGCCTAAAGCACAGGATCCAGGGGCTCTGGGCCCTGCATTAATCGTCAGAAGAGCCCTACCTTTCAGTAGAGGGCAGAAAAAGTCACCAGTAAAACCTAGACACTGGGTATGGCATCATCAGGATATAAAGCATTTTGGTGAAAACTCCATGTCCCATCTGTGAGGATTCTGTATGATTAACTTCTATTCTTTAGTTGTAGAGGTGTGGGCAAACTTAGTCCGCATAAGTTCATACAGTAAATATTTCTGGCCTTACAGTTTATGTCACAACCCCTTAGCTCAGCAGTCAGTCCAAATGGTTGTCCTGTTGACCTCTGTGACACAGAATCAGCAGAAAAAAGTGGGTAATGACCTAGCAGGCACAACCCCAGGCCAAGGAGCACACCCCACTACAACCCCAGGACGAGCAGCACACCCCACTACGACCCCAGGACGAGCAGCACACC
>NW_022196900.1:18410092-18422757 GCF_008632895.1 Mastomys coucha | reverse complement strand
CGACCCAAGGATGAGCAGCACACCCCACTACAACCCCAGAACGAGCAGCACACCCCACTACAACCCCATGATGAGCAGCACAACCCACTACGACCACAGGATGAGCAGCACACCCCACTACGACCCCAGGACGAGCAGCACACCCCACTCCAACCCCAGGATGAGCAGCACACCCTACTCCACTATGACAAGGCTCCCTGAACTTTCTTCACTCACAGCTCCTTTTAGTCTGAGAAATCTTTATGCTACCTCAGGATAAGTATATAAAATATATGAAATAGATGTGCTGTGAAATAGACGTGCTAATGAAATACTGATAATAAATCATAAATATTTACAAATAGTTATTAGTTATACATACCATTTTATCATTTATTAGAGACTTTAAAGCAAGTTTATTGCGTCGGGATTACCTGTCTAAGGTTGGCCAAAAAATCTCCACCTGTAAGATGTCTGTTAAATGCCTGGAACCTATGACAGGGACCTTAGCTGAAGGAGGGGTCATATGCATATGTAATCAAGTCAGGGATCTAGAGATGTAGAGAACGTTATGCAGCTGCCTCCGCAGGGGCCATATTTCTGGTGGAACTGAGTGCCATATGCCTGTTACATCACCAGCCATAGACACATTTGTGCAAAAATAGAAACTGTCCAACCAATGAAACATTGCCTTGGCCAACATTCAAACAGGGACAGTACGCGAAAGAAGGAAGGCGTGGGGTTTGATGTGTGGTACACTGTTGGCCCAATCATGATGCTGTACAGAAGAAAGCAACGGGCCAGCCTTTACCCGATATAGCCCACAGTCCTAGAAGCAAGCGGGGAGAAAGGTATTAAAGGAAGCCTCTGACTGAGAGCTATACATCCCTGGAACTGTCAGACGCTACTTTATCTGATCTGTGTCTCATGTCACCAGGAGGCAGCTTTATTGTTTCTACTTGGCAGTCAAAAGAATGAAGACTCAGAAATGCTGGCCACACAGAGGCAGAAGAGAGTAGGACTGTTTTTATTTGACTCTATCAGGCCTTGAAGTCATACTGTGTGTTCCTAAAAGTCAAGGTATCAGAGACAGAGGATGCCCAGTCCTTGTGTGATGCAAAACGCATGCAAGTTAATTGTTCCACCCTTGGGCACAGTTTAGGACTTACCTGGGTAGCAACCGTGACATCAACCTGCTGCCTATTCCCTTCCTCTAGAGCACTAGTTCTCAACCTAAAGGCCATGACCCTTTGGGGGTCGAATGTCCCTTTCACAGAGGCTACATACCAGATATCCTGCGTATCGGATATTTACATTACGATTCATAACAGTAGCAAAAATTATAGTTATTGTGATAGTTTGTATATGCTCAGCCCAGGGAGTGGTACTATTAGAAGGAATTGTCCTGTTGGAGTAGGTGTTTCACTACTGGTATGGGCTTTAAAACCCCCATCCTAGCTGCCTGGAAGCCAATATTCTGCTAGTAGTTTTTAGATGATGATGTAGAACTTTCAGCTCCTCCTGTACCATGCCTGTCTGGATATTGCCATGTTCCTTCCTTGATAATGGACTGAACCTCTGAACCCATAAGCCAGCCTCAACTTAAATGTTGTCCTTTATAAGACTTGCCACAGTCATGGTGTCTGTTCACAGCAGTAAAACTAACTAAGATAGTTATGAAATATCAACAAATATAATTTTATGGTCGGGGGTCACCAGGGCATGAGGAACTTTATTAAAGAGTAGCAGCATTAGCCGGGCGGTGGTGGCGCACGCCTTTGATCCCAGCACTTGGGAGGCAGAAGCAGGCAGATTTCTGAGTTCAAGGCCAGCCTGGTCTACAGAGTGAGTTCCAGGACAGCCAAGGCTACACAGAGAAACTCTGTCTCGAAAAACAAAACAAAACAAAACAAAACAAAACAAAACAAAACAAAACAAAACAAAAAAAGAGTAGCAGCATTGAAAAGGTTCTAGAGTCGAAGCCCTATAACCACACACTTTAATCAATCTTTCTCTCTCCCTCTCCCTCTAATTCTCTCTCCCTCCCTCTCTCTCTCTCTCTCCCTCCCTCTCCTTCCTCATCTCCCTCTCCCTCTTTCCATTTTCACATGTGCATGAATAGTGTTGTTTTTATGTTTTTTTTTTTTTATGTTTGCATGTGTAGAGCTACACATGTGGGCGCAAACATGTGCACATGGAGGCCCAAGATTGATGTTGGACACCATCAATAGCTGTTCCACCTTATTCACTGAGGCAGAGTCTCTCACTCAGATCTGGAGATCACCAATGCAGCTAGTCTTGCTAGCAGCTTGCTCTGGGGCATCCCCTGTCTTCTGTGCTGAGGCTGGAATCACAAGCAGCCACCATGCTCACCGGACATCTCGTGGGTCCTGGGGATCTAAACTCCAGTTCTCATCCTCATGGGGTAAACACACTGACCAGCAAGCCATCTCCCGGCCCCAGGTCTCAGTCTCGATGCTGTGATGGTCTCTCCCAGCCTGAGCCTGGGGTTCATCCCAAGCCCGTCTCCGTTGCTATTTGGCACCTCCAGTTCCTACACAGGACATCAGAGAAAGAATCTGCTATCCTCTCAGGATGCCACTTTTGTGTCTCTCTTTCATTCCTCAGTTCTCAGTCCTAAAGCCATCATAGCCCACGCTGTCTAAAGCCCCTATCTGTTCCGTGCTTATCTCCCACCTGGCTGTTTCTAAAATGATCCAGTTTTCTCATCTGCTGCTTTCAAATCCATCTCCTCTCATTATAATAAGATTCCATGAGTCGGGACTTCCAAGACTGTCATGTCCTATATTCATCAAAGGGTCTGATACATGGTAGCCACTCACTAGTTCACATGGTGAACACAATTACACTGGTTGGTTCTATTGCAGCAAGGATGCTGATACTGGGTGCAGTTCTTCCTGAGATCATGGATAGGGTGGGGGAAGTGGGTACTCTGACTTCTGTATTGTTCTAGAAAGCTGGTGGCCTGGTACCAAGGTTTCTCCTTCTCTCAATACTGCACTGTAAGAAACATCTAGGCTAGGCTGACCCATGGTGCTTTGGCCCACTGGAGACTGTGGCAATTATATTGAGAAGCACTCCCAGCCCATAAATCCAGAGAATCTTGAGTCTAGTTAATAGAGCCACTTTTAGCAAGTCGAGCACTTCTTCAGCCACCTCCCAGCAACCCAAGGAAGCCACTCTCTCCTAAATTATGAAGAATCTTTACTTAGCTTTCTGCTACCTCCCAGGACACAGTCAATAATTCCTTGGCAAAATAGCTTCTCTATATTCACATGAGGTATTAAGAAAAACAGGAAAAATCAGGGGGTGCAATTCTTAGGCTAGCTTTCCCCACCAGTGACTCAAAGGACCTCTTTGTGTCCCCTGGGAAAGATGACAACAAAGCAGAACATTTGTAAATGTGTCTGAACTTGCAACTGTCAGTATCCAGATAGGAGAGGAAAAAGTAGGATGTCCATGGATTAGTCGGTCCAGCATATGCTATGCTCACTTTTATCGCTGACCTCTTGAAACACACACACACACACACACACACACACACACACACACACACACACACACACGCATATGCCCCTTTTTAAATACTTGATTCATGAGGCATAAGACTCCCATCCATGATGCAGAGCTGCCATAGTATGTGTGAGGCCTAACAAGAACCACGGGGCATGTCACATTTGTCATGTGGGCTTTCTTCCCTCTCATACACATATACATTTGTGGTGGTTTGAACAAGGTGTCCCCTCATATTCTCAGGCATTTGAACACTTGGTCTCCAGTTGGTGGTGCTGGGTGGGGAGACTTAGGAGGTGTGGCCTTGAAAGTTTAAAGACTTGAACCATTCCCAGTGTGTTCTTTCTGCCTCCTGCTTGGGGTTCAAGACACATTTCTCAGCTGTTTCTGCTGCCTTATCTGCCTGTCATGATGGTGATGGACTCTTACCCTCTAGAACCATAGCCCGAATAAATCTTTTCTTCTACAAGCTGCCTTGGTCATGGGGTTTCATCACAGCGATAGAGAAGTAACTGATACACTACCTCAGGTGGGTAGACAATGGGAGTTTGACACATGCACGAACGTACTCAAGCTCGTGTGCAAGCAACCTCGGTAAGGCTAAGACTGGTGTTTCCATTTCTGAGAAATGGATACCTTTTAATCATAAATCATTTTAGATATGTAAAAATGGTAGAGAAACAGTGCAGGGAGTTGTTCTTGTTTTCTTTCTGTTGCTGTGATGAGACAAATAAACAAAAAGTAAAACAGACCAAAAGCAACTTCTGTGTGTGGGGGGGGGAAGGTTTATCCCCTCCCTCTTACACTTCCAGGTCACACTCCATCACCATGAGAAGTCAGGGAAGAATTCAAGCAGGAACTTAAAGCCAAAATCATGGAGGGACATTCCCGGGTGGCTCATTCTTGCTCATGTCTAGCCAGCTTTCATATATGGCCCAGGACTACCTCCCAGGGAATGGTGCTGCCCATGGTGGGCTTTGCCCTCCTACATCAGTTAGCAATCAAGACAATTTCCCACATGTTCAAAGGATAATTTGTTCTGGGCAATTCCTCAGTTGGGACTTCCTTCTCAGGTGATGATCAGCCATGTCAAGTGGAGAGCACCAGCTCCAGCTAGGACACTTGCAGTATGTCCTTTAAACAGCTTCATGTAATGCTGCCATTTTCATACCCATGATGCATTTGCCAAAATCAAGATGTCAGTGATATTGTGGGATTAGTTAAATTGTTGGGTCTGGAGTCTATTTTCCCTTCATAAACACTCCACCCTGCCCACCCCTGTCCCAGAAATCCAATCCAGGGCACCACATTACATTTAGGGCGTTTCTATTTTGAAGATCTAGGATGGCACCGCCCTCCCACCCTCATTCCCTTAGATCTGGAAACTGAGGAAGTGGCTTCAGAGCAGGGAGACACTGTTGCTGATTATGGGTTTCACGGATCAGAAATTGACAGTTTGTAAGTCTTTGAAGACGTCTGGGTTTTGATTTGAGACATGGTGCTTCCTGGGTAGTAAAAACTACCATATAAGGTCAGCATAAGGGCATGATGCATTTGACCTTGCAGAAGAATCAGGACCTTGCTCTTTCAGGCGTGAAGCCCTTTACACACGACGTAGCCTTGTCAGTTAGTGAGGTCCTCTCCTGTCTCTCACACAGGTGTACTACTGGAACACAAGTCACGAAGACGGTGTAGACCGAAACACAATCTGCCAGAATTCTTCCCAAAAGAAAATATTTATATTCTGGATGGCTGACATCTGGTTTGGATTTTTAGAATCTGTAAGGCTCTGCTGCTTCAAAATAATTGGCTTTTAAAATTTAAGTGACAGCTCAAGTCAAAGGAGCCAAAGGAGAAACTTTTTGATCTCTCCCTCCACACTTAACAAAAAGATGAATTCAGCAGTCAAAAGGAGAGTTCTGTATTGACTTAGAGTTTACTTATCAGAGAAATAGGTTGTTTTAAATCCAATACCTTCTAGTGACCACCCAGGATTGCTGGGCACACGAGTTATAGCAGCCAAGAAGGCTAGGGGGAGATTTTTGACCTCTTTATTCTAATTGGTGCTGTGACTAGTTTTAAGCTTCAGGGATCATTAGTACAATGGTGAGTTGCTCAGTCCGTGGAAGATTATCCTGAATACACGCAACACACCGCATCCAGTAGACCCTAAACCCCGTCCCTTTCCATCCCGCTCACCCTGGTGCCATCCTTCCAAACTAGGCTTTAGAGCTACTGTCTCAGCTCTTTAAGTTGAAACCAAAGAAACACACTCCCTCCCATCAGTGAATAGAACTTGGGCTTAGGCTAATGTTAGTCTTTCCTGTTTCTCATAGCTCTCTCTTCACCCAGCTAACTGAAGCCGAGAAGGCAGGGAAGAAGAGACTTCGCTAGGCCGGCTTTATTCAGTCTTCATGGCGGTTGGACCAAGATCAGAATTTTAAGTACAGATGTATGATATACAAGGCTCATTAATCTGAGAGACTTACTAATGAAGGCTGTGCCTCTAAAAAGTCGCATTTGGTTCCTAGCCAACATATAAAGGGAAAGCCAGTTATTAACAAAAATCACCCTTGAATGACCCTTAGAATGTTCAGGAGCCCCAACGCAGTCTCACGAGGAATCCATTCCTCCTCACTGTGGACCAGGTCAGCATTTCTCTGACCACGACATAAAGAAAGCTGGCTTGTGTTTAGGGGCCATAAAACACGAGACACCTCTGTTTCTTTATACACTAAAATAATTAGCAGGGGCCAAAAGAGATTCATGCAAATTCAAGAGTGTATTAGTGACAACCTGGCAAGAAGCAACCTCGGAGAGGAAGGACTGAGTCTGGCTCACAGTTCGAGAGACAGTCCCTCATGGCAGGGAAGGCATGAAGGAGGGCAGATAGTGTAAGAACAGCCATAGCTGTCTTCATAAGACCTTACTCACATCTGGGTAGACCAGGAGGGAGAAAGGGGCGATGAGCACTTGCCTTTCTCCTCCCTTTGTATTGAGTCTGAGACCCCGGTACATGAAATGGGGCTACAAGTACTTAGGATGGGGTCCCCTCCTTCCATAATTCTCTCTACAGACCCCCACAAGGTTGTGCCCAGAGCTGTCTCTCAGGTGAGTACAAAAAGATGTCATTGGCAGCCAGTACAGCTGACAACGAAGCTTAACGATCACATATGAGTCTCCCAGCTCATACTCAATTCATGTATGTGATCATAGAGAGACAGTCCCCTGACCTCAATAGGTTGTTCTTCCTCTCAGTCTTGCCTAGCATTGCTTTGTTGTTGTTGTTGTTTGGGTTTGGTTTTTTTTTTCTTTCTTTTTTCCTAATTGAATTCACTTATGTTACATGTCTACATGACCAAATTCTAAATCAAAGGTTTTTAAATATTAGTTTGTTTGTTTACTTTTTTAAAAAATTAGGATTTATTTTTATCTGATGTACGTTGGTGTTTTTCCTGCATGTGTAAGAGTGTCAGGTCCCCTCAAACTGGACTTACAGACAGTTGTGAGCTGCCATGTGGGTATTGGAAATTGAACCAGGTCCTCTAGAAGGACAGCAAGTGCTCTTAACCACTGAGCCATCTCTCCAGTGCCCACATTAGTTCTTTCCATAAACTATAATAATTTACAGGCTAGGGAGATTGTTCAGTGCTTGAAGTGCAAATGGGAGGAGCAGAATTCTGAGCCCCAGGACCCACATAAAAGAACCAGGTACGTGGTATGTGCTTGCCATAGGGCTGAGGAAGCAGAGGCTGCTGCTCACCCAGTCCAGCCTCTGTCCAGTCTAGCTCCAGGCCAGTCAGAGACCATCTCAAAAACCAAGGTGGATGTCTGAGGAACGGCAGCCGAAGCTATGCTCTACACCCCTCCAACACACACAATCAATGATTGGTCAATTGGGATGTTGGTAAGTGAATAAGATTACCAAACACAACTCAGTCTCTCACTCCTGAGACCTGAAATGGAAACATTAAAAACCACACAGGCACACCTCCAACAGTGTTCTATGGAGAGAGGTTGTGTAGCCCTAGTGAAGAAAAGAAAGAAGCAACAGGCTATGTGAGAAATTGCAACAAAGAAGACTCCGTTGTATGCAGAGATACTTCATGCTCCCTTCCCCACAACCCCAGAACTTTACTGCAGATGGAGAAATTAGAAACCACAGCTATCTCCAACGCACAGAAAAGCAGGCCAGTCCCCTAGGTTCCCCCAACTGAATTTGCCTCTAGCACCATTTACTGTGATATTCGCTACACGATGCTGGAGAAACCAAGATACACAGGTTGCTTTTATGTCTTAAAGCCTTCCCAAGCTGGAAGAAAGCAGGTGTCTTAACTAGGGTTTCTATTGTTGCCCCATGAAACACTATGACAAAAAAGTAAGTTGGGGAAGAAAGGGTTTATTTGGCTCACACTTCCATATCAATGTTTCTCATCAAAGTCAGGACAGGAACTCAAACAAGGCAGGATTCTGATGGCAGTAGCTGATGCAAAGGACCTACCCCTGGAGTGGGCGTTGCTTAGTGAACTGCTCATTATGGTTTGCTCAGCCTGCTTTCTTATAGAACCCAGGACCACCAGCCCAGAGACAGCACCATTCACAAGGGCTGGGCCCTGCCCATCAATAACTAATTAAGAAAATATCATACAGGCTTGTCTATAGCCCAGTCTTATGGAGGACTCTTGCTTTCCTCCTCCTCCTCCTCCTTCTCATCCTCCTCCTTCTTCTCCTCCTCTTCCTCTCCCTCCTCCTTCTCTTCCCTCTCCTCCTCTTGAGACAGTGTTTCTCTGTGTAACAACCCTAGTTGTCCTGGAATTCACTACGTAGATCAGGTTGGCCTCCAAATCACAGAGATCTGCCTGCTGGGAATGGAGGCATTTTCTGAAATGTGGTTTCCTCCTCTCAGATGACTTTAGCATGTGTCAAGTTGATATAAAACTGGCCAGAACAGCAAGTAAGGAAGTAACTCACTGAAATCTATGAGTCTAACAAGATAAACTTAGATAGAATGCAAGATTCCTGATAGAGAACGACCACAGACCCTATGGGAAATGTGAGACAACAGGATATGAGATGGGCTTCTCAGAGAGAGACAGTCTATGAAAACATCCAAGTTTAATATAAGCAACAGTAAAAATATTTACATATCATTTCTTTTATTTGTTAATCAATAGCTATGAACAAGAGATGAGGCAGAAAATTAACTATGAAATCAACAGCTACAGAATCATCAAATGACTCACACTTCCTTCCACAGAAAAATCTCGACACCCTATCACCACATATGCACTTCCTGGCAAGGCCGTTTCAAGACTCATTTTCCAGTTGCGATTAGTTGGCCTTGTTTTAGGTATGTTTTTGCAGTTTCTTTAATTAAACTCATATGCTGATCTTCTTTACTTTCCATAGAATCAGAGTCCCATCCATTCATCTCACTGTCAAAACTCCCATCATCCTTTAAGAAATCCAAAATGCAGCAAGCCTGTATGAATGGCTCTTCTTCATGAATGAAACGTCATCTTGTGAAATAATGGTGATAGTTAAGCAATTACTTTGGGCTAGTAGAGCAGCTGCACCTTAACAGACCGAGTGCCACACACCTGTCATTCCTGTGTTATCTGGTACTCTAGGCTGGCACAGAAGCTGGACAGGGTAGCAACTATCATGTACACATCAAATGAGTTCACATGAATAGACCACTAACATGTGTCACCCATAAGTCACTGGCAGATGCCTTGATGGATAAAATAGAACTGAGAAGAACGGTACTGTGCTAGAGGGTCTTATGCTTGGGTCAGTCCTGATACACACACCTACTCTGCACCTGGAATATAAAAACTCAAAAGGATAGGAGTGGACTATGTTTTGATCAAGGCACACTTGGAAATCTGGACCAAGTAGGATGCACCTCTTTACTATTTAGGAGGTGTTGTGTACCAACACTTCACTAAACCAGGATAAATCCTAACTGCAGCATACAGCTTTATCCTTATACAGCTCTCACCTCTCCAAAAGGGGAAAAAAAAAAAAAGCTCCCTTTTCAGAGCAAAAATCATTTATAGAGATCCACGATGAGCTAAAGTGTGGACAATAACAGAATGTAGAGCACCTGGCCCTAAGTGATACACCCACAACCCCTGGACCTACAGCTCAGGAACATCAAAGCAAGGACTCATGTTTTTATCTCCACTGGGTTAAGAGATCGGCATCCTTGAGAAGACCATATTTTGAGGATCACAGCTCTAATAAGTCTCATGCTCTTCTGAATTGATTATGCCCACTCACAGAAGATGTGAAAGCCTACCGGGTCTCAGTGACAGTCACCACCGACAGAAATACCAGGTAGCTCTGCCTGGTTCACCCACACTCCCCTTCTACCCTGTTTGTATTCCAAGATAATTTTTTGTTACAACTCAGACCTTCAGCTTCTCTTAATTCTTCTCATTTCTTCCAATTTTTTCCAGAGAAAGTTAATTTCCCTAACTCCTTTTTGCAAGTCAAAAGCAAACCCAATGATAAAGTAAGATCAAAATGTGTTTTCCAATGTAATCATACATAATAAAGTGGCATGCCATTTTCTCCTAAAACCCCTGAAGGTCCAAGACCCTTCCCAGGAGGCATCCTGAAATGCTTCAGCAGCTACTTGTGGCCTGACTAAGCATGCCTTGCCCGAGCATTAATATTCACAACTGAAAAAACAGAACAGCACTCATTCTAAATTCAGTTTTAGAGTTCTGTATTATTCCCTTGCTAGGTTTCCAATGCGTCTTTGGACATGTATACCAATTCATTATATATTTTTAAAAGATAATTGTGGATTGGCCTGTGAAGGGGAACTCTTTTTGATCTAAATTCTTAGCCATAGGCTATCTCGGGGCATGTCTCCTAAGAATATCAAGTCTATCACCTCCTACTTAAATATGACCTTATTCACAGCAATTACAATCATTGTGTGTGTCCTAATGATCCAACCTTACACTGACGTTCTCTTGATATGTAAAAGCTATGCATGTCTAGACCCATGTCATAACTCTTGTGTGCACAGTTGCCTGGTTTTAGATGACTTAGTGTCACCAATTATTAGCACCAAAACCAGCCAGAGATTGAGAAAAGCTGTAACTCACGTAACTGTCAAAGCGGCGTAAGACTTTAACCAAAGGATCTTGATGGAGACATTGGCTCTGGAGATAGAAAGGGCCAAATGTGCCCATTCTGACCCTGGTTACCATGATCAGCAGAGTCAGAACTACCCTGTTGTCTCAAACTCCAGACAAGACTTTGGAAAGCAAAAGCGGTGGTAACAGAGGCCAGCACGTATCAGCACCGGCAGTTGTTACTGGAGAAGCAGAGGGGCCCCCAGAACCACACCCCTAACCAGGCTCCAAGACTTAACCACAGATTTAAAAAATCTGCTCCCCTGACATCTGTCCAGCTACTATTTACCAGGGAGACAAATGGCAGAGAAGTGAAGGAGCGAGGAAAAATCACACAATTCCTGTTGTGGTAGGGTGACTGGCATTTCCACCAGAGAGGGTCACATTAACCTTCCCCAGGCTCGTGACCTTGAGAACTCAAGCAACACTAAACTGTGATTCAAAGGCTTTGGGGGGAAAAGGTACAGAGCACAGCAAATCATTTCTTTTGTCTTTGTTAAAACAATACAGAGAGTATTCTCTATGTAGAGCATTCAAATTCCTATTACTCATCCACACACACACACAAGAATAATCATGGTAAGAAACAGGCCGGCATATCTGTGCTCTGTGAGTCTTTTGTGAGCCTCCCCCAGGTTTTTTTTTACAGTGCCAGAGGGGGTCACCTTTCTATCAAGCAGCCAGCTCCAAGAGTGAGCAGCCCCACCTGGTTCCAGAAGGTTCTTCGGGATAAGTCCCATGCTACTCCCCAGTGTTTCTCACTGTAGTCACTGTCTAGATTATATTGGTGGCACACCTGTTCCATTTCCCAACGTATGGCTTTTCAAAAGACTAAAAGTTGCTTCCAGGGCTTCTAATGTAAATAGAAAACAAAAGGCCAAGCCAGGGTAAGGACTGCCCCAAGTTTCAGCGTTCTTTGTGAGAGGTATAACTAGAAGTCAACTACACGTTTGAGATCCCACTCTGGAGCTGTTCGGAACCATGTGTCCCCACGTGGGTTCAGGATAAGGTCCATCTGACCATCTCCAATCAGAGGTGTATCCACAGAGGGGTTATGGATACTGCTCTGGATGTAGACCTGGGCACAGTCAATACTTTTGGCCTTACCCGTCCTGTTCTGAAAACGCTTCTTCTACTTCAGAGGTTACAGAGCATCTCAAAAGACAGCTTCCAGCACTGATGTTAGAACAAGCTGCCGAGCATCTCAGAAGACAGCTTCCAGCACTGATGTTAGAACAAGCTGCCTGTGGATTCTGACCAAAGCACATCCGAAGGGAACTGCTGGTGTGTCTGGGCTTGTGACATGGGAAATTAGGAAGCCGAGGAGAGCAGCATTTGACTAATCTCATGCAGCAGAAAGGCAGAAGGAGCTGAGCAGAGAGAGGAGGGGAAGAAAGGGCAAAGAGAAAGAGAGAGGGGCAGAGAGAAAAAGATGGACAGAGAAATTTCTAGTGACTGTTTTGGAGCTTACATCACACACAGCCACATTTGTTTCTGGTTCTGGGAAACAGCCCGGTGTCTTCACAATGACTTCCCCTCTTCTTGTTGGGCTGGCCCATGCTGGGCTCCATTTCTTAGAACCTCTGGCTCCCTGCTAATATATTTCTCATGTAACACACAGCCTTGAGTCTGGTATTATTTTACCCTTCAAATCTAATTAGCCCCACGAGCAGGGGCTGAGTAAGGAAAAGGCACCCAGGTCTCAAAGGAAAAACATTAACTTATGAAAAACTATTTTCTCATTGGAAAAAAAAATGACATGCCTTTGGTCCTGAAGTGCCTCTGTAAGCAATGGGATCTTGGATAAGCTGCATTTTTGACACACACACAAAAGAACATTTTGCAAAGTCTCCCCAAGATTGGTAGAATCACGTGACCCAGGGGGCCACTGGAAACAGCTGGACTGAGGGCCTGGGGCAAGCATGGACCGCAGGCCTGGGGCAAGCATGGACCTCAGGCCTGGGGCAAGCATGGACCTCAGGCCTGGGGCAAGCATGG
>NW_022196900.1:18389904-18410070 GCF_008632895.1 Mastomys coucha | reverse complement strand
GCCTGGGGCAAGCATGGACCTCAGGCCTGGGGCAAGCATGGACCTCAGGCCTGGGGCAAGCATGGACCACAGGCCTGGGGCAAGCATGGACCTCAGGCCTGGGGCAAGCATGGACAGATCCCTGCCTTATGGGTTCCCTAGTCTGTTTCTAATCAGAGAACACAGAAACAGCATCACTGTGATCTGTATCTGCAGCCCCCTGAATTCATACCAGTGCATCTTTTCCTTATTATTTCGAAGGCTGGGATGGCAGAGCCATACCTTCTATATGCACATTCTCATCACTAGTACTTTATCAACAAAAATAAGCTTTTCGTGTTTGTTGAGTGAATGCATGAAAGACTAAGTACACAGCAGTCTATGAACAATCCTAAGTGAGATGACACAGGAGCTCAGTTACATGGGGCTGTGCTGAAGGAGGCCCCTGATGTGGGCTGGTTGTACCTGGTGCCACTTGAAAGCTTGTGAGGTTACCATTTCCCTTGATGGCGATACATGTTGGGGACAGAGCCTGTGCCTTGCTCAAAAAGAGAGGAACAATTCTAAAATGATCTGAAACTTAGGGCCCTGAAATAGTCTTGGGCACTTGAGGGAAATTGGGATGCTCTTGTGGGTAGGAGATCCTGCAGTGGTCAAGAACCAGCTAGGGCGAACTTTAGCAAGCAACTCCTGAAGCCAGTTTGTTTTTGTAGTCATTGTCAACTTGGGGGGACCTAGAGTCACTTAGAAGGTGGGTGAGGCACACCTCTGTGCCTGTGAGAACATCCCACATCACCCTGGATATGAGAGGCACCATCCCATGCCCTGGAGGCTGGAGGAGACCAAAACTGAGGGAAGAGGAGAGAGCCTTCCCCCTTCTCCACTCCCTGTCCCACTGTGATGATCTGAGATGCTCAGTTACACCTCCCCATCACGATGGACAGGCACCTACAAAACCAGAACCCAAAGAGCTCCCTCCTCCTGCAAGCTGTTCATTTCATTCTAAGTATGACTGTAAACATTCCGGAGCCAGTAGGTCTAACCCATGGTCTGAGGCCTGGGACAGCTTGTGTGGCTGTGTCACACAAAATAAACAATGCAGCCAATGACAATTCTTTGTCCAATGACCTAGAGGAGCCCAAAAGGAATTCTAGACCCTGCTTTATAGCCATGCAACACAGCATAGACCTTAGGTAAGTTATATGTGTGCCTGACCTGTTCATTTTGGCTTAGAAATTTACAACAGTTATATAATGTTCCACATATGTTGTGGTGGTTCAAATAGGTTTGGCTCACATAGTCATGTGTTTGAATGCTTGGGCCAAAGGGAGTGGCACCACTACGAGGTGTGGCCTTGTTGGGGTAGGTGCAGACTTGTTGGAGGAAGGGCATCACTCTGTAGGTGGCTTTGAGGTCTCATATGTGTTCAAGTCTGGCTAATGTGGCATGGTCTCCTGATGCATGTGGGTCAAGATGTAGAACTCTCAGCTCCTCATCCAGCACCATGCCTGCCTAGATGCTGCCATGCTCCCTACCATGATGATGATGGACTAAACCTCTGAAATTGTAAGCCAGCTCCAAATGAAATGTTTTCCTTTGTAAGAGTTGTTTTGGTCATGGTGTCTCTTCATAGAAATAAAACCCTAAGATATATGTCAATCACATTGAATCAATCCCAAGTTTTTATTTTATACACAGTTCCAAACTAAACTTTCTTTAATTATTTTTAATCATTTAATTCTCCAATCTCCTCCCCATTTTTTGAGACAGGGTCTCATTATGCAGCCTTGGCTGATCTGAAATTTGCTGTGTAGATTGGCCTCAAACTAATAGCTATCCACCTGCCTCTGCTTCTGCAGTGCTGGGATCAAAGACATGCACTACACTGGGCCAATCCCTTTCTTGATGCACAGGCTCGGCTCGGACTTTGACTTTACATTTAAAAAAACTAAGCTTTTGGTGGTTTGTGGTCTCACACAGAACACCAAAGAAATCAAGACTGTCAATTCTAATTTATGACCATTGATCGCTTTATAAACAGTGTTTGGAGACAGAAAAGAGGGCTCCGAAGGTGATCATACACAGCACACGCATGTGGTCCAGTTGTTGGAAGGGAGCCAGAGGGGGCCAGAGGGAAGGAGCAAGGGTCTCTCAGAGCCAGCAGCTTCCAGTGAGGTATGTGGAGGCGTGGCCACCGAAACCCACTCTCCTCCAGCTCTGCAGGTTTGTCTGTGATCATGGAAAAGCCAGGGATGGAGATACAGGACCAGGTTGTCCTGGACCTTGTCACCTGACCCCAGATCCAGGACAAGAGTCTTCTCTCTTTCTGTTTCCCAAATAGCTAACAGGAGATTATGGGAAGTTGACAGGTGCCCCTGGAATCAATTTGTTGTTGAAGTTTACTGCTTAAAACACAAACAAACTTATTCCTCACCTGGATTACAGAAAAATGGAAGCTCAAGGTGAGTTTTAATTGCATTACATACATGCCTTGGATAATTTAGGATGAGTGAATAACTTGGAATTGTGGGATTCATGGTAACTATCTAGTGTTGATTGCTCTCTCGCTCCAGGGCTTTTAAGTGATGTGTCCCAGAAACTGTTCCACAGGAATTGTCATTGTCAGGAGAAGCCAGATAAGTCACTTACTAACACACATTTGTCTCTCAATTCTAAAGCATGGTATGATTAGCTTTCTGACATTAGGACTCATGATGGGCTGCCTTCCTGGCCAATCTTCTGTCTCATACTTGCATGCATGTACATGCATATGTGTGGCAGTGCATACCACATGCATCACAGTGCATGTATGGTGGTCAGTGGACAATCTCGAGTATCAGTTCTTGGTGCCTACCTTGTTTGGATGCAGGGTCTCTCGCTGTTACTAGGATAGCTGGCTTGCAAGCCACCAGGGTTTTCCCTGCCTCTGCCTTCCATCCTGACACAGAAATACCACGCCCAGTTTTACATGGGTTCAGGTCCTCACATATGGGCATCAAGTGCTTTACCCATTGAACTCTCTTCCCAGCCCAAACTCAAGGTTTAATGACAATACCAAGCCTGTCACTATGAACCATCCATATTTGTGCCTTATTCTAAAAGCACTGAAGTGTACCACCCATACATGCCTTGGGGTCTTTGAGTTTTCCCATCAAGGGCTCTAAATTTAGAAAGTAATACAGGTAATCAAAGATTTTCACTAAAACACATTTAAAAAAAAAAAACAAACCACAAACCCAGAAACATAACAAAATCAACATTTAGCTAAATGAGTTCTTGGGTAGCCACCACCCAGCTAAAAATAAATAGACCATGCCAGCACTTCCAGAAGCCTCTTCAGGTGCTGGTGCCAATGTCAGCACGTCTCCCTCCACTTGACAGGAGCCCTGACAGCAGCTTTCTGTGTTACGACTCTCCATAGGCCCTCAGGTTACAGGATGCTATGGCTCACAGCCATTATTTGCACCATTAAAAGACTGGGCAGTAAATAGTCTCTGAAAGCCTTATTTATACTTCTTCCATTTTTACAGCAGCCCACAGTTAAGAAGCACTCATTAATGTATGTTTTTTAAATTTTTATTTTTTTAATTTAATTTTTTTATATGTATGTTTTAATATGCCTTCTCATCCCTGAAAAAAATATGAGGAATGCGGTTAAGAAATTTCCTCCACGAGGGGGCGCCACATCCCTTTATGTTCTCCGCGGGGAAGCCAACCCTTCTCTGGCCTGATTCCCAGTGCGGCTACCAAAGCACTCACAGGCTATGTGGGAAATCCACTGAATGACTCCTTTACCTTATTGCATATCACAAAATGGCTCGTCGCCTTAAATTCAATCCGGAAGGTTGCCAAAAGTCTCGGGCAGCTGCTTCCAAGAACGAACCTGTGTGTCAACGACTTTTCCACTAAGAACCGAAGTCCGTGAAATTGAGGGGTGGGGGTGGTGAGAACATTTGGAATGGACAAAGGGCCCTGTTTCCAACCCGAAATGAAACACAGCTGGCTTACAGCTGTGCTACCTCCTTCAGTGCACATGGAGTCAAGTCAGAATAAAGCTTTCTGTGATGGCCTCTGAGCCTCCCTGCCAGCCACCAGCTACTAGCTTTCTGCATTCCTTTTTGATATACACGCACTGTGTATACTCGGGTCCAGCTCATCAGAAAGACGAGCTTCTACAGTTTATCTGATAGGTCTTTTTATTTGACATTTTAGTTTTTGTGTGTGTGTCAGGGGTGGTCAGAGGACAACCTCAGGTGTCAGCCATCACTTCCTAGCTTGACATACGGTCTCTTGATGTTCACCCTGTATAAGCCAGGCTCATTGATCCATGATTCTCTTGTCCCATATCTTACCTAACCATAGGGATACTGAGATTACAGACACACACCACTGGGTTCAGGCATCTCCCAGTCCCTCATCCACCTTTAGGCTCTTCTTTCTGATTTTTTTTTTTTTTTTTTTTTTTTTTTTGTCAAATCTTTAAGACATGAAGATATCTGAACTCTTCAATGGAATTGAAGGGAGGTTAAAAATTTTAAATTACACTTGCTATCTCTGTGATTTATAACTATTTCTATTTTCCTGCCCTCACAGTTCTCTGCATTAGACCAAGCCCTGGTGCCAAGTGTGCACCAGGGCAGGACATTATGGTTATGCATGGGGCATTCCTACTTTAAAACCAGCCTCACATCATGCCAAAGGCCAGGGACTACACCCAAGTGTCAAGTAGATAGCTACAGAAGCGCCAACTGGGGTGTTTACACATTTTAGATGCTCACTACAATTCAAATCTTAACCATAGATTCATAAGCGTAATGTATATTAAATAAGGGAGCCTTGTGACGCGTGTTGCTTTGTTCAAATCATTTTGTGTTCCTCAGGTTTGTTCTAACATACTGATTTACCAATTTGGACAGCTCAGTTTGGGTGAATGTACCTGTCTGAATGCAGCTAAGACCCATAGTTTGGATCTTATTTATTCTTTAGAAAAGTGTGATGCGCTCCCTTCCAGGCTTGGTAAAAAGTATAGGACAGTCCCGAGAATGTGAGCTTTTGAGTCAGCCAGCGTCAGCATCAGGAAGTGGCCTTGGGACTGTCCTTACTCTCTAATGACACTCCCATGTGACAACCCCTCTGACCTCATGAGAAAAGTCTCATTCCCTGGTCTTTCCAAATCCTCTCCATCACTGATCCTTTGGTCACTTCCCCATATCAGCTGATGACTTCATCTCTTGGTTCATAGAATCCACATGAAATGCCACTGCTATCACCCTGGGTGACTCATATAAGTCCTGTTGCCATGACTCCCTGACAACTCATTTCTAATGACTTCCATCCCCACGCTCCTCATCCACCTACACTCAAGGCCAAATTCTGACCTCTTCTCACAGATGAAATGTCTCGATGCAGCAGCCCAGACCCCAACCCATGTCTCATCCTTCCTTGTCTCTCACTAGTTCGTGCTCACCACATCTTCGCTTGGACCTCTGCTTCAACTTCTTTTTCTCCTGATCCATCATAGTTCTTCCAATTTCCCTTCACATCTTTTTAGCTAAGATCACGTGGATCACTAGCTTCAACAAGTCTCATCCTACACCACTAACAAACTTTTAGCTTCCTTCTGGCTTTAGTCATCAGGCAAAGTCCCAAATCAGGGTTAAGCCCATCCTTCATCCCCAAGATCAAATACCTTGATCTTGGGGTATCAACTACATGTGTAGAGTCTTTTATCTCAGTCAGGCAGTCAACATAGTCCTGGAACCTTTGTGCCAACTCTCCAGAGTCAGTGAAAGACACATCCAATCCAACACAAGCTTATGTTTAACATCCATAGAAACTCAACATAGATTGTGTTGTTTATAAATAAAGACTATTAGCCATTCATTTGAGTTCTGTTGCTTCCTGACCTCTGAGGGACTATTCCCACCAATAGCTGTCACTTCTTTCTCTCATTTAAGAATTTAGACTCTTCCTTCCTCCCTCCCTCTTCCTTTCTTCCTTCCTTCCTTTTTCCTTCCTTCTTCCTTCCTTCCTTCCTTCTTTTCCTCCCTTCCTCTTCCTTTCCTCCTTTCTCTTCCTCTTCCTCTTCCTTCTCCTCCTCCTCTTCCTCTTCTTCTTTGGTTTTCAAGACAGGGTTTCTCTGTGTGTCCAGGCTGCCCTCAAACTCAGAGATCCTCCTGCCTCTGCCTCCTGACTGCTGGGATTAAAGGTGTGTACCACCACCTAACTGACCTCAAAGACTTTCTCTATATAAAGAATCCGTGTACACCCTGTGTCCTCTCTGAGAGCCTTGGATTTCTTCTTTGTTTCACAGCCATGCTACTTGCAGAGACAAACGCTTCACTTGACATCCCCACTTCCTCTCAGCTCAGCTACACACCCACCTGTCTACCGGAGCTTGCTTCTTCATTCTTCTCATGTCAGCCAGACACTTTCTGGTTGGTATGTTCAATGGATGTTTTCCAGACTTGTCTAGTTACTCTCAACAGTACTTGGCATCTTGTATCACTCCCTGCTTCTTGAAAAGTTCTTTCTTCTTCTCCAACCACCTCCTTCTGCCTACTGATTTCTCTCCTACCCTCTAGCTGCCTCATGCCTTAAATGTGGGTTTTTCAGACTGACTTACGTTCTTCACTCTTTCCCTGGATAACACCATTCAGTTAGTCGCATGGCTGTGGTTCCCAAACCAGATCACACTCATGTCTTATACGCTTCTATATTCATTTGCCACACCAGGCACCTCACCTATGTGTTTAAAACACACTGATATCAATATATCCATACTAAGTTTATTGTTTTCCCTTGTATACGTTCATTATAAACCATCTACTCTCATGTATATGAAACACAGACTTCTCCATATTTCTTATTCTTTATTCAATCAGCTCCAAAATCCAGCAACACAGTGCCATCTTCATCACATCCACTCCTTCTTCCCCATCTCCCCAGCCACAACCTGCCTTCACATGGCCCCTAATGTATTCTTTGATCAACACTGATATAGATGGCCTTTGACTGATGTTCCTGGCAGTCCCTTATATCTTCCAATTCAAATTGCATTCTAAACTATGGTGGAATACCCTCTAAAAGATGCATGTCCAGCTAGACCACTTCCTAAGAGAGTCCCAGACTGAAAACCTCAGTCTTTATCTGCCAGGACACACAAGACCATGATCCACCTCTCTATCACCCTTGTTCACATTTCTTGTCTTAGACTTTCAATCCAGTTAGAGCAGCTTGCTTAGAAAGTGTATTGCCTAATGTAGTAAGTGACTAGAAGGAAACAGTACCTTCTGAACATGGCAGTGCAGTTTCACATATGAACTCATACCAGTCATGACAGCATATGTGAGGCCTGTACAAGCCCAAGCCAGAACAAATCCCATATAAGAGCTGGGCACGAAATCTCATCCCTAGCAGTGGAGCTATTGGCAAGTGTCAGCTACTGCAAAAGGAAGAGACTGTTTTCTCTAAGGGTATAGCCCCTGGTAAGTTGACTGAAGTATATAGTGAAAAGCCAACACATCCAAGAATATTTGAGCAGCATAAGTTTTTGTTTTTGTTTTCCATTAGGTTGGGTGGGTAGGGTAGAGAAGTAAGTCTGAGACTTACTGGGGTGGGGGGTAGATATGATCAAAACATGTATGAAACTATTAACTCTATTTATTAACTCTCAAAGATCTAATAAAAACTTTAAAGAAAATATATTGCCTGATAGCAAATAGATAAGTCAGATAGACTTGTTCAAACTTGAGCAGCCTTTACTAACTTGTGACCATGGATAAGTTGGCTAGTCTCTGAGAGTACCACATACTTCTCTCTCAGAGTCCTTGTACTCTCTCTTGGCCTTGTAAATCCTCTTCACTAGTCATTTTCCCATTGGACCATCCATGACCTCTTAGCACACAGAGACCCTTAGTACTCGTTCTGCATACAAGTGGCTGCATAGAACAGGCGATTCCCTCCATGCTAGGAAGCTCATTTCCTCCTAGGACTTTATAAATATTGCACTCTTGCATCTATTTGTTAGGAAGGTCTTCGGTTGGGGCATACAGTGTTAGAGTCTTCCAGCCATCCTGTTCACACTTAGTATATCCGGACCCATACTCGGATGTTTCTAGATTTTCTTTATGTGAAATTTCATCGTTTTTTGGATATTAAGTGTACACTGTGGTCCTCAGAAATGGGCATGTCCATGAACTTACGGGATACAAAGGACATCAGTGCAGTGGTGCCAACCTTTGGGGCAATGGCACAAGAGGACAAGTGCCTTCGTTTATATGGCATAGGCTTTCCACCTGTGTCTTAATGAGAGCCTGGGAGGTTTGTGATGTCATCCTTGAGGGTACCACCACTGCACAGGAGGCTTAAGGGTGGGTCAAGGATGCTCAGTTATTGCATCCACACAGATCCAAATCCAGTCAAAGTCAATTGCAAGGCCAAGAGTTTAGAAAAGAGAGTAAAATGGTTGTGTGCTGAAGATGTAGCGTGGTTGGCAGGGTGCCTAGCTGGCATGCACAGCGCCTTGGGTTTATCCCCATTTTGGCATAAACTGGGCCCGGTGGCACATAATTGTAATCCCTGCATTTGGGAGGTGGAGCCAGGAGAATCAGAAGTCTATGGTTAGCTTTGGCTAGATAGCAAGTTTGAAGCTAGCCTGGGACACACAAGACCTTGTCTTAAAAGCCTAATAACCTAAATGAAAAGATCAGGCTGAGTACATATGACCAAGGAGGAGTTCAGGGAGCAACTATGAACCATCTTGTAGTGACCACAGCTAACTTTATCAGCTGCAGTACAGAGCGCGCTCTGTGGACCTAACATAAGAAAGATGAGGTAATGAGCCTCTTGACAAGCCCTGACTGGCCTGGAAGAGCTCCCAAAGACCTGGACCATGATGAACGGGTGCCAACTCTAGCATAGACTGAGCTCACTGGCATCCAGGTCAGGTCTCAGAGCCATCTGTCTCTTCCAATCATTCCTCACCTTCACCGATGTTTAAAAGAGCGGGCAGAAAATTCGGAAATGGCTGACTTTGTGACCTTAGACATTAAAAAGCAGAAGCTTCAGCAATGAGCCAAGAATTATTAGCTAAGAGCAGAATGATGCAACAAAGATCACTGTGCACTGCAGGCAGCTGGAGTGGGAATATGGCCATTTAGTCTATCTGTTCGAGTCACACATCTCACTGGCTTCTGAATTACAGGCATCCCGATTCATTACATCCAGCTGAGTGATGGGCAATCTCGTGGGTTGGTGGAGCTCCCTCGGCTCCTGACAAATCAAGCCACAGCAGCCACATGGCAGTTTTCCCTTCTCTCCCTGTGGGAAACCTTCTGGGGGAAAGCTAGGTCAGCGAGAGTCTGCCACTTGATTTACGGCAATGACCAATTTCAAAGTTGGCTTTATCTGATCCGCTCTGGAAAAAAATATTTCCAGGCGCTATGAGCAGTCTTGTTAAGTTGCGCAGACCTGCAATCATTTTCTAAAAATCACTCAACCATCAAAGATTTGATTTGGCCCACTTAATCTGCGCTGACCTCTGTCCCTTTTGCAAGGCTGAGGCCTCTGTAGTCCAACCTGCCCATGAAGCCTCCCAGCTGTGCTTTGAATTGTGTTTCCACCCCTACCACCATTGCATCTATAGCTCTTATCTAAATGTCACCGAGAAGACAGCTATTGCTATCTCCACACCAAGGATGTGAAGATTCCAACATAGCAAGGTCACGTGACAAGTCAGGGACTCTCCTGGGTTAGAGTGTGGTTTGATGGTCTGGCAGAGTCTCGTGCCACATGAAGATGCTGATGCGGTGTGCACATCTACTGTAGGAAAGAGTAAAGTCCAACAGGAAGCCCCGTGGTTTCCCTTCAGCCTCTTCGGATTCAGGTTAATACTGAGCGATGTGGCTAGAGAAGAAATAAACATGGATTTTGCCAAGGATGAAATAATAAACGGAGTAATAGCATTTAGGTTTTCCATCTACTCAGTGGGAAGACACCAGCTGTTTCTCCTCATTCTCTCTTCACATCCTCTGCCCCTGCCTTTCCCAGATCCTACAGCTGGACCTGTGAGTGCCCCTGACATTGGCCTCAGTCCTATGCAGTGCCTGAGCCAGTCCAAACTGTGGCGGGAAGTGTGTCCTTAGTGTAAGATGAACTCAAGCCTTTCAGTGGTTATTCCTTCAGGCTCTTGGACTCTGTAAACAACCCTGCTCCCCAGATGTAAACCCAGTGACTCAGAAGGGAAGATCAGAATGCCACGATGTCTTTCCTAGGTGTTTCTGTCTTGTGCATGCCTCCTTCTCAGATGCGCACTCCCCAGTTGTAAGATGTGCTCTTCTCCTGCCAACCCCATGTCCCAGCCCTCAGACCTTGGGTCCAGATGACTGGCTGCCTAGGCCTGTCTCCCTGTTAGCAATCACTGCCCTCTGCCCATCCCATTGGTTGTCAGTTGTACCATCATCCTCAAGTCTTGCTCCTTTGGCCAGTGGACACCAGGCATGTGTTGAAGTCCAGCCTTGGGGTTTGGCCAGAGATCCGCTCCTTCACATGTGGCCTCCGCCATCATTCTGCTGACTGCTCTAGGATTTAGCCACAAGACCTCTCATTTAATATCTCCCTGATAGTCTGTGATAAGCCTTTTAAAATTCAATATAAACAGCAACATCAGTTACAAAGATAAGGATTGGTATTATACAGAGGGTTCCATCTATAAATATTTGCTCTATTTTAACACAGTAACTTTCCATCATGGACTGGAAACATGACTTATTTATAAGAAGGGATATAGTTTACAGAAGTGAATAAAGCCTACCACCGTTTTTATACTGCTATAAGCCATTCTTTCCAGTGCCCTTTGCCTCCCTGGTGCCTCAATTCTTTTGCTGGTCAGCTTCAGTCTCCAGGATCAATAACCATAACCACACGGAATACTCGCCTTCACCTCCTCCCTTACCTCACTCTCTTTGTGATATCTTGGTCTGGTAAGCCTGGCTCAGATGAAATCCATTTATTTGCCAACTGGTACCCATACCTGTCTGGTCAAAGGTACCGGGGACAAACACAAGACCTGGGATTTTACTGTCAGGTCTTACTGTCCATTCAGAATTCCTAACCCCAGGGAAGACATGGGAGGTGTCCAGAGGTCTGACTATGCTTCTCCAGGTCAAGTACTCATACCCTCCCCTTTGTCCTCAGACTGCCAGCATCTCTCTCAGTGCCAGCAGATGGCTTTGTTCCAGCTTCATTGAGAAAGCAGAAGCAGGCAGAAGGACCCACTCAGAGCAACCAGCTCATGCTGGCTCCGCTGCTCTGGTACAAAACCTAGCCCTGCAGGTGAACACATGGAGTCCTCCTCACTGGCCTCCACCAGAGGACCATCCCCACTCCCCACCCCAGTCTTGCTCGCTTGCCTCCTCCATGTTTCCCAGCTGGCTCTCAAGGGCACTCATACCGTATTGCCTTTATTGGCCACTACTGTTCTCTTTTTCCATGGACATCAAGACACAGGGAGGAATCAACACCTTTCCTGGCCTTGGGTCCCCTAGGTCCTGCCCATTTAGTGTTCCTCCAGCTCACCACCACAAGAGTCCCAGAGAGAAGAATCCAGTGGACAGACAGTCCTTGGGCCCCAAATTTCTTGGGCTCTGTCAGCATTTGATAAATATGGACTCTCTCTCTGTCCTATAGCCCAACTTTAGGTCTCACCTAACTCCCTGATTTCTTTTTTCATTTTATTTGCTGGCTCCTTGTCATCTCTCCCAACAATCCAGAGTTTCAACCTCAGACCTCTTTCCTATCACCTGGGCCCTACATGGTGATCTTATGCAACCCCTGGACTTTAAACACTATCCCAAAATAATGGTGCTTACTATCACATGCATCTCTTGAACACCACACACACACACACACACACACACACACACACACACACACACACATCTACCTGGAGTCTATGTGCTCCCTCAACTCATATGTTAAACACCTGACCACTGATGTGATATTAGATGAGGATTCAGAGTAGTGCTTCTCAACCTTCCTATTGCTGTGACCCTTTAATACAGTTTTCATGCTGTGCTGACCCCCAACCATAAAAATTCTGCTAAAATTCTATGAAGCTGCTACTTCATCCCTGTAATTTTGCTATTGTTATGAATTGTGATGTAAATATATGTGTTTTCCAATGGTCTTGGGCAACCCCTGTGAAAGGGTTGTTTGACCTTCAAAGAGTTCACAGCCCACATGTTGAGAACAGCTGCTTTTGAGTGACCACATTACAAAGACAGTAAACATAAGAATTGAACCATTTCTTTCATGAAAGAGCTATTTCATGTGTTTTCTTCCTTTTGCATTATTGCAACTGTTTAAGTAATCCATCTGTTCACCAATAAATTGATCTACTATTTTTGTCTTTATTAAATCCTTACACAGGCTGAGATTCTCTTCATATATAGGAAAAAGAAGAAAGGGCACTGGGGAGATACTTCAGTAGGTAAAGTGTTTGTCATGTAAGCACAAGAACCTGAGTTAGAACCCCCAGAACCCACATAAAAAATCTAGGTGAAGGATTACATGCCTGCATAATTGAAAAAAAAATGGAATAAAATAGCAGGGGTTTGCTGGCAGCCAGTGCAGCAAATTCAATTCACTTTAGATTCAGTGACAGAGCTGTCTCCAGAAATAAAGATGGAAGCTAGGTGTGGTGACAAATGCCTTTAATCTCCGCACTCAGGAGACAGAGGCAGGTGGACACTGAGAGTTTGAGGCCAGCATGATCCACACAGTGCGTTCCAGGACAGCCAGGGATACACAGGGAAATGAAGTCTTTAAAATCAACAAAAGGTAAAGGTGGGAAGTGATTGAGGAAGACACTGGAGGTCAACCTCTGACCTCTACATACACACGCCTGCTATCTTTCCTCTACACATATGCACACATGTACACACACATACAGAGAGGGGGAAGGGAGGGAGAGGGGAAGGCAGAAGGGGAGAATGGAAGGGAGGAAAAAGAAAAAAAGTGTTCAGAGACCTGCTATGTCCCCTTTCATCACGCAAGAACACAGCGATGTCATACAAACCTGGCTAGAGGACAACACTAAGGGCGGTGTCACGTCAAGCTTGGGCTCTTCGGCCTCTAACTCTGTCATCAGTAGACTTCTTCTGCTCTAAGCCTCCCAGCTCATGGCACTGTTACTTCTGCCCAGGCAGACTAAGACAGGGCACACTTTACATCTCCACTTAAGCATCAAATGATCATCTCTAACTCAACATTTCCAAACCCAGCTCCAATTTCCCTTCCCAGAGGGATGTCCAGTTCATTACAACAAAACCCCATCCTCTTGTTGCTTAAACTACACCTTTGGGGCATATTGACCTTCTCTTTTATTTCCTATCGAGCTTCTCCTGGATGAGAGACTCCCTGGAGCTTACTCTACCGGAACTCACTACCACCTGGGACATTCTCAGGTTTCTCCCAGCTCTCCTCTCCCCCATGAATTACCACAGCATCCTTCTAACTAGTCCCTCTGCTTCTACTTCTGTCTCCTTCCTTACTAACTAGTCACACCACACAAGCCACAGTGATCTTTTGTAAAAATAGCCCAGGCTTCGCAATTCCCATGCTTCAAACTTTCATAAGTCATCACCCACCCCCATGGGAAGATGCAACATGATCCAGCTGCGCTCCCGCATCTTTAGTCACATCTGGTCAGTCCATCCATCCCCTTTCTCCTACTCTACTCCTGCTTCCCCATCTTCCCCACTGCTTCCCAAATGTACTGTGTCTGCTCAGGGCCAGTGCATCTGTTGTACCTTTCCCCAGCTGTGTCTCCTGCAGATACCCACATGACCCCTGACCCCTTCTTCGCTCCAATCTGCAAATGTCACCTTCCTAGAAATGCCTTCCATGGATATACTATTAAGTGAGCTCTGTCCTCAGCACTGCAAGGGTCATAGCATTATCTACTTCATAATACATACATACATACATACATACATACATACATACATACATGTAAAGTCGAGGCTAACCCCACATGGCCATTCCTACCTCAGCGCTTTGAGGGCTGTGATCACCCATCTGGACCACCTCACATTTACTTATTCATTTGACAATTCTTCCCCTTCATTCCCAGGGGACTGCAATCCCCGTGAGGGCAGAGTTACTCTATACTTACTATGACGTCCTCAGCATCCACAAAGGCATCAGCAACACAGACACTAAAACACGCTTGCAGACAGGATGGCACAATATATGGCCTCAGAATACAAGTTCATTTCAATAGGATTTCTTTTGCAAATAAAACTAAAAAACAAAACAAAACAAAACAAAACTCAACCTTTTAAAGGTTTCTTTTTGGTTACCGTTGGCTTATGCTAAAGTAGAGCCTACATTGACCACACAATAGGGGAACTCTAAGGCATCAGGAAAAATAACAAAGTCATGCTCACAGGTAGTGTAGGAAACGATGTCTCACCCTGGACAGGGTTGATGTTTGGCCCAGACTCAGGATGCAGATGGGTTCAAATCTAGAAGTCTAGGAGGTGAATTACATCACACCAGTGCCTTTCAGGTAAATAAACTGGACCAACAGCAACAACGGACCAATGGTGGAGAAAGATCTCACCATACAACAGGTATCTCAAATCCTGGGAACATATCAGAGCAGACCTGAAGATGGACAAGCCCTCTTTTCCCTGCATCTTGTGCGCATAGCCCAGAGCCAGTGCTACCTCCCTTAAGCTGATCTCTGTTGGCTGGGTTTTGATCCTAGTTTGTGGCTGCTGGTGGAACTTCAAGTTTGGTGCAGCACAGGTTTTCCATCCTGCCATCTGCCCGGGAAACAATCATACTAGAACTCTAGAAAGAAAAAGAAATCAACTGCCCTTCAAGGTAACAATTCTAATTCCTGTCACTTTATCCTTAGAAACCTTTACTTTGCAGAGCTCAGCTGTGCCCCTCATCTTTTGTGTGTGCCAAGCACGGCAGGGCTGACCCTAGGCCTCTGCCCTCAGCTATAGGGCTAGCCTCTGTTTTCTCTTTTAATTTTGAGAGAATGTCTCATTAAATTACCCAAGTTGGTCTTGCACTCATTTTGTAGCTCTGGAAAGCCTTGAACTTATAATCCCTGTGCTTCAGCCTCCTTAGTAGCTGGGATTGTAAGCCCAACAGTCCTGGCTATTAGAGTCATTTTCAGCCAGGGTAGTCATGTGATACAACAGCCTCCTTTTTCCTCTAGCAAGGTCAGGCCTGACTTACGGTAATCATCACAAAAAGTGCTACAGCTGTAGGAGCTAGTCTCTAATATGCTCTGTGGGTAGATCCCTCGTCCCAAGGGCCCCAACTCTTGTCTCAACTCCTTTTCCATACAACTAAAAATCCCTGTATACTGCCGGATCTCAGACTTTCTGATACTTACAACCAAATGAACTCCTAACAAATTACACAGTCAGTTAAAAATTACACTCAGAAAGAGATTGTAACAGCAGAAGAAAGTGTTTATGAAGATGTGGAGTAAAAAGCTTAATGTAAAATTTTCACAGAATGCAATTATAACTCTACAAAATCTATGCAAAAAAATTCCACCATTTGTCTTGGGATGAGACATTATTTTCTTTCCCTTGTTTATCTGGTGTGTGTGTGTGTGTGTGTGTGTGTGTGTGTGTGTGTGTGTGTGTGTTTGTGTATGTGTGTGTGTGTGGTGTATGTGTGATGTGTGTGTAATTTATGTGTGTGTGGGGTGTGTACTGTGATGTCTGTGTGTGTGATGTGTGTGTGTTGTATGTGTATGATATGTGTGTGATGTGTGTGTAGTGTGGATGTGTAATGTGTATGGTGTATGTGTGGTGTGTGCTAGGATGAGCATGTGTGTGTATGATATGTGTGTATGATATGTGTGCATGTATGTGTGATATGTGTATGTATGTGTGGTATATGTATGTGGTATGTGTGTGTGTCTGTGTGTATGACATATGTAATGTGTGTGGTATACGTATTTGGTGTGTGTGTATGTGTGGTGTATTCTGTGATGTGTGTATGTATGGTGTATGTGTATGTTATATATGTGTGGAGTATGTATGTATGTGTGTGGTGTATGTGTGGTGTGTGTGTAATTTATGTGTGTGTGTGGTACATACTGTGATGTCTGTGTGTATGATATCTGTGTCTGTGATGTGTGTATGATATGTGTGTGATGTGCATGTAGTGTGAATGTGTAATGTGTATGGTGTGTGTGTGGTGTGTGCTATGATGAGCATGTGTGTGTGTGATATGTGTGCATGTATGTGTGACATGTGTATGTAAGTGTCTCTGTGTATGACATATGTGAAATGTGTGTGGTGTTCGTATTTGGTGTGTGTGAGTGTGGTGTATTCTGTAATGTATGTATGTATGATGTATGTGTATGGTATATATGTGGTGTGTGTGTGTGTGTGTGTGTGTGTGTGTGTGTGTAGGCACTTTTATGTCACGGTGCACATGTGAAGATCAAAGGACAACTGTAGGAATTTTGTTCTCTCCTTCTACCATGTGAGTTCCAGGGATGGAACTCAGATTATGAAGTTTGTGTGCAAACCCCTGACCTGCTGAGCCAGTGCATAGGCTCTTGTTTCTCTTTAAAGATGTTAAAATACTGACTAGGTTTGATATCTCCTACTAAGAATCTTTAACATTATTTTTTCACTTCTGGGGAATACATTATACATTTTATTTAAAGATGTATGTGTGTATGTATGTATGTATGTATTTTACACGTATGGGGCATGCTGCCTGCTTATGTCTGTGTACCACATGCCTGGTCCTTACAGAAGCTAGAAGATGGCTTGAGATCCACTGGAAACGGTGTTACAGACAGCCATGTGTTGCCATGTGGATGCTAGGAATCAAATCTGAATCCTTTGCAATGGTAGAAAGTGCTGTTGACCACAGAGCCATCTCTCTGGCTCCACGTGTGTTATTTTAAAAGAAATGGGGGAATATTATTAAAATGTTAGGTTCCTTCACCCTGAGGGAAGCACCAGTCAGCCTAAGCCTGGATAAAATGCACAGAAAGCGACTCTGCGGCTCTCTCGGATCTGCCTTCAGTGTTTTGATTTGTGAGCTAACCGAAACAATCCTGTACTGGGCGGAAGCTCACTTGTCTACTTCCCATCACAAAGATTACTGAGAGAAACAGTTAAGGAGAAAGCCGGCTTGGGCTTCAATCTGTGGTCATCTACTTTGTAGTGAGACAAAAGTCTTGGGGGAACTTGTGGTAGAAGAAGCTACTCACTTCACAGCAGCCAAGAAGAAAAGAGAGAGAGAGAAACAGGAAGGGCTTGGGGCCACAAGCCCTGTGACCTAACTTCCTTCAACAAGGCCCTACTTCCTTGAAGCAACATCATCTGCTACTGCCCCAGAGTCTGAAGACCAAGTCCTTGCAATGCGTGCGTTTGGGAAAGACACATTCAATCTGAGCCACGTCCAGCAGAGAACTAAGACACTATCCAGTTATCCAGACAGCAAAAGACTTCTTGACTTCACTACTGGTTCATAAGCCATCGAGACTGCTGACAGATGAAGGAGGGCCAATCGAGTTCAATGACTTCAGCCTTGGAATGTTGGGCTTTTCTTGGTCACAGAAATGCAGTGTTGGAGGCTGAAGTTATTAAAATGCAGACTCCCTGAGACCCAGACTGGTATTTTGACTTGCAGATAATTAACTGCACCCCGATTGTATGCAAATGGAATTTTAAAATGTAATCAAAATATGTGGATGATTCCATTTGTGACCTGCTGTGATGTCACGCTGGCTGTGCTATTTCCTCGGCGCCCTGCTCCGCTCCTTGGAAGAAGCTGCAAGTATTCAGAATCCATTTTCTCCAATGGCGAGAGGACGCAGAACACTATCTAGGCAGGTGAAACTTTCCCTTAACTCAGGGAGTAGCTGGAAACTCCGTTGCACCCAGAGGCCTTTTGGGAAAATAAGTTAAGTGGTTTTGGCAAGAGGAGCAGTCGGCAGAACTCACGCAGCTCACTTCAGCTGTCAGAGCTGGGCTTGAATTATCTTTCTCTAGAGCTGCCTGGGAGAGAGGAAGGCCTCCAGGGTAGCCAGAGAAACTGCTACTTGACAGAGCTTTTGTTTTTCTTTGGACTCTATGAACCCAGCCTGGGATATGGCCATGGGACAGAGTTCAGAAACTGGATTGATTTTCTTAGCTCCCAAAGAACATATATAAATATCCATCACACGGAAGCACTAGGAATTCCAAGCTATGGCCTTTACTTTCAACTGTGTCTACCAGGGTGCATGGTCCATGGAGAAGCAGAGTGATGGAAAGGATAAAGCCTTGGGTGTCTGCTCCCCACTGTTGATGCCAACTTGCTTTCTGGCCTTCTCCATCCCTGTCATGCAGTTCACAGGGCTGTTAACAGTTTCCTCAGCATCCACATCTAAGGATGTGGAGAGGAGCTAAGGAGAGGACTGAATTCAACATAGCTGGTAAAGCCTTGTGATGCTTTCCAGGTCTCTGATCTTGGCTTACCAAGGCACCAGCATTTCAGGAGGGTTGGTGAACATGTCCCCAGAGTGGTCCTTACTTCCTGGGATCCATGAGATTCTGAGGACTTCTGAACTAGCACAGCATGACACAAGCACATAGGTTCAGTGGCAAATTTAGGAAGCAGGGGTGCTATTCTGGGGCTTGGGGCAGGAGTGTCTGTTCTGAGTGCCGGTATTTTGACTCAGATGATCAGAAACAGCTGAGATATCTAAGAATCAAAATATAGCACCCAGAGGCTGGGGAAATGATTCGGTCAGTAAAGTGCTTGACACACAAACCCAGGGACTTGAGTTCAATGCTCAGCACCTACATAAAAAAGTTAACACAGTAGTATGCACCTTTAATCTCAGCACTGGGGAGGTGGGGACCAGAGAATGCCAACTTGGCTTGCTGGCCAACTAGCCTAATAGAATTGGTGTGCTCTCTCAAGCTCTGTGAGAGACCCTATCAACTCAAAAATAACATAAATAGAAACTGAGGGAGATTCTTGGCATCAGTCTCTGGCTTACACACACACATACACACACACAACTCAACCATTTACCTATGAGCACTCTTAGCATGGGATACTAGCAAAAGAGTTTGATGCAAATGACTAAACCAATAATAATCTATAGTGATAATTACTGCTTTAAAAAAATCTAAGATGGTTCTCTTTCCCCCACAGTATCTTATTGAAATGGCAATGTATCTCAAAGCTCATATGTAGATTTAATGTGATAATGTTTTGTGTTTATTTTCCTAAAATCCCATTATTGGAAATAGATAAGCCAGCAGACAAGCACAGGCTACTTGGAATCTAGTTTTTCTCTAGTATGAAATCTACAATAGTTCTTAATGACAATTCTTTACTCATGAAGCTTCCAACACTAGCCTTTATGTTAAAGAGAGTGATATTTGGGATTGGAGATATGGTTTAGCACTTAAGAACACTGGCTGCTCTTCCAAAAGACCTATGTTTGATGCCCAGCACTCATATGCCACATACTGGCCCAATTTCTCACCATGGCATCCATTTTGGGACCTTTCTTACAGGTCAAATCTCTCTCCAGGTTAACTGGTTAAGTCTAACCCTTCACAGGGAGGGTGTAAGTTGCTTCCTTCTGCTGCTCTACGTGCCCCCACACCCTACTGTTTCAGAAAACACATAACACATACATACACACACTCCACATTCCATGCAACCACTCGGGAAACTGGTCTATCTCTGGCTTTCATCTAAAGGCTGGATGTCAGTGACCCCTGCCCTACTTTTACCTTTGGAGCCTTGGGCCTGGTTTCTAAGTTCCAGTACTATGTCTGAGACTCTCCTCCTTGCTAGCAGGCCTGAAGAGGCTACTGGTCTAAAATCATCTTTCTTAAAAACAAAACAAAACATCAAAAAGTAAAGCAAAAGGTTTAATTTGCATTGACCGTGCTCTAGATGGATGGCTTCTGTGTGCTGCTTTCCACCCATTTCATCTGCTCAACCCTGCTTCATCTCAGAAACAATGTTTCTGCAAAAGCAATACACGCTGTGACTGTAGCAGCTCCGGGGTTAGACATGGTTTGTGGACTTCCTTCTGAACCAATGGATGTCATACCCTACTGCCTAGGTGGACTCTCTTGCCTCCCTGTGTGTGTGTGTGTGTGTGTGTGTGTGTTTGTG
>NW_022196900.1:18379168-18389894 GCF_008632895.1 Mastomys coucha | reverse complement strand
TGTTTGTGTGTGTGTGTGTGTGTGTTTGTGTGTGTGTGTGTGTGTGTGCGCGCGCGCACACACACACGAGCGCATGTGCACATTGGTATGTGAATGAAGACCAGAACCATCAGACAGACACTGGATCTGGAGTTACAGATGGTTGTGAGTCACTTGATGTGGCTTTAGGAATCAAACCCAGGTCACCTGGGAGAACAGCAAGCAGTCTTAATCCTGAGCCATCTCTGCACCATCTCCATTCTCTTATCCCAGTTTCCTTTTGAAGATCTGCCTTCTCCCTGTTGGGTCCAGGCCCACTTGGTTCTTAAGACAACAGTCTGTCTGCTGAGCTGGCATGTCTCACACAATGGAAGCTGGGCACGTGCTTCTGCAGTCTGCCCCATCGCCACCCTGTATCTTAACCCTCCCACCACTCCATGTCACGGTGACATCCTGGACCACTTGGAAGCTTTGTCTGCTTTAAATGGCACCAGGCTTTACAGCTCATTCCCCCATTTAAGCTGACTGTCCCTGTCAAGACTTTGGGTCTCCAAATGGCACTTTCCCAACCAACGTGCTTAGGTCCTATAGTGAAAAGAAAGCAGATTTTTGTTTGTTTGTTTGTTTTTGGAGATGGAGAGGAACATCTCCAAAAACTTGTCCTCTGATCCCTGACATGGGCCTGTGGCATACATACTTTTTCCATCATGTATAGCACAGTAACAATCAATAAATTTAAAACATACAGTTTCTCCACTGACTATAGAAAACTCTAATGAGTTCTTGACTCATTTCAAAAAAAAAAAAAAGGTTATAAGTAGATCCTCGCCTTTAATCCCAGCACTCAGGAGGCAGAGGCTGGCAGATCTTTATGAGTTTGAAGCCAGCCTTGTCTACAGAATGAGTTCCAGGATAGCCATGGCTACATAGAGAGATCCTGGCTCAAAAGACCAAACCAACCAACCAAACAGACAAATAAAATAAATAATAAACAAGCAAATAAATAAATGTAGATTTTAAAAAATGAGTAACAGGAGGAAAAAGCCACTGCAGAATTAGACTCTAGTTTTGAGTCAGTACTAAGGAAAGTGAAGCTAAAATGAGAGAGGGGTTTATTCCCCAGTACTATAAACGTTCAGCTGTAAGCATGGGCTGCCTAGAGCCCTCTTTTGAGAAGTATCCTGAAGCAAGTCTGAGATGAGCAGGAAGTACCCTTACAACCAATTAATGACCTCAGAGCATGACCAGGGGATGACAGCAAGTGAGACACATGTCAGCCATGTTGGGATCATTGGCACTTCAGAGTTCAAATCTGGACTCATACCTTGGGTTGGTGTTTAATGTTCTGAGGTTAACACTCATTGCTTGCTAAAAGAGGGAAGGCAGTACCTCTAACAGAGTAGGAATGCTTCCATCAAATGAGGTGATTGTGCAAAGACACAGTGGTGTGCCTCACCTTGTATGGGTTAACAGGAGCCTTCATGATATCAGTTCGTCAACCCTGAAAACACTCCTCCGGCTTAAAGGTTTGTTGATGTTAGTTTAATACCCTCTGTTAAAATCCATAAACCTGGTCTCAGCGTAGGAGGAGCTAGGTAGCCGTCGGTAGATGACCAATACTGTATTTCTGCCTGCTGATCTCCACCTCAGTAAGCACACCACTCGCAAGCGAGGGGGAAGCTAAGTAGCTCCAGATTAAATTCTTAGCTTCCCTAAAATAAGTGGACCCTTTATTCCCAGGCTCCTCTGGAAGTTGAAGAGGATGTCATTGTCCAGAAATAGCCTCCACATTCCGACGATAAACCGGCTCAACAAAGGATGCAAGGTCTCCAGCACAAGTGGGTGAAGACACTACTGTGGGTGTCAGTCCGCTGAAAATGACTCCAGAAGTTATCAGTGGAAGCTTAAGTGAACCACTGTGCGGGATAAATGGGAGCCACCACCTGAGTCTTCTGGAATGTTAACAGCCTTGGAAGTGGTGGGTATCAGGGACTAGGAAGGTTCACACCTTGTCCTGTCACACAGCAGTCTTTGAGAAACTACATTATCTCCAGGGCTCCCCCGCCACGAATGGGACCAAGTATCCGTTTCTGCCTCGAACACTACTTGACTCTACTGCCTTATTTCCCAGCAGGCTCTAGCCATAATTGACTTCAGTACATTCTGGACACTCTTCTGTTCCATCCCCCACCTATTGACTTTGTCCACTGTCCTCCTTTGGCCTACTAGGGGACTTGTGGATCTCTGTGACTCCGTGGCATAGGCATCAGGACAGAAGAGCAAGGCAGGGCGCCAGGGAGGTCCACTGGAATAGTGGGCAGCTGGTACAGAGCAGGAAGAGTATGGGCTCTGAACGGAGCCCTGCCAGTCTGAGGCAAACCTCCTCTCAGCTGTGCCTGGAGCCCCTGTGGGGATTAGTACCTGCCCTGTTCACTCATTCCCCAGTAAGATGAAAGTGGGAGAATTTTGTCAACTAGGGACAACTGTGACCCTAGGGGGAACATTTTATTCATTATTTATGGTAAGTAAGAGCAGCCCAGGTTACTAAAGAAAATGCAGATAGCAGAGGTACAGGTGGCTGAGTTCTTGTTCTGAGTTCCACTGAGGTAGTTTACTGCATGTCTCACTGCTTTTAACCAGTGTGTGTGTGTGTGTGTGTGTGTGTGTGTGGAGGTGAAGTTTAATATTGGTCACATGGTGGTGTGAAATGCTGTCCTGCTTTCTCCTTTCAGACAAAAGACAGAAGGCCCAGGGATGCTGAAAGTTCTGGGACTCAAAGGAAGTCACGTGTGAAAGCAAGGCAGAGGGCTGGGGTGAATGGCTCCTTCTGTACGTGCTCCTGACGTCACTTCCCTTGGGAACCAGTTTCCACTGTAGAAGCTGAGCAGGGTGCAGGATGTCTGTCAATGGCTGGGATCCAGGGACACGTTGTGTCATATCCCCCCAAAGTCTTCACTTCCAGCTCCTCAGAAGGCAACTTACCCAGTCTTTACAGAGGAAGCAAGTCAAACTTATGTCACTAGGGCAGGCTCTCAAAATGACTGGTGTCCGATACAGAGGGGAAACATGGACCCAGAGAAGGGAGATGGTACCAGGAGACATACTGAATGAAGATGGCTCTCTGCTCACCAAGGAGAGAAGACTGGGGAAAATCCTTCCTCACACCCCTCAGAAGAAACCAAGTCTCTCTAACCACCTCCCACTGTACTCATTAATTTCAGACTTCCAGTCTGCAGAACTCTCTGATAATAAATTTCAGGCAAGGGAAAAAAGACAGGAAATTAGTTTGAACTGCTGTTGCTTCCTCCTCTTCCTCCTCCTCCTCCCCTTCCTCCTCTCTTCCTCCTCCTCTTTCTCCTCCTCTTCTTCCTCCTCTTCTTCCTCCTCCTTCTCTTCCTCCTCCTCCTCTCCCTCCTCCTCTTCTTCCTCTTCCTCCTTCTCTTCCTCCTCCTCCTCTTTTTCTATGCTTTCCCTGCCCAGTCCCCCATCAGTTCTGGAAAACTCTTTCACACACATGCAGGGAGCAGTAGGAACCTTGTATAGCTGGTGCCCCAGCAGCAACTCAGCTAAGGCCATAGAGACCCTCCATCTAAAGACTATTCACATCCAGCAACTCAACATAGCTGTGCTCCGAGGACAATACCAATTCAGCTGGTATCCTTTGCCCAACACCAAATTACAGCTTTAAAGTTCTTCCTAATTCACATACAAGATGAAAAGTCTTTGACACCCAGGTTCTAGGTGCCATCCTTTTTGAGAAATCTGTACACTTTTGTGGGGTGTTATGGAAATAAAAAAAAACTACAACAAATTCTAGATTTAAATTTTAATTTTTTTGATTATGGATATGTGTTGGGAGGTACACACATGTAAGTGCAGGTGCCTACAGGGGTCACAGACATTTGGTTCCCCTGGAGCTGGAGTTATAGCAGATTATGAGATGCCCAACATGATACTAGGATTTGAACTCAGATTCTCTGCAAGAGTTGTAAGAGCTCTTAAATGCTGAGCCATCTTTCCACTATCCCTTACCCTCACCAAGGTTAAGAGGAATGAATCATTAGTGCTGAGAGTTCACACTTAAAGGAATGAATTCCTGATGATATAACAATGGGAAATGCAATTGGTCGGGTAATCCTTACATAGCACATCATCAAAGGAGGGTATTTTTGATGTTTGTTTTTTGAGACAGGGTCTTATGTATTCAGGGTGGTCTCTAACTTACTATGTAGCCAAGGATGACCTTGAACTTCTGATTCTCCTACCTCCACCTCCCAAAACCTGGAATTTCAGATATTGACCACCATGCCTGGTTTTTGTAGTACACCGGATTAATCACTAGGCTTGGTGCATGCTAGCTAAACACTCAACCAACTGAACCATATCGCCAGCCCATCAAATGGGTTATTTTATCATTCATACGACACTTGGCAATGACCAAGATTATCACAGTGAGGAGAAGGGAGACCAGGAGATGCTACTAGATGTCATGTGATGCATGGGGCAGCCACAGCAGAGACTGGACTGAAAGCTAATGGTGCCACAGAAGAGAAAACCTGAACTTCATGGTAGGTTTTTCATTCTCCATGTAGCTGGTAACAAGCAGCCCAAGAAGAGAGCATTGGGCTCAGGACCTGGAAGCAGAACCTACAATGCAAACAATTTGATTGCCCACACTGCTGTCTCCAGCATGGTCACATGTCTTTAGCCCAAAGCCTGTGGTTGTCATGGTTTTTGAACATGATTTCACAATATGGCTGTCTCTCCAAATCTTGGGCAATTTGAAAATATTACAGAAACACCAAAGGCCCTGGGGAAGTGTCCAGGCTGAAAGATTCCAAATGGTGGCTGACCTTTCTGAATAAGGCTCATAAGGAGGGACAAAGGAAACACCTGATGCTTCAGGGAGGCCCAATGTGGGTCAGCCACCCCTGGCCATCAGCAGCTTTCACAGGAACCCTCCACTTTATTGGCAATTCAGAGTTGTGGCTTGATGAGTCCCAGGGTATGACAGACTCTGAGGAAATGGGCTGGTTAGCTGGAGACCACCTTTCCTTGGCTTCTTCCTCAGACACAGAAAATACAGCCGGTGCATGCTCTGACCTCTACTCTAACACCTCATCCTGAAAGTTCTCCAGAAGAGAAAAAGTTAGCATTCTAGTAAATTCTATGGAGTACAGGAAATTCATCTGGAAAATCTGCAGTACTTTCCCTCCTCTGTCCTGTGATCTTATCGGTAGAAAAAGAATGTTTTAAAGTATATTGACATTTTTAGACGGGCACACTTCTACCCTAAGGGATCACATTATCTGGTTTTCTAAAGTCAACAAGATGGAGTTGGCTTAGGTGGCGAGGACTTCAGGGGGAAACTCACACACCAGCTCTTCAGTACGTTATTATGTCTCTTCTTATGGTGCCCAGAACCGGTCTCTACACTGTCACAGCAAGCACTTTACAGCCTCAGCCATCTCCCTGGCCCCCTTTAATTTCTAATTTAACTAAAAGCTCTTTACAGCCTTTACCACGGATTAGCAAAGTTTTTCTCTCAACAGAGAGTAAATAGTTTAGGCCTTAGATGCCTTTTGAACTCTGCTATGACCCCCATCTGCTGGCTCCCCACAAACACAGCCACACCCAACACAGAAGTGAACTCCCAGGACTGGTACCACAAAGCTTCACTAGTAGATAATAAAATTTGAATTTCATTACATTTTTATGTGTTATGAAATATTTCTACATTTTTTTTTGTAGTCATTCCTAATTTTTGCTTGTGGAGTCATTTAAAATGGTGTGAGCCAGACTTTTGAAGGGGGGCTGCTGAACAGCTCTGGCACATGGGCTATGGTTTGCTATCTCCTGTTCTAAACCAAAAATTGCATTTTGGGGTGGGGGTGGGGTGGAGGAATGGGTTATGAGCAGTAGCTGCTCTTCCAAAAGACCTGCTGGGTTCAGTTCCTACCAACCACATGGTGGCTCACAACTGTTGGTAACTCCAGTCCCAAGGATCTGATGCCCTCCCCTGGCTTTCACAGGCACCAGGTGTGCAAGTGGTTCACAGACATACACACAGAAAATAACCACTCACTTATGTAAAATAAAATAAAACAAAAATAATTTTATATACTAAAAGGACGGTGGGCTCCTGTGTTGTTTTAATTACCATAATTTGTTGTTCACTGCAGCTTGCTGTGTAGAATGGATCTCCCTCTTGTCTCCTAAGGCATCATAATGGAATAGGTGAGCAAAAGATGAAGATAAAAAAAAAAATCAACTATATCAGTCATTGTGCCATCACTGTAGCAAAAAAAACTAACTAAAGTATCTTCAAGCAGGAAGGGTTTATTGGGGCTTCCAGTTCCAGGGCACACAGTCCACGTGACCACAGGGATGGTGGCAGGAGAGTGAGGTGGCAGTGGCTTGAGGCTGCTGACCACAGTGCATTCGGTCAGGAAGCAGAGAAAAATAAACTCTGGTGTTCAGCCAGCTTCCTTCTCTTATTCATCCCAGGACCCCTGGCCATGGAATGATGGCATCAACCATGAGGGTGTGGCTTCCCACCTCAGTTAACCAAATCTAGAACCCCCTCACAGACAGTCCTAGAGGTTTATCTCCTTCCACATTCTGTCAAATTGATGATCAATATGATTCATCAAGCCCATTATCATAACGTCATCTGAGAATCCAGACTAGAATGAGGGGATGGCAAGCGCTGTGTGGTCCTTGCACTGTGCACGAGGAGACGCTGTCTCGCCTCAGAGGGTAAGATCTGTGGACTGCTGAAGGCTAATTTTAATGTTTTTATGGAGTGCTAAAGGCTCATGTTTCTTTGATTTTTTAAAATTTACTTTATTTCATGTATATGAGGGTTTTGCATATATATGTACACACACACACACACATACCACACACACCATATCACATGTGTGCTTGGTGTCTGCAGAAGCCAGAGGACATTGGATCCTCTGGAGCTGGAGTGAGGCAGCTATGAGTAGGTGCTGGGACCCGAATATAGGTCTTCTGCGAGAGCAGCAATTGTTATTAACTGCTGAGCCATCTTTCTAGCCCTGACATTTCACTGTTTGTTTTAAAACTCAGTATGGCCAATTTTCTCCTTTAGCTTTTGCAGTTTTGTGGTATTGAGATGTCGAGCCAGAGAAGAGGAACGGAGGACACTGAGGCAAGGCAGTGATTTACTGATTTCTCCATCCACTTGTCCTCCCCACTCAGGTATACATCAGATCATTTCTTGTTCCTTTCTGAAAGGACATGACTGGTTTCTCATGGAACATGTATTTCTGGTTGGTGATGGTGGTTTTGGTTTTCTGCAGTGCCGAGAACTGACTACACAGTGAATGTTTTACATGCTAGATGGCTGCTCTAGCACTGTGCTTGGGCCCCATTCCTTCTTATGTTTGTTTTTTTGTTTGTTTTATTTTTTTTAAAGATAAGTGTTTACTATGTAGTTCAGGCTGGCCTTGAACTCTTGATTTTCTTGCATCTGCCTTTCAAGTGCTGGGATTAAAGTTTGTGCCACCACGCACAACTTCACAAAGCAATTCTTGAAAGTACATATTAACCTTCTGAGGAGGCACACATATCTCCCTCTAACACATGTCCTATGACCTTGCAAATCAGCTATTTAAAAGTCAAAATCATAGTCCAGGAAGATGACTCAGTCCCACCAAGCCTGATGACCTTTTCTTTTTTTTTTTTCATCCCAGAACTCATATGATGAAAAGAAAAAACTGATTCCCACATGTTGACCTCTGACCTACACAAACACACACACACATACAGAGAGAGAGAGAGAGAGAGAGAGAGAGAGAGAGAGAGAGAGAGAGAGAGAGAGAGAGAGAGAGAGAGAGAGAGAGAGAGAGGAGAGAGAAAGGTGGGGGAGGGAGAGGGAGAGAGAGAGAGAGATGCCGTAGTGAGAATTTTGGTTTCTTAACAAAAAAATCTAGCTATGTTATATGAATGTTTTGTTTTAATTCCAGGTGTGAGATATGGGCTGCTTCAGATTGTCCACAGCAGCTGACTGTGATTTGTCTCATGCTTTGGCAGGAGCGTGATTCTGTCAGCTGAAGATAGTTTACATTTGGAATTCTGGGGGACTCTGAGAGGACATAAAAATGCCAAAGCCCAGAGAAGCTGATGCTGGTTCCTGCCGTTGTGTTTCCTGGATTGCTGGTTGGAGATATCCTAACAATAAAGATTGAATTCGCTCCTAAGGAATGCCTCTAATCAGCAGGAAGTAGTCTAAAGAGATCTACACCCCCTTTCTCCTCTAACTTTCTTTCTTACCTACCTAGTGTTGAGTTGGACGGAATTGGGGTGGAGAAAGCTGACAGATATAAGAACCCAATAAAGTAGCCCAAAGTATGGTTACAACACACACTAATTATATAAATAAAGCTAAAGAGCTCTCTTTTGCTTTCTTGACAGAAACACAGACAGGGTGGATTTTAAACCTGTTTGCGAAGATGACCCTTATGTGAAGGAGTTGAGCTTGCCAAAAGACAGACAAACACAAGCAGTTCCATTAAGTGTGAACTTCACACAAACACCTGTTCCTATAAGTGCATCCGTGCAGCAGCTCCACACCCTCTGGCTTAAAGTGCTAAAAGCAGGCATGCTAAGAGCCAGCTGAAGCGGGACATGCTTACAAGGGAGATGCAAATATCTGTCACACAAGTCTGGGGAGTGGTATTCACACAACTCAGATTCCCACCATGACAGAAAGCCTGACTCCCTGTATCAGTCAGCACGACTAGCTTTAATCAACATGAGCTCTCCATGCAGGGAGAAGGTGGGATAATGCTCTAGATTTCAGCATTAACAACAATGCTTCCTAGGGAGGTAGAATTATGCTACCTTGATTGTTCTGGTGACCATGCAAATTTATATCATACTAAATTCAGACATCAAAAAACTGATGTCAATTTTTGCTCTCTGTTCATTAAATTCTCCTTTTAAGAGGGATTACAGTTGAATTTCTTACCGAGAATTCCGGATTGCCCCAGCATGCTGGAGAAGGGCCTGATTCCAGGAGGAGCCTTGACTCTGAGCCTACCTGGGTATTGTTGTTGTTTTGCTGTTTGTTTTAACAATGCACAGATCCCAAAGGCCCTTGAGTCCGTGACAAATGGGCCTCTTGCTGGCACATGTCACCAATCTTCAAACAAACATAAATGTATTTATATCTCAGTTAGATCTGAGCTGTAATACTCCTCCAACACTCATCTCATACCCGATTGCTTTAGGATTAAATAAAATGTACTCTGAAATGCATAAGTAGAAAACTTATGGCACAGGATGGGGCTGTGGGAGAATGAGCTGGGGGGCGGGTTGGCGAAGCTAATTAGGTCCATTTTTAAATCTACTTATATTTGGTTTAAATGATTGTGAATATTTAGACAGTGACAGATCTTTTCCAAAAGTTCTCTTGTAAAGGCAGAAGATTCTAGGATTGAATCCCATAAATCTATAACCTGGAGGTAGGAGTGACTATTCCTGTCCCCAGGAATCTGTTCTTTCTCCTTTACTATGTGGTCTCCAGGCCTCAGCCACACTAATTAGCTCCTGCGTATATCTGGGGTTTACCCTAATGTGAATTATTCCACACAGTACTTACTACTCAGATAATCTGAAAGTCTAGGAAACTCATCTAACCTCCTCCAGAAGCAGCTATAGGATAGAATGACCACCCTTTGCTTAATTTTTGAACCTCCTGCATACCTGTCTCTAAAAGGGAAGATGGCCAACTGAATAACAATGGCCCCCATAGGCTCATATATTTGAATATTTGGTCCCTAGTTAATAGAACTGTTTGGGAAGGATTAGGAGGTGTGCCCTTGTTGGAGGAGGTGTGTCACTGGGGATCTACTTTGAGATTGCAAAACCCACAGTATTTCCAGTTAGCTCTCACTTTCTGATTCATGGTTGTGCCTCAAAATGTAAGCTCTCAGCTATTGCTCCAGCACTATGCCTGCTCACCTGCTGCCATGCTCCCCACCGTGGTGGTCAATGGTCACAGACTCATCCTCTGAACTGTAAGCCCCCAATAAACTGTTTCCTCTGTAAGTTGCTTTGGTCATTGGTGTCTTAGGTCAGTAATGGAAAAGTAACTAAGACACGCACTTAAAATGATCCCTTCACTGGCTCAGGCTGCTTGCAGCTTTGGCTTAGGGAAAAGAAGAGAGCTACGGCTAGCCAGAGACCTTCAGGAGCATCTAAGCAGGAAAGGTGATAACTGAGGGATAGAAATCACTTTCACCTTGGCCTCTTCTCTGTATCTTCATTTCCTTTATCAGATCCGATGTGGAACTGATGTATTTCATTCTGTGTTAATAAGGCTGAGGGAAGAATGTGTATAGTGGTTGTGAGGATTCAGGAGTGTGTTCTGTAATTCAGCCTCCAGGATGGTCTCTTATCTGGACCACACTTATTTGGCTATTGTTAGGATGATGGAGTTCTGAGGTTTCACTTGATTCCTGGCACTAGGTTTTGAACATGCATGTGCAGACTTCAATGGCCATGAACTCAATGTCTCACCCCAGCAGAGGTGGCAACTGTTACCATGCCAGGGAAGCCACGTGCCTGACTCCATGGCTCTCAGTCAAGAGCCACCTCTCTCAAATCCCAGCTTCAGTCTCTTGTCACTTACAGAACCCACATGGTATTTTGACCACCCAAAGCCTGAAGCTCTCTCGGGTGTTTCTTGGCCTCGATGTGGTCCATATCAAATCCA
>NW_022196900.1:18375130-18379158 GCF_008632895.1 Mastomys coucha | reverse complement strand
AGGAGGAGAAGGAGGAGGAGGAGGAGGAGGAGGAGGAGAAGAAGAAGAAGAAGAAGAACAAGAACAAGAATAAGAAGAATTAGAAAAAGAAAGAAAGATAAAAGAAAAGAGAAAGAAAAAAATCCCCCTGTGTTGTGATCATAAAAAGAGAAAGAGCTATAAGAATATGTTCTGGTAGGGTGTGGAGGAAGGGGGGTGCCTTGGTGGGCTTCAGTGGGCCATGACCACGTGGAGAGAGGGGGGATGGTAATGGGGAAAGAGGGGGAGCAAGGAGGCTAGAGGCAAGGGAGAGAAGCAGGAGTAAGAGAGAGAGGAGGGGGCAAGCAGCCCCTTTTATAGGGCCAGGCCTACCTGGCCGTTGCCAGGTAACCATGGGGCAGAGCATACCTGGCTGCTGCCAGGTATCTGTGGGGGTGGAGTTTATACAGAATGCTAACACCCTGTCTTTGCCCATGGAGTTAAAATTTCAAGCATACATTTTCCTCTTAAGGATAACATTTTTTTGGTAACCCTCAAAGTTTTACATTTCAGCCCTGAACTTAAAAATAAAAAGGATACTTAGATGACTGGTTATAATTTATCAGAGTGGAGGTTTGAACAATCCCACTACCTAGAATAGTAAATAAGGGAACAGGGTTTTTTTTTGAGGGGGAGGGGAAACTGGGAAAAGAGATACCATTAGAAATGTAAATAAAGCAAATATCTAATAAAAAAATTTCAATCCCTTAAAAAAAAAAAGAAAGAAAGAAAGAAAGAAAGACTATTTAATTTTCCAGAAAAAAAAAAACGGTGGAGAGGGGGCAGATTTTACAAATGCCTTGAAGAGATTTGGTCAAACACAGAATGTAGGCTCAAAGGCCTTCAGGGTAATGACTTCATCTGCAGTGGGGGCGTGAGAAGCAGAAAGCCTGCTCTGAGGGCTGGCCCTAGGCCTTTCATCCGGACTTTAATCTTGGGACTCAAATGGCTTCTCTTTTTGCTTCCATGTTAGGCAATGGGAAGGTGATGGCCTCCCTATGTCTTCCATCTAGCTTATACGATACTTGAGGCCCCGAAACTTAAGGCCAAAGGCAAACCCAAAGCATTTTTAATCCATGTCCAAGCACTATGCAAGTAGGTTATTCTCTTTTCTCCATGTCTTTCAATCTTGTGCTTCTGTATGTATGTGTGTGTGTATGTGTGTGTGTGCTCACACATGTATGTGCGTTCACAGTGAGTGGATATGTGTGTGTATATGTGTGTATATATGTGTGTATGTATGAATATGTATGTGAGAATGTGTGAGTATGTAATATGAGAGTGTGTAAGTTTGAGAATGTGTGTGTATATGTGTGAGTATATGTGAGTATGTGTATGTGTGAATGTATGTATATGTGTGTATGAGTGAGTATGTGTGAGTGTATTGTATGTATGAGTATGTGAGTATGTATGTGTATGCATGAGTATGTGAGAATTGTAAGTATGTGTGAGTGTGTGAATATGCATGTGTATAAGAGTGTATATATATATATATGTATGAGCCTATGTATGTGTGAGAATGTGTGAATGTGTGTGTATGTGAGAGGGTGTGTATGTGTGAGTGTGTGTGTATGTGACAGGGTGTGTAATGTGTATGAGTGCATGTGTTATGTGAGGAGGTGTGTAATATATGTGAGTGTGTGAGTGTGTGTGAGTGTGTGTATATGTATGAGTGTGTATGTGTGAGAATGTGTGAGTATGTGTGTATGGGTGTGTATGTGAGTGTGCATATATATGTGAGCCTGTGTATGTGTGAGAATGTATGTGTGTATGTGTGTGTATGTGTGAGTGTGTATATATGTAAGGAATGTGTATATGTGTGTGAATGTGTATATATGTGTGTGTGTGTGTGTTTGTGAGCATTGTGAGCATGTGTGAGTGTATCAGTGTGTGTGTGTGTGTGTGTGTGTGTGTGTGTGTGTGTAAGTGACAGCCAAGGATAACTTTGGCTGTTGTTCTCCGGGTCCTATAACTTTTTTTTTGAGACAGGTTCCTCATTGGTCTGGAGCTCACTAACTAGGTAAGTCTGGCTGGTCGGTGATCCCCAGAGATTTACCTGTCTCTGCATCCTCAGTACTGGGGTCACAAGGCTCACCACATCCATCTTTTTTCTTTTTCTTTTTTAAATAGGTTCTAGGGAAGAAATTCAGGTCCTTGTGTGTGAGAAAGGTGCCATATGAACTGAGCCATCTCTCCAGCCTCTGCCACTCTTTGGTAATCTCTGTCCAATAATCTCCTTATGAACATTTTAACTCAACATGGGACTGCTGGAAAATGCAGAGGTAATCATTAACCCAGGACATATGCAGCTCAGACATGCACTGACCCACAGCAACCTCTACTGCATGGGCTTTTCCTGTCTGAAGTAGGATTCGGCTGCATGGCATCCCCAAGCTCAGAGCATGCCCGAGAGACCTTTTCTCCACCCAGTGCCCTGTGCTGTGTGGCCTATCACCCACAGTCCGCCCTTGTTCTCGTAGACTCCGTGCAGCACAGTGCAGCTTCTGTGCTTTGTGTTATACGACAAATAGAGACTGGGTGAGTCTGAGTTCTCCCAGAAATGAAGAACTGGCTCAGACAATGGATGCTACATATAGGGATGCCTGGATGACATACTTGGGGGAATAAACTCCTTTTGGATACACCAATGAGAAGCCGTTCTTGTGTGCGTGCATGCAGGCGGAGGAGAATCCTTAACTATTAGTAAGTAATCACACGTCAACTGCTCCTCACCCTGGCCTCTGATGAGAGTCACAGGTGATGCAGCTGAAGGTGATCCCATGAGGTTTGGTTGGCTGGTTTGCAATGAGCTATCTGCACCTATAGATAACATCACCACATCATGGACTTCTCTATAAGCCCTCACCCTGGTGCTGTTGAAAATATAGCTAGTTATTATGTGTGGTTTACACATGTGTGTGTGGCACAGGGCTCACTTGTGAGAGAAGTTGACTTGAGATGTGTCCTCTCACTCACCACCTTAGTTTTTGAGGAAGGGTCTCCTCACTTCCCAGCTTGTCAGTATGCACCAGAGACCCCACCCCCTGCACCGGCCCACTCCACCATGCCTGGTTCTTATGTGTGGGTCAGGGGTCCTAACACAGGACCTGGCATTGGCATAATAGATGTTTTACCCACTGAGTTATAATCTCTCCAGCCCCGGAAGTCTCCTTTACTGCATCTCTTGTCTTCGCTGAGTTGCTCTCAGAAAGCTTCCTCAAAGGAATTTTATAGTGTATAGTTTGGGTCGGCCCACTAAACCCACTCAGCATCAGTAAAACCCACCCAACCCTCTTAGCCAATCACAGTTCCTTGCAAACCCTCACAGGCTGCTCAGATAATCCAGGCAAACCCTATCCAGCCACTCATCTAATCCCCAGCAAATTCTCCTAGAAGTTGTCTTCAAGCGATCAACAGACAGAAGTTTCACTCTATTTAAGTAGGACCAAGCAAGTACTCAAGGTAAACTATAACTTCCTCCCACAAGTCCTTAAACTCTAGAGGTCAACTCAGGACCTGATGAATCACTAAGTTCTGATGAACCACTAAGTTCCATTCCCAGAAAAGACCTCCTGTTGGCCAGCTACCTGATGTACATACGTGGATGCGGATGTGCCTGTTCCATCTGCAGGCTTGCCGGTCTTAGGTTCTTGCTCCATGGGACTGAATTTGTGTCTGCTTATTTAAACTCTTAAGCAAGCCGTGACGAGCTTAGGGCACTGATGAAGACTCAGACCATCATCTTTCTTTACTATTGATCTCCAGCTTTAGCAATGGTTTTCAAAGTGTGTTCCCCAGAGCAGCAGCTGCAGCTGGAAACAGCTGGGAACTTGCTAGAAAAGCAAATTCTCCTGTCGCCTTCCCAAGTCGACTCTTTCAGACTCTGGGAGTGGGGAGCAACAGTTTGTGCTTTAAGGAATTGATCCTAAGGGGAATGCGAACCACACACACACAGAGAGAGAGAGAGAGAGAGAGAGAGAGAGAGAGACAGAGAGACAGAGAGACAGAGA
>NW_022196900.1:18366863-18375093 GCF_008632895.1 Mastomys coucha | reverse complement strand
GAGACAGAGAGACAGAGAGACAGAGAGACAGAGAGACAGAGAGACAGACAGAGACAGACAGAGACAGAGACAGAGACAGAGACAGAGAGAGACTATCAAATGTTTTTCACTGCTGTTCTAAGAGCTGCTGCCAGCAGTGTCTCTCTGTATCCGAGGCTGATAATAAATCAGGATCGTCTCAAACATTCTGATGTGAGGTAGACTCGGATTTGCATATCCGACTTAACGTGTCAGATTTGCATATCTTGGGTAAATATTCTTCAACATTCTTCTGTAATAACAGGGTCTTTGAGGTTCTGTTGATTTGAAAGCAGCCCCACACCTTGTGAACATCCTGATTTACAGTCCTATCCATGACTGCAAGGGGCTCAACCTGCTATCAAAACTATTACAAAAGGGTGTTTGTTGGTTTGTCTGTTTGTTTTGGTTTTGGTTTTGGTTTTTAAGAATCCAAACATTTGGATATCAAACTCACAAATCCTTAATGAAAATACAATCTGACTTTGCAACCTCATGAGTAACCCAGGAGAACACCCAGAGGACTACCTTGCAGTCTCTGTATGCATGAAATCCTGCTAAACCAGTGCACCTAGAAAACAACTATAAAGCTCAAAGCTCCACCCATCCAAAGGTCACAAAATGCCCGACTGTTGACCAAAAGGAATTGCATGTGACCACAAGTCTTTTCAGTCTTTAAACTCATTCATACTCTTCATTTAAGTTGGAGAGCCTTTGTTTAAAAACTGGATGCCTGGCTTCTCTTGAAGATGAGTTGCTGTATACCATTTAGAAGCCCTGTTCTCACACAGCACAAATAACCTGCATCCTCACTGCTCTTCATCCGCTTCATAGGCCCCAGCCTTCCATTCAGTGTCCCTGATTATATATACTTGCTCCAAAAGATCCTTGCTGGGGCTGGAGAGCTGGCTTAGTGGGTAAAAGCATGTGCTGATGAGCATGAGAACCTGAGTTTGAATCCCAGAACATGCATAAAAAGCCAGGTCAGGTCTCACACAGGCCCTGGTACTGCAGGAAGCAGAGACAGGAGGATCTGGAAGCTTGCTGACCTCCAGCCTAGCTCTAAGTTCTGTAAGAGACCCTGTCTCAAAGGAGTAAAGTAGAGCAGGTCACCCAGTGTCTTCCTCCAGTCGGGTACCCTAAATCCCCACTCTCCCCAACCCCCACAGGAACTCTGTTACTGTTGTCAGCCTACACTGAAAACTCCAAACAGATAGTACGTTCATCCAGAATTTCCTAATTTGGTAGAAACGTTGAGGTTGACAGAACTGTCCCTTTGTGTCTCTTTTCTATTTCAAGTGAGTTCCCAGCTATTTATTTACTGTAAATAGAAACTTCTGTGCGTGTTCACTGGATGCCTGCTCTGAGTGTGTCTCAGGAAATTTCCCAGATCACCCTGACAGCAACTCCACAACCAGGCGTCTCTCCTCACCCCCATCTCACAGACCAGGAAACCCCAGGACAAGGGCATCATGCAGATACCAATGAAAAGACTAGAGCCTGAGCCCAGAACCCATGCTTGTAACTACTCTCCCAGAGTGTGCAAGGCCCTGGCAGCCTTCAAGAACCCTGTCTTATGCAGCATGCCCATTTGTTATCTCAGCCTGAGTCGTGTCACATAAGGTCATGAGTGACCTTACCGTGTTCAACAACCCCTCAAAGCAATCAGAGGTGAAATGGGAATAGCTCAAAGGATCAAGAGCAGTGGCCCCCAAAGTACTTGATAGCCCCTCTAGAAGAGCAGATGTGTTCCACTGAGCCCTGGCTTTCTTGTAGACATTGGTCACTCATAACCCATAACTCCCAGTGCTTGGCTTATTACAAAATGACTTTTTAAAAAGTGCTATGTACCCTGCTTCTCACAGAACCTTAGAGTTCAAAGGAGCAGTTGCTCTTTGTCCTCAGAGGCTCAAGCCCTGAAGTTCTCAGACACAAACAACTATCCATAGAGTTCTGTGACCCTTATGCACGCTTATGTAAGGCTCCCGTGGCACCTTGGGATCTGTAATGATCCCGAGAGGTCCCAAGGTGACTCCTATTCACTGGGCAGCCTTGCAAATTCAAGCCAGGGCAAACCTTTCCTCTCCGCAATATCCTTACTAAATGGTTTCTTGGACCTTTACGTGGAGTCTTAAGGGCACAGTGAGATGGAAGGAGATAACAGATATCCAAGATTCCTAATTCCCTAGTTCTTTGTCAACTCTCCACCAATGACACAGGTCTGCAGGGATGTGTACGTGATGGTTCCCACAAGAATCAGTGTTTGTTACTAAAGGGCTTAACTTTGGGACTCTAAAACCTCTGGACCCCTGACTTGGGATGTTGGGGTGAATTGTACATAAAGTATAGCAAGGGCTTTTATGCAGCTCAAGCAAACCAAGCTAGGTGGCATGGGTCAACCCCAGAATGTTAGCCTCCTGGGGCCCTAGGCCCTCATTTAACTTAAACCTCAGGAACTTATTGAAAAAGAAAAGGGATTTAAAAAAATGATGCTAAGGAAAAACCAACAGATAGTTTCTCTAGGCCTACTCAGGACAAGGAATGGGGTCAGGTGGAAGTCATCAACTTGTTGGGAGAAAAGATGGTGATGGGATAAGAGGACAGGAAAGGCAGGCCGGTGGGTGGGTGGGGGGAGAGAAAGAGAACTTAAGATCTCAGAAGGTCCTGATTCTATAAAAACATATCCAAGTCCACGTACCTCCAAGCTCACCACTCTCCTCCCACCCAGGAAGATCCAGGCAGGATATGCTACTGACACAGAAAAACACTAGGCAGCGGGAGAGACCAGAGCTTCCCCAGACTCTTCCAAATCTTGCTGTGTGGGTCTGAATGCTCAAGTGTGCAGTGGAGTCACTGAGACTCGCCTCCACATGTCTGAATGGAAGCAACGTGTAGACCATTTGTGAATTGTGAGGTTCTGTGCAATTGCAAAGGGAGATTTTGGTCATTCCACAGAGTGCGTTCCTAATACACGTGGAAACTCCACACGGGGAAGTGTGGGCTCGATTAGCATTCTGTATTTCAGCAAACATTGACACAGTCACGTTGGGCCCTTTTTTCATGGGGCCCTTGGGGCTGTTACCTAAGGAAAACTACCTCCCCCTTGGATACGGAAACATCGCAACACCCTCCCCCAAAGTTGGCTTGCGTTGAGACTGAGCAGCTTCTTCCCCAAGAGAATGCTACTCACTGGGTTAGCATTTATACTATTCAGTTTCCATGCCCCGAAGCCAAGCTTACAAGAGTCTCCGAAGGACTTACATCCCTGGTTTACTCAAGTTTCTCCAATGCTATACAACCAGTCTGTTGCTGTCTCAAGCTCACACTGAGGCTGTAGACCATCTGCACAGTGCCCTCTTGAGAAGAGATGAGGTACTGCAGCCACCTTAGGGGGCAGTTCATGGCCTGTTCTGTGGGTTGAAACCCCAATTTTAATATTTAATGTTCCAACAGTTTTCTTTCTGACTTGGCCATCTCTAAAATGGTACAGGAGGGTAATGTCTACTTTGTAAGCTTCTTGATAGAGTTAAAGAGATGGTGTATTTTTAAAAGGATTTCATGAGGCCTGGAAAGATGGGTTGGCAGTTAAGAGTCCTTTCTGTTGTTGGAGAGGACCCAGGTTCAGTTTTCAGCACCTACATCAGGCAGTACACATCACTAGCAATTCCAGTTTCAAGAGACTCAGCTACCTCTGGACTCCTCAGGCACCTTCACACATGTTGCACATAGACTCACATCTATTCACAGAAATAAAAATAAAGAAAAATTTAAAAGAAGTTTGTGGGGGCTGGGAAGATGGCTCAGTGGGTAAGGTACACTGGCTCTGCCTAGAGCCCTGATTTCAGATTCCCAACACCCATGTAAAAAGCCAGACATGGGGGCACGTGTCTATACTCCTGTGCTAGAGGGCAGAGACAGGCAGATCTCAGTGGCTGGCTGGCCAGTCTAGTAAACTTAGGGAGCTCTAGATTCAATGAGATGCTCTGCTTCAGAAAAACAAATGGAAGACAAGAAAGAGACATCTAACATCCACCTCTGACCTCTACAATACACACAAAGGCAAAAGCAAGTGCATCTACACACACTCACACACATGCACACAGATAACACACACACACATATATATGCACATGCACACATAAATAAACACACCTACATATGCACATAGATAAGAAATATGTACACACACAAGCACACAGGTACCGCATACATGCATACACATACATAGGTATACGCACACAATATACATACACATACATACAGATAACATACAAATGCACACATATAACACATATATACACACATGTGCACACATGTACACATACCACACACGTACACATACCACATACATGTATACTCATGATGTATGCATCTACATCTACATAGATAATGCACATCTACACACACAGCACACATTCACATGCATACAGATAACACACATGACACACACATACATACACACCCAGATAACACACATGAGTATACACAAAACACACAGATAACACACAAATGAATACATAGCACACACACTTGTATACATAGGTACACACAGATAACACACATGTACACACACCAGACATATGCACACATACACACACGACACACACATGCACGCACACAGTTAGCACATACATGTACACACACCAGTCTTTCACCAGGTTCATGCTGCCAACTGACTTCACTTCTTGCTTTTGCCTTTTCCTTTCTCACATAACTTGTTCCAAATAAATAATAAGCAAACAAAATAAACAAATGTTCGTGGTCATTGGGAAGGTTATGATACTAACTTCAATGTTACTTCACCCACCCTCCAAACCTTGTTCAAGTGACTGCTCTTGGGGTCAAGGGTGGGGTTGTTGCTCCACATGCCTTGAGGCTGGTCTCTGTGTCTCACATGTGAGGTCATAGGCACTGTCCTTCTTGTTTCATTCACAATCATTGTCCACATGCTCTCTCAATTCATCCCTGGACTATGAGCAACTTCGTGTTTAATCGAGGCCAGCACCTAACCCAAGGGCTTGTTAAACGTACAATGGCGATCGTTGAGTTCCTTCTCCTCACTCACATTGCTGCCAGAAGCATTTGTTAGTTCTAAGAGTACAGATAGCTGTGTGGATATTCCTAGAGATGAAAGGGTAAGGAGGAGAAAAGACGCTTGCCAGGAGGAGAAAAGACTCTTCTTTTGACAGGACACAAGAACCTTCTCATCTCATTGCCTAGTCTCAGGCCCAACTTAGCAGATTCACTTGAGGCACCGTACCCAGTCAGTAATCCACGCTGGGTGATTCCCACAGATGATCATGCAGCAGATATCCTGGGTGACCTGGGTGGGACCTGACCTTTCAAACGCTAAGCTTGGGGCTGGGAGTGGAGGCACACGTTTTTAATCCCAGAACTCCAGAAACTCTGACAGGTGGGTCTCTGTGAATTCAAGGTCAGTCTGGTCTACATAGGATGTTCTAGACCAGACAGGGCTACAAAATGAGACACCCACCACCCTTTAAAACTAAGCATCTAAGGGCAAGACCTTCCTTCTGGTTGTTGGCAGCACTGGTAATACCTAGGGGAGACACTCCACAGAAACCTGCTGAGTGAGCAGATGAATGGGCCCTCAGGTCCCAATCCTGGCTGTAGAGGAAGTGATTTCAGAGTTGAAATGGAAAACAGAGCTGCCCCATACCTTTTCAGCAGTATAGACAAGAGCTGAGGCCTCTGAATGAACATCACCTCATGGCAAATATGGGCCAAAGTGCTTCACTTTCCTAGTCTTCAAAAGCAGAGATAAATTCCTGGGCCCATTTATAGAGAAAAAAACCTGAGGCTCAGACTCAAGACTGAGCAAGACCCAGGAACCCAAGTAAGTAAAGATGTGAAGAATTATTCTCTTCCCTTTTATCTCCAGAGGGACTTCAGGCATGTTAAGCTCTGGGGAAAGATTGTGAGTGTCTCAGAACCCCCCTGAGAATTCTGGGAAAGGGGCCAAGAGAGGCAAAGTTTGCTGAATCTGGAAAGCGTGTGGACTAAGCCAAAATGTGGCATAAAATTATGTACTGATTGTAGCCACAAGTCTACCATTGCTGTTCTCTTCTCTTCTCTTCTCTTCTCTCTCTCTCTCTCTCTCTCTCTCTCTCTCTCTCTCTCACACACACACACACACACACACACACACACACACACACACACATACACTCATAGTGATAACACTCTAGAAAAATTTCCCCAACAGATGTTGATTCCCCAGCAACTCCTCAAATCCGCAGGATGAACTCAGTGCCACAACTGAGCAGGCATGGGTCGGTGTTTACCTTCTTATCTGCTCTAGAGAACACCAAGGGCCCCCCTAGATCATTCTCGAAAACCACCTTGGCTGTGTCTGAGATTACTCAAGCCTACTTGGAAGGGGTGGCTCCGGTGTTAGCTACTATTGGCACTGTGCTCAGAAAGTGAGTCCTTTCATGGAGTCAGCTGTCCCTCAGGCATGCAGGGACACTGGTCATGCAGAGGCAGAAAATGTGACAACTGTTGCAAACGGCCATCAGCAGCCCATGGGAGAGCTTGAGTGTTCTCTGGAGCAGACACTTGTCAACAGTTGAAGCAGCCCTTTATCCAGTGACACAAAACACCCACCAGCTCCATGGCACCATTCGGAGCAAATTCAAGACAGACAGCCACACTGCCTTGACACTGACTTTAGAATCCATGAGCCACTTCATTAACCATTAAAATGTGCACACACTGCGTGGAAAGTGAAGAAAAGAACAAACAGCTTCCTTGAGTCCAAGGATCAAGTTCAAAGACAGCCTCAGAAGCCAAGCTCTGCACAGCTTCTGTACGCACAGCTCTCTCCCTGTGGCATAATCAGAAGAGTTTGAGAAAGGGGGTCTCTGAGCTACTGACTCCGCATCAAATATCTCTAAAATGAGAAAGGCCTGCATGCACTTTGACAATGAAGACTCCACTGTCCAAAGGCATTCGAAAACGTTTTCATGCATCCGTCGCTTCCAAACATTACACAGTATTTCTCCAACAAATTTATGCGTTTCCAGAGAACTCTTGGAGCACAGGGGAAAAAGTACTTAGGTGAAAGAATGTCTGCAGATTCTTCTGTGCCAACATTCTAGCAGACCTCCTTTAATTTGCCATTATTTCATAGAGCGCCAGTAACCATTCCCTCATCCGCAGAGGAAATATATAATCCAGCTGTGGTGGCTCCAGTGAAAACCACATCTGTGGAACACTGGCAGAACCAGCAAGGCCTCTCCCTCTGAAGCAGTGTCAGACAGCGCTTGTCCGAACCCAAGATGCACATGGTACAGTACTCTGAAAGTGCAGGACTTTGCCAAAACCGGATGCTCTTTTGTATGTTGAACCAACGGTTTTCAGATAATCCACACCCATGAGAAAGAGCTTCTCCTGAAGCATTACTTCCAGTCCCCAGCTGTCAGACACTCCCTGCCCTCTTTAGGGTGGTGGCCTGTGCCAGACCCCTTGTTAATGTCAAACAGAGGAAGAAAACGGGCACTCCTGGATTCTGGGGGACGTTCTACCAAGCAGCTGGCTGGCTAGATAGCTGGCTAGGAAGAGGAAGAGAGCCACCATGGGTCACCACTCTCTCCCTTCTCTGGAGTTGGAAGGCAACGTGTTTAAGGGCACTGGGTAATAATATTCCAGGGGTCCCAGCAACACACTACACACACACACACACCACACACACACACACACACACACACACACACACACACACACACATTCTCCCCTACCCCCTGTTTAGTCTATCCCTAAAGCGCACGGCAGCAAGCATCTTATTTCTAAACCAATTTTCCATGTTCAAATCTTTCTAGTCCCAAGTGTGCCCCCAAGGGGTTTTAGTCTACAGACATATAAAGGCAAAAAGGCAGCGTCGCCAAGCCTGGACAGACTTTCACCCCAGCACAGGGCCTGAAGCTACCAGGCTGGCATGTCCCTGGCCCTGAGCCCACAGGTCCCCGTCCACCCCAGACAATAGAGCAAGAAAATGAAATGAAAAGTGGACTTACTGCTATGGCTTGCAGCCTCTCCTTGTGCAATTCCGCCTCTGCCATCCTGGAGAAGGGCACACGGGCAGGGGAAGAAGGAAGAAAAACAAAACACACGCTGTAGTCACCCAAGGAGATAAAAGGGCACCCGTGGGGGGCTCAACTCGACCCCGGGGGACAGCCTAAAGGCGCGTGGG
>NW_022196900.1:18358228-18366853 GCF_008632895.1 Mastomys coucha | reverse complement strand
TCAAAGCTCAGCCTCGGTCTCCACTGGCGCGGCCGCCTGGCTGCGCCCCAGCGCCGCCGCGAACTGCAAGATCCCAGACTCAACCGCCACCGCCACCACCGGCCGCGCCAGCCGGGGACGTGGGCCGCCGGCAGCCTCCGGGAGAGCGCGCTCGTCCGCGCTAGGTCCCCGCCCTGACGTCTCCGCGCCTCGCTCCGCCCCTGGGGTGTGGGGGCCCCGTGGCTGCCGCCGTCGCTCGCGAGTGGGGCACCTGGGGCGCTTGTGATTAGCGAGCAGGCGGGCTGGGGGGCGCACAGCTGGTGCGCCTCGGTGGCCGCGCGCGCTGCGCTCAGGGTCTAGACAAGACCAGGCGGCGCCTCTGCTCTGAGCAGAGATGCCAGCAGAAGGGGCCTTTGGCAGAACTCGGGCCCCAGCACGTGTCCTTACTTGCCGGCTACGGCCACCCAGCATCCCCAGTGCCTTCTAGCTGGCTCCAGATGCTTGGGTTCCATGTGGGGACATTTCCAACAGATAACTGCTGTCTTGTCCACGTGCTTCAGATGGTAGGACCCTCAAGGGCAGGGTTTCTCACCAGATAGGCCACCCTTCTGGTGATACACCAACAGCTCAGAGTTTGAAGCTCTGGGTGTCTTCCTTGGCAACTAAATCACTCTGAGCCTCAGTTTCCTTATCTGAAAAAAGTGAAGGATTGCAAATGACCTGGCAGAGACATCCTTAAAAATGATTGTGGCTAGGAGCCTAGGGGGATAGCTCAGCGAGTGGGTAAAGCACTTAAGCACAAGGATTAAAGTTTATATTCCCAGAATCCACGTAAAAGTCGAGTGGTCGTGGAAGCCCCTGTAATATGAGGGAAGCCCACAAGCTTGAGGTCAGGCACTAAACTCTAAGCTCCTCTGATGACACGGATGTGATGACAGCACAGGCCCCAAGAAAAAAACATGCTAACAAGAAATGGTTCTTTCCCATATAGCTGTGTATAAAATAGGCACCAAAAGGAGTGATGGGTGATGGAGGCTAGGAATCCAGCTCAATTGTCAAATACTCCCCTAGCCTGTATTGAGTCGGTCTTGGGTCAGATTCTTGGGAGTCAGGGTGGGGGTAGGAATGATGGTGCTGAAAGAAGGTGAATGTACTTAAACTCACCAAACTGTATATTTAAAAATGGTTCAAACAGCTGGGCAGTGGTGGTGCACGCCTTTAATTCTAGCACTTGGGAGGCAGAGGCAGGCAGATTTCTGAGTTCGAGGCCAGCCTGGTCTACAGAGTGAGTTCCAGGACAGCCAGGGCTGTACAGAGAAACCCTGTCTGGGGGCTGGGGGGGGGACTTTCTTAAAAAAATGGTTCAAACAGCAAATTGTATACTGTGTATATTTAACACCAATTAGTGTTCACAAAGGGGGATGGAAGTGGAGATGAGGAAGGAAAGCGCCCTCGGTGACTCTTCAGGGACCATCATTTGTAAAGATCTGAACATTAAAGCAGAAGAACTAGGGTTGGACACGATGCTCAGTGTAATCACCTTGCTAGTCATAGCTAAAAAGCTGAGAGTAGCCAAGATGGGAAATCAAGCCAGGGAGAGAGTCAGCCAAGGACACGGATGAAGTAGAAGATTCGAAGAGCAGAAGGGAAAACTGGGGGGCTTACTCTATAAGCCACAGCATGGAGGACAGGAAATTGCATGGGGTCATGTGCTTCTGTGTGGTTCAGGTCCAAGTAGGCTGTGGAGAAGCCATAGGCTCCAGGAGTGAAGAGTGGGAGAGCAGTCACCCCAGAGCAGGGGTTGCTTAGGAGGCATATGAGGTGAAAAGTGTGCTGGAGTATCAGCTTCCTTTTCCAGATCTTAGGAAGTGCAGAAGGGACAGGTAGGCAGTCATTAGAGAGAAGAATTTTTAGATTAGAAAGAATATAGAGTGCCGGGCTATCAAGTCTAATAGTTTAGACTCGAGAGATGCTAGAGCAAAGGAAAATACACATTAGGCAGGTGGTCTCGGGTTGGACCAGAGGGCATTCTTGTCAGCATCCCTCACCAACTGGAAAGGAGGACGAGTGCAGCAGAGAATGAGGGAGGAATGGGGAAGGACAGGAAGAAATTTTGAGTTGGAATTCTGTAGAGTAGCTGGGGAGCCTTGACTTGGTTGTCCTGGCAACTAAGTGATTGACGCTGATGGAACTGGAGGGTGGTACGTCTGAATGCTTGGAATGATTTAGAAAGGAACTCTGGGCAATGGGGAACCCTAAAATATGGATTCTGGAATTGGGTTGTTCAGTAGTTAAGAGCAGTGATGGCTCTGCCAGGGGGGCCCATATCCATTCAGTTCCTGGCACCCACGTGGCTGCTCACCCCTGTCTGAGACTCCCGTCCCAGGGGATCTGATGCCCTCTTCTGTCCTCTGGGAGTGCTGCACACATATGGTGTCCAGACATATACGAAGACAAGTACATTTTTTTTAAAAAAAAAATTGGACCTTAGGCAACCATCTGCATTAGGACTTTATGACCACATGCACAGAATTAAATCTCTACGTGGCAAGCTGAGAACTACAGATGGACTCAGAGTCATTTCATTAATGAAATTTACAGAACCAAAGACTCCTGACCAATGGTGCATGCTTCCTCAGTGGTTTTTAATCCACCTGAGACCCACTACTCCAGGACTATGCTCGCCCAGAACTGAGGATTGTCAAAGCAGGTACATCAAAAAGTCAAAGAGGGGAGGAAGTTAGGATGTCTGACACTGGGTTCGGGCCAGTTAGGACCTGAGGCAAACACAGGTTATTTTTAGCCCAATTGGTGAACCCTTTCCAACCTTTGGGAAGGCTCCCACATTTAAACCATATGAGAAGCAAGCAACATCTCATCACAGAAGTGGGGAAATGCCAGACACCTGCTTCCCCAGATCTCCCGGAAGCTATGCAAGGCCTGAAATCTGAATTTAACCAAACACATGCACCACCAAGAAGTTGGAAGACAGCATTTTTGAGAATTTTTCAGGCTGGTAGCTTATTTTTGGTCTTGTCCATGACCTAAGCCTCTTCTACAGATTCCTCAACTATTCTTCAAGCTACCAAAGGCAGTGCGAGTGCCTTTCTTTTCTTTGTTTGTCAACCAGAATCCATTTCAGTTGCTTGTAACCAAAGACCCCTAGTCAAACAGAAGACATGTGGACTGGATGGCTGAGGCTCGGCCAACAAGCAGAAGGAGGCTATTTTCTCTCCCAGCACTGTTCCCTTCCAATCTAAACTCTAGCATTTGGAAACCATTGAACCTATCATAAGCACAGACATTTATAATCCAAATTATCTCTATTTTTTAAGACAGGGTCTCATGGAGCCCAGTCTAGCCTCAAACTCACTATGTAGCTGTGGATGGCCTTGAGTGACTTACCCTTAGGCTTCCTTGCCTCTGCTGCTGAGATTCCAAGCACATACCACCGTGCCTGGAGTGTGGGATGTTAAGGATCCAACATTGTGCATGCTAGGCAAACACTCCACCAAGTAAGCTACACCCGAACATACATTCACATTGTAGCTAGTCAACTCTCGGTAATTAAGGGATTGTGCGATGTTACAGAGGGTTGACAGTCCAGTGCCACAGCTATATTACCTACTATCTTCCAAACATTTAACATTCAGTATTATGTGTTATGGTGGTGCATCATCTGCGTCACAAATCAGTAGCTCTTGTGGGGATATTAAGTTGTGCTGTATAGCATGACCCAGGTGGTGGGTTTCTTTGATAGATGTGGCACTGTAAAAGCATCACACAGACTGAATACAGAACGGTAGATAATGCGAAATAAATGTTTTGCTGATAGAAGTTTTAGGAATCTATTTTAGGACAGGAATCTTTTGGGGATTGCAAATGAGCACAGACTATTTTCCCTGTGGGGAAAACAGGAGCTTGATATAAGCCAAGAGAAATGACTTCCCAAAGCCCATCCTTTCAGAAAAAGTCAATGTCCTGTTGGGGAGTAGTGTGAAATGTATTAGCAATTTGAAGGTTTCCTTACACAAAGGTGATTCAAAGGACATGCCAGCATCTCCTGAGACATTTGCCTTGACTCCTTTTTGAATGAGATCATTTAAAACTATATGGCCATTTAAAGCATATGTGATATTGTAGAACAGGGATGTGGAAGGGCAAAGGGGGTACAAGAACAGACAGGATAACGGGGTGTGCACAGAATGAAAGTACCTTACACAAATGCAGGGACATGTCATCATTAAGCCTCTTCATATAATTAGCATGTATTACCTTTGAAAGTACATAATGGCTACACAGAGTCCAAAGGAGGAAGCCACACTTGGTATCTGTCCCCTTGGCTCCTATGGTTATCAGCTCTTTGATGGGCCTTCAAGGTTGTGCTGTTTTTCTCTGTGGATTCAAGTGATAGAAATCCATAGGGGGTTTCCATGGAGCAAGAAGACAGAGAAAGGTTAAAGTTCAGCATGCCAGAGTATGACAGAATGTAGGCTGGAGCTGCTTCTGTACAGCCAGAGACCAAGGACTCTATGCAGCAGATTTGGTGGAAGACATGGCGAGGCATGAACATTGGTATCTAGTCGGCTGCTTCCTTTTCTACTGGTTGGCTTTCAAGAGCACTTTCATTTGACTGATGTGAGTTGCTAGAGTGACCGAGATGGCATAAAGACAGTAAACACGAATTAGTGCTGGATGTTTAAGAATCGTTCACAATGTGCCTTACTCCAATGTGTTTGCAGACAATACTGTACTATTTGTAAGTCTGCTCAGAATTGTCTTGTTAATAAAAGCCTTGGAAAGTGGAATTAGGAAGTAGGAGGTGGGCACAACATATAATAGACATGAGTTGTAAAGATAAGTTGGGATCCTGGGCATCTCATAAGGATGCTGGAAGAAATAGGATAACAGATGTCAAGGGCTACTCTTGGTGCTCCAGATGTGGTGGGTCTTAAGGAATCTACCTAATCCTTGCTATAGTCAAAGGTCCAGAGACCAGATTGATTCATTGACTTGGTTTTATCCAAACATAACTTTAATGCATTTTAAATAAAAAGAGGTGGCCTATCCATATTCTTTATTTCATTTTATGTATATGAGGTTTTGTATGCATGCATGCCCATGTATCACATGAGTGCATGCATCTTCAGAGGCTAGAAAAAGACATCAGAATCTCTGAAACTGAATGGCAGTGAGCTATCACATGAGTGTTGAAAACCAAATGGAAGTTCTCAGAAAGAGTTGAAAGTGCTCTTAACCAATAAGCCATCTTTCAAGCTCCAGAAATTTCTTTACTGGATTCTCCTTCTAATGGTTAATATATACCTAGCGTCATCTTTTGGGATCAGTTAATTTAATAAATCTATATAAGAAGATACTTTGCCTCTACCTTCTGAATGGGTATACAAGTGTGTGGTACCGACCCTCTTTTTAGATGGTGCTGATGACTGAACCCAGGACATTAAGCATGCTAGGCGAGCATCCTACCAACTGAGTTACATCGCCAGCCCTGGAAGAGAATTCTTAAGTGGTGATAGACTAAGCCCTAGGAGAAAACGGGCAAATAATTATTTCTGGGTATTTTGGGAAAGAGCCCAATGCCTGTGTAGTAAAAATGCACAGCTGTAGAGCTGATTCCAGGTTTAAAAGTGAATTAGTTACAAACTAGAAAGATCTCTGGAAAGATCAGGTCTGCCCTAGCCTGGTGATCTGATGCCACTAGACACAGTTGGGTCACTGGCTTCATAGAGAGCTTAGAAGCCAGTCCAGTTTGTCCCAGCACAATGCCCATGATGTGCCCTGTCAGCATGGAATCCTTTTTTGTATCGTGATTATCGACACTTTCATTATTAGCCACGATTCCATAATGCCCCGCGCATTCTACAAGTCAGCACTGCTGACCCAGGGAGAGATTTCCTGCAGGCTTGGCAGTGGGGAGATGTGGCCTGCTGTTGCAGTTCTGTCTGATCCAATGGCTGGGGAAGCAAGAGTGAAGCTGGGAATAGCCTAACCTCTGCACCCACTAGCAACACAGGCTGTCCCCTCTTGGTGCCCATTTCATTCAGAGAAGTCAACCAGACAGTCTCAAAAGTCACTCCTTACTGATGCACTCCTTACCCCAGCCCCCTGGACAAGTTATCTTTCCCCAGAGCAGCCTGGAGTAGAAAGATGTGGGACAGAAGCTCAAATCCAGACCCTCATGCTAACTGCCACTGAGTATGACCACATACCAGCCACTTCTCTGCTCTGCTCTGCTCTAGACATCAGGGATGGGTTCTTTGTTTGTAGACTGGGAATAGGGCTAGCCAGTTAACCTACTTGCTTCTTGCTAGTATTGTAGGATAAAGGACCAGAATGAAAGATTAAGATTCCAAAGTCAGTGGCCTAGTTAGCTTTCTATGCTGTGATAAAATACCATGACCCAAAGGAGCTTGGGGGACCAAGGGATTTATTTCATTGAAGACTTCCAGGTCGTGGCCCACCATGAAGGGAAATCAGGGCAGGAAGTCAAACAGGGCAGTACTGGAGGCAGGAACAGAGAGAGATTGTAGATGATTGCTGGTTACTGGCTGGGCTCCCATATCTTGCTCATCTTGCTTTCTTTACTACCCAGGGCCTTCTACTCAGGAGTGGATCTGCCTCCATCAGGCTAGACCCTGCCAGATCAATCACCGGCCAAAAAATGTCCCCATAGACTTGCTTACAGGCAATCTGATGGAGGCATGTTTTTTGTTGTTGTTGCTTTTTGCTTTTCAGTTGAAGATCCCGTTTCCCAAATGACTCTAGCTTGTGTCAAATTGACAAAAGTATTAACCAGCAGTTACTGACTTGGAGATATGATGACTACCGGGAGCATGGTCATGTAATTGCCTAGGCTCAATCCGGTAGGATAAAAGCCTGTGCCTTCACATAAGTCAAAAAGGTGCTTTGAGCTCTGGATAGGTAGGTCTCTAAGAGAACTGAACCAGGAAAGGGAAATTATCATTGGCATCTGGGGCTGTCTTTGACTCCTAGATGACCCCTAAGTCATATGTAACTAAAGACAAATAGCCCTACATCCTGGTCTCTGCATTCAGTTAGTCTACAGAAATGCAGAAAAGGCTATAGTGGTCTGAGGATGCAATTGGAGAAACAGAAAAGCAGGGAAAGAAACAGAAAATCTTGACTGTGTTTTGGGCCCGTTGTGTGCATGCCAAGCCTATATTTGAATGCTATTTGGCATGCACTTGCTTCCACGTGTTCTTCTTTCTGCATTCATTCAAGGGCTAAATTTATCCCACTAGAGGGGAAGGCATACTTGAGGAGGTGGGGAGAAAAAGTTGTAGACACAAAGGCGGCTGCCTGTTGGGGAGCCAGAAGCACCAGGGAGCTCCCTGGAAAAAGGCAGGGAGCCAGCACTCGGAGGGAACCTTCCCCACACCCTGAGCACAGGTCCTAAGCTGACCTGACAATGGAAGGCATCTGTGCTCTTCCCTTCTAGGAGAGGTATGAGCAGGAGCCAGACTCCAGATCCGGAGAAAGCAATTCCCAGACTCCGGCGAGTTCCCAAGTCTGACCCAGCCCTTCAGGAACTGGAGATCCTGCAGCCCTCCAGGCCTCTCCTGGGACAGCAGTGTCTGTCCCCAACTCTTGCTGATGAAGAGTTGATCTCCCTCTCCCTGTTGGAAGTACCACTGCAGTTGTTTGAGGAGCAGCTTGGTAGGATGGGTGCATGGAAGGAGAATGCTGTGTCCTGCTGTCAAGGAAGACTAGACTGCTGTGCAGCCATTACTGGGGAGAAGGCGGCTGAGCCATGTTGGAGCTGGGGAGCCATCTGTGGTTGTTTCATGCTTCCTTCTTTGCATCTTGTTCCCCACTTTGCTCTCTTAATTATTTACCTCTCAAAAGCCATCTTCTGCTATAGCATCTTTGCAAATGGACAGGACAAGTCATTGAAACAGGTAGCTTTCCTAGTGACCAGAGTGTTCTCTGATGGGGCTTCAGCCTTTCCCAGAGAGCAGGTAGTGGCTTTCTGTCTGAACTCTGCCTCCCATATTTTGTGAGACATCTTTCTCTTTGTTAAGATAAGTGAGGGCAGGGTCCCCAAGACTTCCCTTTGTTTTAACCTCAACTAAGCCACCAAAGCCTCTTGCCAGAGTTTCCCCCCATATTTGGTCTGCAGTACCCTTTCCTCCTCCCCAGAGAACTTGACACCTTCTTCATCTGTTTGTAGCACTCCAAATTTGGTGCTTTCTCATACCATGAGCTATGCCTGGAATGCAGCCTCCCCCTCCTTCTCCTAACTTCCCAAGTCTCCTCTTGTTAACTTCACAGAGTTCCCGAAATCCCACCCACTCAGGGTATATCTGTCTGTCCCTTGGGGAAGAAGTCGTTATCCCGCCTAATTCCTAACATAATATGCCACTGGCAAACTCATGGCTCCACTTGTCATTCCTTCTTAACCCCAAGAACCATAAAGTCACAGCTTTGAAGGAGATCTTGTCCTGGTCTTGTCCTACAAGCCACTGTGATGGTTGTTTGTAAATAAGGAAGCTATTTAAGCTGGGAGGAGCCATAGATTAGACAAACCTGGCAGTGTGGGGGGGAGGGAGGGAGGGAGGGAGGGACAGAGAAAGAGAGAGAGAGAGAGAGAGAGAGAGAGAGAGA
>NW_022196900.1:18300436-18358218 GCF_008632895.1 Mastomys coucha | reverse complement strand
GAGAGAGAGAGAGAGAGAGAAGTGGAGGGGAGGTTTGCATGCCATAAAATGTATGTGGAGCTCAGAGGACAACTCAGCAAAGACAGTCTTGTTCTTTCACTTCACATGGGCTCCAAGATGGGTTCACATGGGTTCCATGATCCAGAATCAAGTGTCCTACCCACTGAGTCATCTCATGTGCCACCCCACCCCCCTCTCTCTGTCTGTCTCTCTCTCTCTCTCTCCTCCCCATCTCTCTGCCTCCCTTCTGTCTTTCTCTGTGTGTGTCTTTCTCCTTTCTTTTGATTAAACAATTTTCTTTTAACTCTCCATCCAAAAGAGTACCTCTAAGCTTTAAGGCAGGAACTGGTAAGGCTGGAATGCCATTAAGACTATTGGGAATGACAAACTCCTTTCCCAGATGCAGGCAGCACTTCAAGCACAATTTCTAGAGTTTCAGGAACTCTCTGAGTCCTTCCGAGCACACTTCTAGAAGACCCAGGGACTTCTGGTCTAAGCAGCTAACAAACAAACAAGAACTTAGACTATTAGAGGACAAAGCTGGTGGTGTAGTCACTAAGAAACTGGATGCTCACCTTGGTCATTCATTCAGAATAATGAGGGACACCTGCTCAGCAGGTAGCCCTAATCCGACCAATGGGGGCCGGGCTGCCCACCCCATTGTCTGTGTTCTAAATGGATCCTTGGCCCCAGTAACAGCCTCTGGCAGAGAAAGACAAGACAGTGGGGGGAAAGCCAGCAAATTCCCTCCCTGGGAAGGCTTGGCCCCTCTGACCTCCTCCAACCCAAGCTTCCTAACACCCAATGCCCACCCAGCCTTGGGTCCTCTAGCCTTCAGTCCTCCAACCTTGGGTTCTCTGCAGCTTCTCAAAGCAGGGAAAACTTCTCTCTTTCTCTTACCTCCTAAGATTAGCCTGGAACTGTTTTCTGTTCTAAGTGGAAACAAAAATAAAACAAAAGGAGAGCTCATTTAAATAAAACCCAGGGCGGCCTTGACACGGTAATCATATGGTTTGTCCATATCTCTCTCAAGCAGTGTTAGGTTCCACTTCATTAAGCACCATTATTAAGAGCTTCCAACACTCAAGATCCCCTTTCCAAAGGTCTGCCCAGCTTTCTCCCCCAACTGCTTTTGGGGAAAGTTCCAGTTGGGAACCTCCAGCCAAAATCCAAAGCTTGATTCAAAATCACTGGGCTCTCAAAACCTTGGGCTTCCAAGAAAAACAGTCTGTCACTGAATTAAAGGCGCTGTTAGCTTGGTTCAAGCCAAAACAAATGTAGCATTAATAAGGGGACAGCAGTCTTCCAAGGTGGTGACCCAATGAGGCAAGCGACAATAGGTATCTGGCTTCAAAATCCCAGCCCTCGCCAACCTCAGAGCAGCAGAGATTTCACACTTACCCTCTGAGCAAAGAAAAACCCAACACTTGATAACCTCACTGTCGATAAAACAAGCAGCAGCCCTGGCAGACAAAAGCCAGCTGTTTGATAAGAATATGACCACGGGAGTGGATAGGCCAAGACATGCGTTGGCCCTTGTACTTTAGGAAGAGCCAAGCTGGTGTTTTTATGAATTGTAATAAGACAGAGAAGCAAATTGACTCAAATAAAAATCTGAGTTTGCAAATAGTTTTCTAAATGAAGTAAAAGTTTGAACTGAAGTTTGGATAAAATGTTTTGCACTGAAGTAATTTTTAAAATTTCATATGCACTATGTCCCCTAGTCCACTCTAAGGGTTCGGCAAGGGTTAACTAATGTCACCTTCAGAACATCTCTAGGCTGGCATGTTGTTTTTACTTATCCCCATTTTCTGGAAGGTGAGATTGAGGCACAGAGAAGCCTGTGGTTGCCCAGATTCTAAGTAGCATTTGTTATATGAGATGCTGAACTTGCTGGAAGGATATGCCTTTGTGAGACTAGATGTTAGGAACATATAGCTTCCTTCCTTTCCTTTTTCTTTTTTAAGATTTATTTATTTATTTTATGTATATGAGTACACACTGCAGCTGTACAGATGGTTGTGAGCCTTCATCTGGTTGTTGGGAAATGACTTTTAGGACCTCTGCTCACTCTGGTCGGCCTTGCTCACTCCAGTCCGGCCCTGCTCTCTCCAGCCCAAAGATTTATTTATTATTATAAATAAGAATACTGTAGATGTTTTCAGACACACCAGAAGAGGGTGTCAGATCTCATTATAGATGGTTGTGAGCCACTATGTGGTTGCTAGGATTTGAACTCAGGACTTTTGGAAGAGCAGTCAGTGCTCTTAACCACTGAATCATCTCTCCGTGCCCCCCCCCTCCTTCCTTTTGAAGTACTTCATCATTTTCCTGGAATAGATCTCAAACAACAGTCAACAGTCAATGTGTTCCTTTGTTTTCCTCAGTCCTCTCTTCTTCCTCCATCTCTCCCTCCTTTCCACCATTCTTTTTCTCATCTTGGCATAGATATTGGGCTTGTACTTATTTATTTATTTATTTATTTATTTATTTATTTATAATATATATTTAGATTTATCTACTTATTTTATGTATATGAGTACCCTGTAGCTGTCTTCAGACATACCAGAAGAGGGCATCAGATCCCATTACAGATGGTTGTGAGCCACCATGTGGTTGCTGGGAATTGAACTCAGGACCTCTGGAAGAGCAGGCCATGCTCTTAACCACTGAGCCATTTCTCCAGACTTGGGCCTATACTTTATATGAGATATTATTGTCTATTTTTGCTGGAATGAGAGGGGTTTTTTGCACTTACACTCAGGGAAAGGAGGCAGTGGCCCAAAGCAGAGAGATACCACTATAGTACGGTGACTATTATCTTCAAAGACTTTCTGAAGAAAGCTATGCACAAGAACGGGAGGGAGTGTCGTGAGTGCCAGTTTAGGTGTGGGAGGAAGGCTTGGCTAGAAGGAGCATGAAGTCATGCGAACACAAAGGGGGGGGCTGCAGTGTTCAAATTGAGGGACCAATGACTAGGCAGCCTTTGAGATGTGTCTGTGCTCTGGATATTGGGCAAGCAGCAAGGATTTCATCATGGCAGAACAGGTTAAGAATGTGGGACAGGGATCCATTGAATGGCTGAGCCAAACCTAGACCTTCTGAGGGGTGGAACCGCATCGGGAGTGAAGCTCTACCTGGCTGCCAGAGATGAGGAAGGGAAACAAGAATGTGCAGAGGACCCAAAAGAGATCCTTAGAGCTGTGTGTTCCAGTGATCAAAACAATGTCAGCCTGTCATCTACAGCAAAAGGAACTCCTAGGAAGTGTATGGGATTAGGGTGGAAAGGGCCAAATGTGTACTGATGTGTGAACTAGTGCCCAGGAGCTCCAGGAAATAGCACTTTTGCCTAAAGGAGAAAATGCATGGCAGGGCCTAAGAGTCTAAAGTCCCCAGGGGAGGATACAGGAGACATGAGAGGAACAACAGGGACTCTAGGAGTTCTAGCTACAGCCTGGATGTGCACTGAGAAGTGACTCTGAGATGTGACTGTATAATCCCAGAAATGGCATCCTTCTCTCAGGCTTATTCTCTCATTTAGAAAAGGAAGTCAATAGTGTTTAACATGGTGTTTCAGAAGTTCTTGGATAGCCACAATGACTGAAAGCAAGCTGGAGAAGAAAGGGCTTATTTCAGTTCACAGTGTAGTTCCACAGTGAAGGGAAGGCACAGCTGGAACTGCAGCTGAGGCCAGAGAGGACTGCTTCTTTCTGGTTTGCTTCCCCTGTTTGCTTTCTTATACCACCTGCTTGGGGGTGTCTCTGTCCCAGTGCTCCGATCCCTTCCTCGCCAATAATTAATCAAGAACATGCTCCACCATCTTGCCTACAGACCAATGTAATGGAGGCATTTTCTTAATTGAGGCCTCTCTTCCCAGATGACCCAAGCTTATGTTAAGCTGACAAAAACTTAGCTAGCACACATGGATTATAAGCCTGTGTTACAAGCCTGTGCCTGGCATGTCCCAGCGCCCTCATAAAAGCTTGTAAAGCTTATTAGCAGCATGCTTACAAAAAGACCAGAGAGATTGCTCAGCAGGTCAAAAAGTTTGTTCTTTGGCCTCCACATGTGAGCTGCATAAACATACTACACACACAAACACACACACAAACACATATACCAATACCATCACCCTTAAAGAGAGAGAGAGGGGATGAGAGAGAGAGGATGAGAAAGAATAAGATAGATAGATAGATAGATAGATAGATAGATAGATAGATGGATGGATGGATGGATGGATGGATGGATGGATGGATAGATAGATAGATAGATAGATAGATAGATAGATAGATAGATAGATAGATAGATAGATAGATAGAAAGAAAACTGTAATTTTTTTTAAGAGTGGCTCAGAGTACTGGTGCCAGAAAACTCTGGGGTTTTGCCTCTCTGTTCCCACTGTCATCCTTAATAAATGGACAGTAGTAGTAATTTCTGTCCCATGGGGTCCATGAGAAGGTCTATGTTGTTTTTCATCTTTCTAGTGATGAGGAGAAAAGTGAGATTATGTACTGATTTGAAAGAAAGAAAGAAAGAAAGAAAGAAAGAAAGAAAGAAAGAAAGAAAGAAAGAAAGAAAAAAGGATAGGAAGAAAGTAGAAGGGAAAGGAAGAGAAGAAAAGAAGAGAGGAGAGGAGAGGAGAGGAGAGGAGAGGAGAGGAGAGGAGAGGAGAGAAGAGAAGAGAAGAGAAGAGAAGAGAAGAGAAGAGAAGAGAAGTTAATATTGACTCTAGCTCTGGGATTTTAACATTGTAAAGTAAAAACCCAAGACATAGGATCTCATAGAGAGAGTTGGGCTCTGAAACCTGCTACTCAAATGAGCAACAGTGATGATCCTACCAGCTTTGCCTTAAGAGTCTCTTTTTTCATGGTGTTGCTCATTGTAACACACACACACACACACACACACACGCACACGCACACGCACACCACACCAGATAGCAAGCACTGGAGAGGGCCTCTGCTCGCAGCTTGAGCCTTGGGAAAGCTGCAGTGAAGAAATTACAGAATTAGCAAGAAGATGCAGAGCCAGCTCTGCCTGCTAACCCTTCTCTCTTCTCCCTGGGTTGGCTGTGGGCCTCTGAGTCATTACACCTGTACTAAAACAAAAGCCAGGAACTTTGGCATCTAACCGTGTCTGGAAAACACTCAAGTCATTTGTGCCAAATACAGAAACAACACTACCATTCTCTCTTGGGAGAGTCACTGGCTCAGCAGCTTGATGCACAAATGGCCCTTTTATGGGTAAAACTAGTGACCCAGAGTCCCACAATCTGCAGAACTAAGTGCTAAGTGTGTAAGCTTTTCTTAAATGCTTTCTGAAAAGACTCCAGGGGATGGTTGTGAGTGTACAAGTGACCGATCTGATTAGAGAAGTGAGAGAGAATCTGCCTGCCTGCATCTTCCTGGGATCTAGCTGTTTAGATATGGGCTGAGGCAGCTTTCTGCTCAGAGTTATGTCAGCCATGTTGCAGGTCTGGGTATGATCAAGAGCCACATGGCCCCATACAATCAATAGCTGTGCTGACACCAACTCCTGGCCTCGTGAGCTGTGTCTCTTAGGCCCCGGGGTTTCTCTCCCACCAGAATTCTAAGGCTTGGATGCTTACAGTGGGGCCTATGCCCAGCAAAATTACTTCAAGGTTTGTTTCAATGCAGATGATCAGCAATCCAAGACCCACTGACAATGAATCGGGTTTTAGAAGGCCTCTCATGACTCACGCACATCTACTATCCTGTGCTATTCTCCGAACAGCACTACCACCACCTTCGTGAGATCCAGGGTGCCTACTGCTTTTGAGAGTCCATGGCAATTGGGCCTGTGGATTATTGACATCTCCTTAGAGATGGAGAGAAGAGGAGTAAGGAGAGCCAGTGAGTATGCAGACCCTCCTCACAGCTCCTTGTATGCAACTTTGTCCTAACTGCATATCACTTTGTAGTATAGAAATATACTATGTAATATACAGGCTTAGGAAGTCTGGGGAGAGAGGCTTCCTCTGTGTGGTTGTGGGGAAGTCATCATGCATGCTGGATAAGGATTTCTAACGTGGCTGTTTGGAGGTCACCCATGCTCCTCCCTGTGCACGGTAGCCCCGCACTTATGTTCTGTAAGGAAACCCAATAAACGTACTAGGTCCTCAAAGGGAACTATGGGGAGGGGTCATTCTTTAGTCCAATGCAGTGGGGGCGTGTATGTGTGGATGTTGTTCATTGCTCTTCCAGGGAATGAATTTTAGCAACAACATTCAAGGAGAGAAGTACCATGGTCAGTGCACACCAGTTAATTCAACTGTGGTTAATTCAAAAGTTCATTCTTGCCCAAGACCCTCTCCAGACTACACAAGCATCCACCCTTCTGCTTCCCAGGTGATTTTATCATTCAGTCAGGATTAAGAACAACTACTGTCTTTCATGATGGTAGTGTAGGTGATAACAGGTAAGATACTAAGCAAAGTGCTCATCGGCATCAAGCTCCTCTATCACCATAGTAACCCAACAGAGTCCTATGAAGGGGAATAACCGCCCCCCTTTCAGAGATGAAAGCTGTCTATGGTTATAAATCCCATGATAGGTGTCTTAGTCGGGGTTTCTATTCCTGCACAAAACATCATGACCAAGAGGTTGGGGAGGAAAGGGTTTATTCAGCTTACACTTCACATTGCTATTCATCACCAAAGGAAGTCAGGACAGGAACACACAGGGCAGGGACTTGGAGGTAGGAGCTGATGCAGAGGCCACGGAGGGGTGCTGCTTACTGGATTGTTTCTCCTGGCTTGTTCAGCTTGCTTTCTTATAGATTCCAGGACTACCAGCCCAGGGTTGGCACCACCCACAATGGTCTGGGACCTCCCCCCTTGATCACTAATTGAGAAAATGCCTTACAGCTGGATCTTATGGAGGCATTTCCTCAATAGAGGCCCATTTCTCTGTGATAACTCCAGCTTGTGTCAAGTTGACACACAATACTAGCTAGTATAGTAGGGTTAGAATTTGCATGTGTGTGTGTGTTTCTGTGTGTGTGTGTGTACCCATGTGTGTGTGCTTGTGAAGGCCAAAGACTGACAGATGCCATCTTCAACCACTTTCACCCTTGTGCTTTGAGACACAGTCTTTGGCTAAACCCAGAACTCACCAACTCAGGTAGGCTGGACAAACAAACCCTGGGAATCCCCCTGTATCTACCTTTCCAACACTGGAATTGTGGACTATACTACCACACTTGATTTTTTTTTTTTATGTGGGTTCTGGGAACTCAAACCTAGGTTCTCAATCTTGTGAGACAAGCATTACTCCAACTGAGCTAATCTCCACTCCAGAATTTGCATTTTTAAAAACTATTCCCTGGGGCTGGAGAGATGGCTCAGTGGTTAAGAGCACTGACTGCTCTTCCAGAGGTCCTGAGTTCAATTCCCAGCAACCACATGGTGGCTCACAACCATCTGTAAAGGGATCTGATGCCCTCTGGTGTGTCTGAAGACAGCTACAGTGTACTGAACTGATTAATAAAATAAATAAAACTTTTTTTAAAAAAAACCTAAAAAACAAAAAAACTATTCCCTAGTTACTGATCTTGCCCCAAGACTAACTTAATTAGAATCTCCCAAGGTGAAGCTTAGGCATCCACACGCTCTACTTAGCTATTGATCAAATCCTGTTCATCCTGAAATGTAAAGTATGAGGACCATGGATTATTTACTCCCAAGGGAACTTATTTAACTTAGTTCATTGGAAAATGAGAAGAATCATAAATCTCTGGGGAGCTAGCATGAGCTTTTCAGTAGCGACTTTGGACATCCTATTGAGTACTGTTCAGATGCACAGCTGTTCATAATTTACACAACACACTTATAACTGGTCAGAGTTATACATGGTTCAGTTTAGTTCAGAATTCATTTTGTAGTTCCATGTGGTCCCAGAACTCAGTTTTCTTTTTTTCTACTTATATTATTCACCCTGCCATCTACCCTCCTACCCTACCCATCCCATTCATCCAACCAGTTCCCTGCCCATTTACGTATTTCACCCTATCCCATTTACTCATTCACTCCTATGTGATAATCCCATTCTCTCCACCCACCTATCCATCCGTTTCTACTTCTTCATTATGGCCCTGACATCTGAGTAAGGCACTGGCCTCAATAAGGAACACTGGTAGACCTTTAAGGAACAACAGATACGCTATGTAACAGGGGTGAGCTCAAGATGTGCTAGGAAACAGGAGGAAGAAGCCAGTTTCTCCAATGAGAGGCAGTGTCAATGGAAGCTTGGAGGGGACATGGGTATATGCATCAGAGGAACGGGCTCTCAAAGACCAGCATGTGAAAGACTGCTGTGTTTGGGGCCCAGGAAGTCATACTGCTGTGCAGAGAAGTGTACATGTGGACTTCCAGAAAATGGCATGGGTAGCCATGAGGCGACCTCCATTCTTAGCCACCTTTAGCAAGCCAGATGTTCTTCCAAAGGCAATAGGAGACCCTGAAGGGTATGAGCAAAGGACTATTTCAGAAGGATCTTGGACTACTTTACTGAGAATGAACTTCTGTGTGAAGACTGAGGGAGGGATACTATTTTAATTTTATGCATGAGAGAGTCAGATTCTCTTGGGAGGTTCATGTTACGTAGACCAGACTGGCCTAAAATTTGATCCTCCTGCCTGCCTTCCCTGTAAGTGCTGGAGTCACTGGAGAATGCCACCAGGCCCAGTTTGACAATAAAACCTTGGGATATAACATGTAATGAGCTGAATAATGGCTGCCCAGAAGATAATCCAATTCCCAACTCCCAGGACATATGAATAGTACCCTAATTTGGAAAACAGGATCTGAAGACCTAATTAAGGCTTCTGAATTTAGGGTGGATCCTAAACCCAAGGATGGATATATTTATAAGAAGAAGATGGGAGTGATTGGAGACACACAGCTGTAGAGAGAAAGCCATGCACATAGAGAGATTGGAGCAATGTATCTATGAGGCAAAGAACATCAAGGGTTCCAGCAAAAAGCAATAATGAGAAATACAAAATATAGACATTTTCTAGAGTCAGGGATCTCTTTTGGAAGTACCTGCATTTATATGACACAATGCCATTTTTTCATTGTTTTATCTTTGTCCTTAGATGTCATTCAGAGCATCCCAAAAAGTGACACATTCTGTTCTCATTCCCAACATAACTATCTGCTCTTATTTTTCAAGCATTACAGGCTCTATTTCCAACAATACACATTCCTTTTACAACAGCAATAATGTTATTTGAGGAGAAATTTGGCATCCAATCCTATTGATTCATCTCTGTGTTAAATTACCATAAGATAAAACTTGCCATTTAACTCAGTACTCTTTTATACATAACCTAATTATATCCAAATAGATTGTAGACATAAATTAGTTATTACTGTTATTCCTAGGCATTCACATTTAGTTCATCTGACTTAATGTTGATTCTTACTCTTGTGGTCTAGAGAAAGAACATAACAAGCAATGATTATCTGAATCTGGCGTCTGGCATGGTCTTTAATGAGCACAATCCATATTCTTTGTTCAAATGATAGTTCAATAGGGGAAAGGTAAAGACACTCACACTTTTCCATGCAATGTGTTGCTACAATTTGTTCCTGTCAAAAAATCACAGAGAACTCAAAGATGATTTGAGTTTGTGCCTTTAGTAAAAACAAGAAAAATAGAGTAGTCAAAAATTATCCAATGAACTGGTGGGATGTGACCTGGAAATATGTGCATGTACCTTGGAAGGATAGAAGGATGAGTAGATGGTTAATTTAATGATATTTAATGAGCATTTACTAAACAGCACGTATCACTAGTTTGGGGATCAATGTGGTGAGTGAAAGGGACCTCTTTTTTTTTTTTTTTTTGAGCTTTATGACTGCGTAGCATAAATCACTGTCACTAGAATCAAAGGAAAAAGAAGCCTGTACCAGTCAACAGGGCAAAGTCCTTTAAACCATAGTTTGTTCTATTAGTTGGCATATGCTAGGATGACATGAGCCACGGCATCCTCATCTGCAGAGGAGGAATAACAGCAAATCCTACTAAGGTTGTCATGGGGATCCTAGAAAATGCTCTGTGAACGTACTTTCCCCAAAGTAAAGAATATCATAATACATACCAAGCCTGGCTTCTGTTCTACCTCCATGTCTATGGCACCCCACCCTCCCTGCCCTTGCTTCTTGCTCCTCCCTGTGACAGCTGTCTAAACCTCTGGTATGACTTCTGGAAGCTAGGCTACTCAGTCTAAATTCCACAGAGCCAGGAGGGAATTGTTTCCCAAGGGTTTAATTGGAAAGTGCTGTGGCTGGGGATAAAAATAGAGACACAAAGCTCCCAGATTCATGACTTATTAGACATCTGGAAGGGGAAAAGCCACAGGGGCAGAAACCAGACTGGTGACAGATAGGGGCTCAGTGTAGAGGTAAGACTCAGACCCAAAGGAACATTGTGTAGAGGTAGAATTATTCTGGATCTTAGGTTGGGAGGTGATTATGCATCTCCGGACACTGCTTCCAACTCAGTGTGTGACCTAGACACTTAATTTTACTATATCTAAATTGTACATCAATGATTCTAACTTTTAAAAAAAATTATGGGGTCTGGAAAGATGGCTCATCAGTTAAGGGCACTGACTGCTCTTCCAGAGATCCTGAGTTCAATTCCCAGCAACCACACGGTGGCTCACAACCATCTGTAATGGGATCTGATGCCCTTTTGTGGTGTGTCTGAAGATATCTACAGTGTTCTTATATAAATGAAACAAAGAAACTTTTTTAAAAAGAGAAAAGAAAATTATGATTTGGGACTTTAAAAAATTCTTTTAGAAAAAAAAAATCTGTGATTGAAGTAAAAAATAAGCTGTGTTTTTGAAAACAGTATTACATGTAACTAACTACAAGAGAAGACAGACTTCCATAATCCCCTAAAAGGGCCAAAGTTCTCTGGGAATTCAGAAGCAAGGAAACTATCCATCCAGGAAATTCAAGAGCCATTTCAGAGAGGAGGTTCCATTTACCTAAATCCTATGATTTCAGTTCATAATTACTTATCTTCTTCTTTACCAACTACAAAGAATATATTAAACTCAACATATGTTTATGTATGACTTGCAGTATCTGTCACAAGCTTGACCATATTTCTGTCTGTCTGTTTGTTTGTTTGGGCCCATTGAGATGGAGTCTCATGAAGCCCAGGCTGGCATCAAACTCTCTATGTAGCAGAGGCTGTCCCTGCCTTCTGTAACTAAGGCTGGCTTTGAACTCTTACTCCCCAAGCCTCGACTTCTCAGTGCTGGGATACAGATGTGCACCACCATGCCTGGCTCATTTTTCTATTTCTAGAAGCTGTAACATAATGACATATTTGCCGAAAATTGGATGATTCATGTTTCCCATCATCTTGCCCTGCAGGCGAATGGTCAATGCTAACACCAAGGTTTTAGGTTTATGCTACTCAGGAAAAACAGTTGGCTGTTAGATGACTTTTATAAACTGTCCCTTCATCCTATGGAAAGGGAAAAAAGGGCCACGCCATTAAAGGTCATTCAGGTATATGACACTGGGTACAAATCTAGGTTCTTGCGATGGCTATTCCTAGTTGACAACTTGGAGTTCTGGAATGTACCATCTGGAAATGGAAGGTGCATCTGTGATCCAGATCTTGAGGCTGGAAGACAAGGCTTTTGACCTGGATCTTGACATGGGATGACACTCGTTTTTGATCCACATCTTGAGGCACAGTGGCCATGAAAAACTTAGGCCCAGGTATGGTAGTATGAGCCTTCAATCCCAAAAGACCTAGGCAACCAGATCTCTGACTTCAAGGCAAGCTTGGGACAGAGCAAGTTCCAAGTCCAGGTGTGGTGGAACACACTTTTAATCTGCCCCTTACCTTCTGCTGGAGGCCTGCATAAGGACAATGGAAGAAGGAAGGCTCTCTCTTCTTTGCCTGCTATTACAGTTCTGTAACTTGTGGGTAACCTCACAAACTAGAAAGGGAAAGAAAAGATCAAGCCAAGCCTTGTGGTGTAGGTCAATAACCCCAGCTACTCTGGAGGCCAAGGAAGAAGGATGGAAAGTTCAAGGCTGGCCTAGGCTAAGAGAGAGTTCAAGGCCACCATGGGCAACTTAATAAGGCTTCTCATCAAGATAAAAAGAGAATTCAGCAAAAGAATGCTTGCTTAGCATGCAAGGGACTCTAGGTTCTATCTTCAGTCCCACAGAAAAGTACAGTGGCTCTTAGATCTATAAATAGTCATTAACTTTTACTATAATCAGTTCCTTTCAATGAACCAGTAGATCAACAGTCTAGGAGGGAAAAAACAAGCTAGGAAAAGGAATGTAGAACAGGAGTTACAAATCAGCACTAGAAGATGGTCACACTGCCAAGGCTAAGATGAAAACAGTACATCCTACAAGTACTGGGTCAGCAAAACTTACCACATTTATGAGTATGGTGTTAATGAGGGATAGGAAACCCAGGTACTTCTAGGACAGCCTTGGCGGACACACCTCCTGTGGTATGCCTGTGAAAGTTTTGAGAGTTTTAACTGAGGAGGGCAGAGCCACCTGGAAGTAAGTGAGTAGTGTTATCCCACAGGCTGGGTGGGGTCTCAGATGCCACAAAAATGGAAAGGGGAGACCGTGAGCTGAGCCCTGGCAAACACTTCCTCTTCTTGATGGTATGACCAGACCACGGCTCTTCCCTACAACAGAAGGCTGTATACCTTTGGACTATGAGCTGAAATAACCCTCAAGTTGTTTTTATTGGATGTTTTTTTTTCACAGCAACCAGAAGAGTAATAATGCAGGCGGTGATGGAGAGTAAGTGTGTATATTTGCCTGATATGCTGGGACCGTTTCCAGGAAGGGATGCCAGCGACTGGGACCAGAGCAGATTTATGAGAATAAGCAAAGAGGTAAGGATGGGCGGGACGCTTAATATAACTTTTGTGCCTTTAGATTCTGAGTCATGTGAGTATGTTACATCCAAAAACAAATTTTAAATGAATAAAAACCCAAACAACAAAATCATGGAAAAAGAGAGAAGTCTGGGACCCATCCCTTGCGTTATTGCTAAGTTTTGTGGCCATTTACCATTCCTTTTTTATGAACCTTGGCGGGAGATTTTGTAAATGATGAAGTTGGTGTTTAAGCTCTAGTGGGCTCTAGAAGATTCTGGACTGGCTCGTTTGTTTTTGCTTGTTTGATGGTTGAGTGGGTTGAGAATAAAGAGTTCCCTCTTTGGGGTCACTACACACAGCATACAGATTTATAGACTCTAAAACTCAGGACACATTTTCCTATTTGCCATGTGACAAGCAGTCCTTTGAGTCATGAGAGCACAGCCTAGGGTTCTGTATGGGACCATACCACCTGGGGTGTGTGTGTGTGTGTGTGTGTGTGTGTGTGTGTGTGTGTTTATGGGAGTCTGTAATGGTGGAAAACAGTGGTCACTTCATGTGTGGTGGAGATGTCAGACATCAAACAGTTTTTACTTCAATCCAGGTTATTAGATATTTAGCCATCCATTGATCATGAGAAAAGAAGTTATGTATGAGTCTTTTTAAAATTTTTTTTACTTACTTTACATTCTGCTCACTGCCCCCTCCCAGTCACCCCCTCCAACAACCCTTCCCATGTATGTGATTCTTAATAAAACTTTTGTCCCTAAATGTTTAATATGAAGATACTCAAAACTATTAAAACCTAGCTACATTTTAAGTAATATGAAATGCTAAAAAAACAAAACAAAACAAAACAAAACAAAAAACTCTGTGTTTTTGAGCCATATGATAAAAGTTGAAATTCCAACTGGTGGGAAATATTTAACTTTGGGGAATAAAATAATTACCATTAGAATCCATATTCCACACACAAAAAAATCTCAGGGAAATTCTCTATCTAAGCAAAATAGGAATATACAAGATGAGGGTGGGGAGAAGGTTTGCAGGTCTACAGAGAAGCAAGTGCACCCTAAAATAACAGACATCTAACACTGACTCACTGATTTTGTAGGATACCTTTTTGTCAGCAGGAAAGGGGAAGTTTGGGACAAGCTGAGGGAGGATTTCCCCTCTTTTTCCCTTTCTCCATTTATAAGAGGAGAAGTTGAATGCTCCAGGAGTCTTCCATACAGTGGCTCAGTCACCGTAGCCACAGGATAGTACTGCTCCGAGGGTTCTGCTAGGCCTCAGTTTTAAACAGTAGACTCTCCATGGCTCTATGTGGGTGGGCACATTCCTGACTTCTCTCAGGAACAAGGGACAAGTTCTGCTACAACAAACATACAAAATAAATCAAGGAGTCCAAATCAAGAGTGGAGCATAAATCTCCACTCTAGTGTTTTGTCTTGGAGACCCCAAGTGGCCGCTTGGGGTCTCCGCTTGATTGACAGTCATTATCTTATGGATTGTGAGACCTGTTTTCTGTATTAACACAGAGAACAGATGAACTATAGCCCGACCCAGAAAGCCGCAGGCCTTGAACTTGCCTTACTGTGTTAATTATGTTTCTTATCACTGTGACAGGACACCCAACAGAAACACTTTGTATGTGGAAGAGTCTGTTTGGGCTCCTGGTTTCAGAGGCTGTAGTCTATCCTAGCAGGGAGGGCAGTGGCACATGCCAGCCACAGGAACATGGCAGAGGCTCCTTACATCTAGACAGACCAGGGAAGCAGAGAGAGCTACACAGGAACCAGGTGCACACGCACCCATCCCTCATGACTTACCTCTAAAAACTAGGGCCTGCCTCCTAGAGGCACCTAATTTTGGAGAATTAATATGGAATCATGAGTGTATAATAATCAAGACTTGTGTGTACATATCTTTACAAATGAGTGTAACACTTTTCAGGTTCATGTTACATACTGGTCTACATATCATGGGGAATTTGACCCATATGCCCAAGACTCATTTACAATTAACTCATGAAGACATGTAGATATCAAATATGCTGTTTATTAAGTGATGGGGAGGATCCAACAGACATTAAAAGACTTCAAGATCCAGCTCCATAACCTTCAGAACTTGGGTGTTTGCTTTCCCCATGATTTGGGTTCAGGATCTTCTCTTCCCTCAAGTAGATCAGCACAGTTGTCCCACAACACTCTCCTGTCTTTAGTGTGGTACTGTCACATGGCAGTCAGAGAGACCCTTCTAAAATGAAGTGCTTCTGGATATCATTTGTCTTTAAGTTCTTTAAGAGTACTCCTCTTGCCAGGCAGTGGTGGAGCACGCCTTTAATCCCAGCACTTGGGAGGCAGAGGCAGGCAGATTTCTGAGTTCGAGGCCAGCCTGGTCTACAGAGTGAGTTCCAGGACAGCCAGGGCTATACAGAGAAACCCTGTCTTGAAAAACCAAAAAAAAAAAAAAAAAAAAAAAAAAAAAAAAAAAAAAAGAGTACTCCTCTTACCCTCAGAAGAAATCCCCACATCCTGAATTCTGTGACCAAGCTTGCTTATGACCTGGTTCCAGCTTCTCTGGTCAAGCTCATCTGTGCACTTCTGTTCCTATGCAAGGTGCTACTCTATCTCCTCTTTTTTTGCTGTTTTGGACAGGGCGTTCCTTTGGTTGAGATATTTGTGTCACGCCATTTTCCCTCTTCTCATATCATGTCATCATTTAGTTTCTTCCCATTCAGTCTAGTTACTTTTCTGTTGCTGTGATAAAACACTCTGACTAAAAGCAAATTGGAGGAGGAAAGGGTGTGTTTGGCTTATACTTCCAGTCTGTCACACTTATGTCACAATCTGTCATTGAGGAGCTCAAGCAAGAACATAAAGTAGAAACCAAGGAGAAATTCTGCTTGCTGGCTAGTATGCTCAGATTCATACTCAATTAGCTCTTAATGCAACCCAGGACCACTCGCTGAGGAAATGGTACCACATCTCTTACATCCGTTAATAATCAAAGCAATCCCTCACAGACATGCCCACAAAAGAACCTAACAAAAAGATAACTCTTGAAACCTTCCACAGGTAATTCTAGGCACCATCAAATTGATAGTTAATGCTAACTGGGGCATTACTACTTCAAGTCACATTGACGGCTCACATAAGAACCTGAGAAAGCAGACGCCCAGGTTCCATGCCAGTCCTTTGGATTGAAATCATCCATAAAACAAGTCTGACTCCTGTGCGATGCTTAAGCTCGTGAACGTCTGAGAAGTTATGGTCTAGGAACTGTCCACCCATGCTCATTTTAGGGGCCACCTCCATCCTGAGAACTCTTGCAGTCTACCTGGTTTATTCCAGATGCCTTTCTCTGATTTCTTATCATCATACATGTTTCTTTCTCCACATTATTTGATACAGTATACTATTGTGGGTTCTTCTATTCCTAGTACATAGTCTGGTTAGTATATATTAGGTATTCAAAAAAAAATCTCTCTTGATAAATAAAAAGAACCGTCAGACCAAACAAAAGCACAAGTAGACCATTGTTCCATAGGAAACGTTTCTGCCACCATTTAATTTTTCTTAGACTTTCTCCATTTCTGGTTCTTGCTACATGTTCCACTGTCAACAGCTCGGATCAAGGACACTCAGATCTCGGCATCCTCCCTCAGACCAATTGCTGGAGAGCTTTGAATTCTTCCAACGTTTTACCTGGCTGTGCGTTCAGCTCAGCCGTGAAATAAAAGCTTTAGATGCAGATGACATTTTGAAGGGTCCCAACGTCCTTACAAAGCCCTCGCTTCTTTTTGCTGGGTTTCCTGCAGGAGCTCAACTTCTCTATTTGGGAGTGAGTGTTAGCTGAGTGCTGCCCAGACCTCTGTAAAAACCTCAAACACATGGAGGAGGAAAAAGAGCGTTTGGAGAAGCCCAGGCACGTGGCCACTCAGAAACCTTGAACCATCAAATGTGGGTGTGACTTTCAGAAGCAAAACTAAAGGGCTACTAGCCAGATCTCAGCATGGCCAGGGGTTCTCTCCAGAGACTGGCCAGCCCTGAGGGCAAAGAAAAACAAACAAAAGACACATTCTTTGGCCTCCTGAGTGAAACAAAGACCCCACTGAGAACACTGAGAAAAGTAGTAAAAGCTGTAAAAGCCACAGAAATGGGGGCCCCTGTCTGTGGAGCCGGCATCTGGTTTCAATGTAAACATCCTTAAAATGTTTCCAGAATGAATATACATTTGAGTAACTGAGTATTAAAGCGACCCCTCCCCCAGGGATATGGAAAGAAAATGCTCACACCCGATTGCACCATGAGTCCCCTTCACTGTTTAGACTTTTTGTGTATGTGTGTGTGTGGTGGGGGAGAGGTACACTATGCACAGAAAAGCACTTGCAAACAAATGAAACAGAACTGCCTGCAAAATTCAAAGCTTCCTGGCTGGTATGTTTAGAAACATGCACACAAACTTCACACCTTAAGTAGATGGCTCAGTAAGAGGCAGACGTGAGGACTGGGTGGAGAGGTAAGGGTCCCTGGCTGCAGTGACTTCTGTCTTAGAGTGCTTGCTGTTTGAAATCCTCAAGATGAACTGTGTAGCTCTGAGACTGGCGAGCAGAGATCCAAAATCAGGGGTCATCATACAGTTTAGGTTGGAAGAGCCAACGATGTCTTTCAAAAGAAGATAATAAGCTAGGCATGATGGCATGTGATTTTTCTCCTGGCAATTAGGTGAGACAGGAGGATCACCATAAGTTTGAGGCCACTTTGGGCTATATAAAAGGATGCTGCCTCTAAGAGACAAGCATAGAAAAGGCTTAACATAAAACTGGTTGTCCACATTTAAAAAAACATCTACATGACAACTGAGCCTGGGTCTGAGTGGCCATCACCTTCAGAAGACACATGGTGACAGTTTGCTCCACTATCAACTACCCCGTTCCATGGACCCAAGTGGGTCATCTAGGCTGGGTTTCTGGTGCTTGTATATACGCAGAGCCTTAGGGATGAGAAAAAAAAAAAAGGGATCTTTTATCTCCTGATTTTGTATATATGTATATTCCAAATTCCAGAGCATAAACAGGCAACTGTCGGCATGTATTACACCATGATCCCCCTTCTAACACATCAGCACCAGCACCAACCATTGATCAAGGTAGAAAATACAAACACATGGGTTGAGAGGGTTTGGCCAGTAAAGTATCTGCACAAAGGCCTTATATTCAGAGCACCAGCAGCAATATAAAAATCCAGGTGCGGTGCTGCACACCTCAGAGCCCCAGATACAACATCAGCTATGGTTTCACTAAATGTTGCTTGTTGGAGCAAGGGTCAGCAAATCCTAATCAAAGAGTAAAGTTCTCTTTGATTGGACAAGTGGATCCCTGGGGCTCCATGGACAGCCATTCTAGCCAAAAATCAGTGAGCTCCAGGTCCAAGGAGACATTACCCTGTCTCAAAAAAATTAGAACAGCAATTGAGCAGACACCTAATATCAGCCTTTGGCCTGCACACATACCTATGTATATACATGAACACATATACACAAAACCTAAAAAAAAAAAAGGAAGAAAAGAGGAAGAAGGAGAGGAGGTGAAGGAAGGAGGAAAGAGAACAAGAGAGTAAAGGCAATCTGGACCTGCTGGCTTGTATCTTTCCCCTTATCTCCTTTTTCTTGTTCTTTAGCGTATTGTGATCTGAAAACCCTGCCCTGTGTTGAGAATGAGAAGCTGGGCTGCTGGCGTGCCCCATGCAGAATGGCAGCTCAGTTCCCAGCCTGGATGGGGAGAACACAGAGCTGAATCCACGCCCTTGATCAGATCTTATCTCCCTCATTCCTCTGGCCATTCAGTTAAAATAAAAAGGCACAAGTCTCCTTCACCTAATGATTCATCAGACGAGAACCCTGGAAGAAATTAAACATGTAAATACCAAGATGGCCACCAGCTTCCACAGCGTGAAAATGACTCTCAGCTGGTAAATATTTTGGTAAAACTGGTCAAGGGAACAACTTGGCAGCTGGTGTTCTTTGAAATGATGGAGCCGCACTATTTCAGCGGTGAGAACGTTACTCTTTGATTGGAATTTGCTGACCCCCCGCTCACACAAGCAGCATTTAGCGAAGCCACGGCTGACGATGCTTCCCACTCACAGATGCTGTTTTACATTGTGTAAATGACCAGCAGGGAGGACAGTTAGATGTATGATCATCTTTTGATTCTACACTGTTGGGTAAAAAGATTTTGAACCACTTCTTCACGGACACCCCCCTCCCCCAGGCAAAGCTGTCAGCCATTTCCGAAAACAAAACAGAATATACTTTGTATAACATTTCTAGAGAAAAAAAAAACCCACTTGATAAGTATTGATAAGAAGGGAACCTTAGGGAGACTTAGTAACGGGAATCTAGCTGGCGGCACAGCTTGATGCCAACCACTCATAAGACAAGGGCGTTTGCATAAGAAGGGTACCATGAGGAATACCCGACTGTAAAATGTCTTGGCTTTTTCCTGCTAATGAACCAAGAAACTGAAGCTTGGTAGGTCAAAGGCCTTGGGGGGAGAACCCAATGCAAAAATAGACATGGAATTAAAGCTAGATGCTTATAGTTATACCCAAGGATAAATGCGGCTCTCAACCCTCAGCAGAGAGATTTCTTCCCCCTAGTAGATGGTGATTAACAGAGACCCACAATTAGTCACTGTGCAGAGCATAAGAGATCACTGAGTGCTCATCCCTAAATGAAACTTCTACATCACACCTCTTCCCCGAATGGCTCAGGGGTCACTGAAGAAGAGGGGCTGACAAGATTGTAAGAGGCAGAAGCCACTGATAAACAGTAGTTTTCAGTTGCACCCATTAGCTCGCAGCAGCTTTGACAGCAGATGCAGAAGCTGAGCAAGACCAAACCAGACAAAAATCCAACATGGAGGGATGAGGTGTTCAGGAAGTCCGTCCCCTAACTGAGAATCTGTTGGCAATTGATAGCTGTTAGGAGAGCAGGGCTCAGTTGTCTTCAAGGACTCAGACCCTGGGAGGCCACCCACGCTCCAGCAGATGTCTCTATACCCATGAGCATGCTGGTATCACTAAGTAGACTCTGGGTTTAAAAAGGGGGAAGAGAGAGAAGAGAGCACATGAAATTGGGAGGAAATAGTTGTCATGGAGACAGAGACAGAGGTTGAATTAAAGGGAAACAATATATATATATGATATTCTCAATGGATAAAAATGAGCATTCTCAGCAGAAAAAGAAGTCCTGGCTCTTACTAACAGTGTTAACAGTAAGTATGGCCCATCCAACCATACCTGCCTTCAAGCCTTTCCGCCATTCAGCAGTAGCTGGTATTTCCAGTATGATCTCACACTGTCCTCCTTAGGTGTTCCAGTCTTACTGGGTTTGCTCCCATTCCCCAGGATTTGCTTTGGTCACATCCCTCCTGCCATCTCTGATTTACCGTGGCCTCTTCCCATTTATATCAGTTAAAAAAATCCTGCTAGAAGGGGATGGAGAGATGGCTCAGCAGTTTAAGAGCACTGACTACCCTTCCTAAGGCCTTGAGTTCAAATCCCTGCAACCACATGGTGGCTCACAACCATCCGTAATGAGATCTGATGCCCTCTTCTGGGGTGTCTGAAGACAGCTACAGTGTACATACATATAATAAATAAAATAAATCTTTAAAAAAAAAATCCTCCTAGAAGCCAGGGATGATGCCTTTAATTCCAGCATGCTGGAGGCCAAGGCAGACAGAGCTCTGTGAGTTACAGACCTGTCTGGTCTACAGAATGAGTTCGATGATAGCCAGAGCTACGTAGAGAGACACTGTCTCAAAAAGACAAACCAAATCAAACCAACCAAACAAACAAAATCTTCCCAGAACCAGACTGCTTAGGGTTGAGTTCTAAGTGACCCACAGTAGCTGTGCCATGGTGGGAGTGTGTATTAATCTCTCGTGCCTATGTTGTCTACAAAATGCAAATTAGAACTAGTATTATCAAATAAGGTTGATGTGAGAGGTGAGTCTGTATTCCTAAAACAGAGCCAAATCCATCCATCCCCCTTCAGCTCCCTGGAGCTATCAGCTACACATCTCTCTATTGGGCCGGAGGTAGTGAACACGAGGCCCAGAGGCCACATACAGTAGAAAGCAGCTGTGAATTCTGCCCAACAAAAAAAAAATTGTACAAACTTACAATTGTAAAGGATATTATGTCACAGGTTCAAAGGTTAGACATCCCTTCTTTGGGTAGATTTTTTTTTTAGGTTTGAGGACACTTGGGCAGGGTTCTCATAGTTTTTCATCAATAATAATTAATATTTGCATCCATTAACTCCGACTTTAAAGCTGAATTAAATGATTAGATATGAATGCATATGACCTGTCATCTATTTTGTAGCTTATATATTGCTCCATTTTTCCACTTCTACACTGTACTGGGTGACTAACTTGATGGGGCAGGGGAGACATTCCTCCACGCTCTTTCATGTGGGGCTATCTGACCATTGTTTCTAAGTGACGCCTCTTGCTCTCTCAGCCTGTTGGCATCCCAAATCCATTATCGGGAGCGGGTCCTAGAACCAGAGGCTAAGCAGATAGGACTTACTGGGACTGAGATTCCAGGGGATTTGACACTGTCATCTGTTCCCTGCTGGCGACACTGGAAGTAGCTATCATTCTCTTGTACCTAAGGGAGAACTCCATATAAGGGAAGGCCAAGCAGGCCTGTGAAGCAGCCTCAAGTGTTTCCTGAGGTTGTGTAGCCTCCAGCCTGAGGGAGGGAGAGGCACCCTGGCAAGGATTCCAGCACACTTCATCCAACCCCAGACATAACAAAGCATCGATTGTTATACTCCAGAGCACCGAGCTTCTTGGGATGGTAAAAGCCCTCCTTCTATCTTTTTACTAGCTCAGGGGCAGTTGGCTTTCTTGTACTGTTTTGGATGGAGTCACAGCACAAATGAACTGCCTTCTGGCCTCAAACCCAAAACTAGAGTACAGTGTGGTCACTGCCGGGGCAATTTAGATGGCCACGTAAATCAAGTACAGAAGCCAGGAGCCTGAGAGCTGCCCCTGGAAAGCTCCTGAGAGGAAGGCCCTTATTAGAAAGTCTTTACTGTTGGTCACTTTCCCCTCAGTGTATTTACTGCTCACAATTCAAAGACTTAAGCCTGTTTTTCTTTCTTTTTAATTGTTGCTAAAAATATAGTAGCTAAGGGTAAGAAGATGGTTCAGGGGTAAAATCTCCTCATAGAAATGTGAGGACCTGAGTTCAGAATCCCCAACATGTACATAAAAAGCCAAGTGAGCAGAGTCTGTAATCCCAGCTCTGGGAGCGGTAGAGACAAGAGGTTCCCTCCTGCCTGCTGGCCAAACTGCCTAGCCGCATTGGCAAGCTCCAAGCCAGCCATGGGCCCCATCTTAAAAATAAGGAGGAAAAGCTGTTGAGCTGGGTACCTGATATTGACCTCAGACCCTTGTACATGTGTGCACAAGCACAACCACATGTCCATTCTAAAATGATCTGGCAGCTGAATAACGTGTTGGACATCTAAGTGGACTGGGGCTGGGAAAGGTGTGAGCAGTTTATACTCTGCCATTTCTCTCTGGCCCTCCTTGAGATCGGGTACATATATGTGTATGACATGTACATGCTTGCGTACACACACCATAACACACAGAGAGAAAGATGGAGACAGAGAGAGAGAGAGATTCGCCAGAGGTGACTTCATAGGTTCAGGAAGGAGAGAATTGAGGCAGCAACCCCTCAGTCAAGAAATTACCTCTAAGAAGAAGTGAGAAGTGTGCACTACGTGTTCCATCAATGGGCATGGAAGTGTGCACGTGATATGAACCTTCTATCCTCTTGAGCCTCAAACTCAAACCTTTCCCCGAGGACCAGAGCAGGTCTTGTCCCAGAGGCTGTGAAGTCCTGATGCAAACCTTCTATTCTTTCCAACTCAAAACTCAAAACCTTTTACCTGACACTGGCCGTTCTCAGAACATTCCTGGAGTCTGTCACTGGATTGCAGCAAATGGCATTAAGGCACAATGAAGCTCTATGGGGAAGAGGGAGACTCTAACCATAGTGTCCTCAATTTATCTCCACTGAGATGATAACATGGTGACTTGTGAGCTTAGCTCTCGCCTTCAACGTCTATAAATTCATAAACGGCACAGTCTAGCAGAGACCCACCAACCTGCTGACAACTTTCTGCTTCAAAGAAGAAAGAAGCTGAGGCAGATCGATGAGAAGGCTGGCTACTTGCACAGTGATACTGTGACTGGCAAAACCGTTCTTCATCCTGGTGATTGTCTGGGCTGTGAGGAACATGTTCTGTGCTTTGGCCTTTAGCATGATTCCTATTACAATTATTCTTAGGAGCTTGAAATGGCTCTAATTTTTAGGTAGAAATTGCAGTCTTTGCTCTTTAAAGTCTGCACTATTTCTCCCATTATTCATGCACACTTTCCCCTCTCTTTACACTCTGAGGGAAATTTTAAATTTATTTTTTCCAATAATGACTTAATGCCAGTGTTCAGCTTCATTGTTATTTACCATCTAATCAGAATTTTACTTTCTCCTGGGTTTCCAGAGTTCAGACTTAAGAGTCCATTTTGCAGTTCCATTGTGCCTTGTCTATGTTCTACCCTCAGCCCTATGTCCCTGTGGTTTTCTATTTCTGCTTTTATAAAGGCCAACTAGGACACAAACAAAAGAACACACTCACAGATCAAGGACGGTAAAGAATATACTTTGTCATTTGCTGGAACTATTCAGTAATCATTGCTGAGTTTTTATGACAAGCAATATGCTAACTCTCGATGTTGGGGACAGAAATACAAACAAGATTTGTCTCTGATTGTCAAAGTGCATGTGTGTAAATGTGTATGCAGTTACATATTGAGAATGTCATGTTCAGGGGCTGGGGAGATGCTTGGCTAGGGAAGCGCTTGTTCTGCAAGCATGAGGACCTGGGTTCAGATCCCCAAGCAGCCACATAAGAAAGCTGAACAAGGCAGCACACTTTGTAACCACAGCTCCGGAGAGGTGGAGACAGGTAGAATCCAGGACTACCTGGGGACAGGTAGACCCAACCCGGCCTAGTTCCAGGCTAATTCCACGTCAAGCAAGAGACCCTATTTCAAAACAAACAAACATACAAACATGAAAACATACAAGCAAGAAAAACATGTACATCTGAGGGATGGCATACAAAGTTGACCTCTGGTCTCCACACGCATGTGTGCAAACACGTGTGCACATATACACAGGAATATGTATGTACAACAATTACATGTTAAGAATAAGTAATGTAGCTCAGTGGTAGAGCATTTGCCTGATAAGCCTGAGTCCCCAAATTCAAGTCTCAATCCTGGGGGAAATCTCTACCATTAATAATCATAATTGTGATACAAGATAGAAAGTATCAAATTTCATTAAAAAGGCTTAAATCTTGAGGGCTGGAGAGATGGCTGAGAGAGAGGTGAAGTGCATCAGCCGCTCTTCCAGAGGATCCTAGTTCAATTCCCAGCAACCACGTGGTGGCTTATAACCACCTATAATGAGTTCTGATGCTTCCTTCTGGCATGCAGGCATACATGCAGGCAGAATGCTGTATACATAAAAAAATTAATAAGTCTTTTTTTTAAAAGGCTTAAGTCTCAAAAGATAGTGAGAATGCTATGCATTTTAATTTGTTTCCTCCTCGCTTATACAATAGATGTCTGCAGCACACTTTCTACTAATTCTAAGAACAGCAGTCATTTTCACAGTTTTGTTTTTCAATGTAATTCTTTAAATAAAGTAAATGTGCGCTAGCCTGCCCATCAGCAGCCGCACTCAGGATGGGGCTGGCCCTTTCGATGCCCATCTTTTATATCTGTGGACAGCGGAGGAAGAGTGTCTGGAACTGCGATGACCTCATGGCCATCACTGGAGGACAGGTGAAGGACAGCTATTTCCCAGGCTGCAGGGTTACTGCAACTTGGATTCTTTGAGACCCTTGACGCAACCTACAGGAGAAACAACTCCAGGTGAGTGTAGACACTTGTATCACAGATCCAGGGTAGTGTAGACACTTGTGTCAGAGATCCAGAGGAGTACAGACACTTACTTGTGTTACAGATCTTACTTCTTAGACCCATCTCTCCGCCAAGTGGACGGGATCACATTTCCTAAAGTGAGTTTATGGGAGAGGAGAAAAGATCCCCCTTTCCTTTGCTCTCATGTGGGATAACCTCTAGGCCTGGTGGATAGAGACACGAGAGTGGAGGGGAACAACATTTTGGCTGTCTTATAGGGAAGTAGCTGTGTCAATATAGGAGACATGAGGCATTCTCCTTTCTCGCCTCTCTCTGCTCCTCCTGCCTCACCCCAGCTCAGCTGCTCCCTCCAGGAGATCATGGGCTGTATGACACTGTGTTTTCCACTCAGTTCAGGGTGCACACTGCCTCCTGTTCTGAGTCTTTCTGAGAAGTTGTACGAGCTACATCAGGGCTGTGCTCCAGACACTCTTCCTCCGCTGTCCACAGTTGCTTTTTAATCTTCCCTATCCCAAATATGACAAGCATAAATCAAAAATAGAAGCAAAGTTAACCCAGCAAGGGCTCAGCATATGGTTATGTGGTCTGGGTCAAAGGAATATATAATCCTGCATTCATATTACGAACGCCCTGTAAAACCTGAGATTTACAAGCCCAGTGGAAACGGTCAAGGTCTGTGTGAAACCCTATAGAACAAAGACAAATGATCACATCACATGCTATGGGAGAAGAGCAGACTTAGTTGCTAGAATTCAGATATTTATTCTTTCATTGAGTACTAAAAGCTTGCTAAGCCTTGTCCTAGGTGCCGAAGGTGAGGATAAAATGTAAGCAAGATATGGTTCTTGTTCTCAGAATAAATACGTGCGTGTGGTGTCTGTGTGTTTTTTAAACTGCACACAAATGGGCTGGAAAGATGGTTCATGGTGTAAGCTGCATAAGAATGAGGACATGAGTTTAAATTCCCTAGCACCCATGTAAAAATCTGGGTGTCGTAGTGAGTCCCTCTAATGCCAGCAACTGGGGAGCAGAAACAGGTGTATCTCCAGGACTTGCTGAGCAGCCAGCCTAGGCAATTTGTGAGCTATAGGTCAACTAAGGAGACATCCTGCCTCAAAAAAAGAAAAAGATGGAGAATGACCCAAAAGGGCATATGACTTTAACCTCTACCTTCTACAGGTTAATTTGCAGATGAACACACCCTCGCTCACACACAGACATACCCACTCTTACTGTATACACATGCACACACATACTCATGCAAGTATACACTAACAACTATGATGCAATACAAAAAGTGTGCATTTCCTTAAGAAGGTCTTCAAGTTTCCCAGTGGCTCACTTGAACTGAGAGAAAGGTGTTGTGTTCTTGTCGTTGTCATTGTTTGCCTGTGATGGATGTCACTCTCCCAACAGAAATCAGTAGGAAAATACAATGTTTTGAGTAAGTGACAAGGAAATGAATATCGGAATCTTTCTACCACACTTCTGCATTCACAAAAATCTATGCTCACTGGGCTTTAGAACTAAAGCTAAATGATAAGTCTGCACAGGATGTACAATAGTGTTAAGTAGGCCTCAGGAGATTGCTCAGTCTGTAGAGATCCTGCCATGCAGGCACAAGAATCTGGGTTCGAATCCCCAGAACCCATGTAAAAAGCCAGGAGCAGTAAGATGCTCCTATAACCCCAGTACTTGGGGGCAGAGTCAGGCCCAGCCATGAACCTCATTGGCCAGCCAGTGTTGCTGAATCAGAGTCTCAAATATATAGAGGAACAGTGATACAGGACCCACACTCACAGTCGACCAGCAGCCTCCATATGCATATGCAATCTATATGCATATGTACTCACATGCACCTGTGTACATACCTACACTAACAAGCACACACATCACAATTCAAAGAACTCAAATCATTAAAAAATGATAAATCAGATTTCATTTTAATTAAAATTTCTGCCCTTCAAAAGGTAACATTATGATAGTAAGTATACAAAAGAGGGGCCTGGACAAAATATACATTATGTATAATCATATATAATTATATATACATATTACATATCTATCCACATACAATGTGTAACATAGTAACATGGTATGCATAATGTATATAGAAAGATGGTGTCTTTGTTTTCCTGTTGTTTTGATAATATAATCTGACAAAAGCAACTCAAAAGAGAAGGATTTATTCTGGCTCACAGATCAAGAACACTGTGGTGAAGACATGCAGGTGGCAAGATCTTAAGAGAGCTGGTCACAACCCATCCACAGTCAGGAAGCAGAAAGTGCCAGGTGATCATGCTTAGCTCACATTCTTCTTATTGGACAATCCAGGGCATGAACCTAGGGAATGGTGCTGCCCACTTTCATAGTGGATCCTCCCACCTTGTTTAACCTAATCGTTCCTCATAGGCATGCACAGAGGTTAACTAGTTCCTCCCTGATATGCCTGGAGATCTGTGATTCCAAATCCTTGACAACTAATAATCGCCCTTGCCAACAAATGAAGAAGAAAAGATGTAGATCTGTCAATTGACTCCTATTTAAAAGACATCATTGAAAGACACTGAACTGAAGAAGGCAGGCAAGATGGTTCGGCAGATAAAGGTGCTTGCCGTCAAACTTGAGCATCTGAGTTCAATCCTTAGACTCTTGTAATGGAAGGACAAAACTGACTCCCTAACGTCCTCTGATTTCTGGACAAAGGTTGTAATATGTGCACACGTGTGCCTGCGTGTGCACACACACAAATACACACACACACACACACACACAAAGTTTTAAAAAGAATGTGACCATGCTAAAAAGCAGATGACACTGTGTTCATCATTAGAACTCAGCAGTAAACTACAAGAGTTAAAAATCACAAGGAGGAGCGGTGGCATGTATGTCACTTGTATGGCATGCTCAAGGCCCAGAGGCAATCCTTGGTGTTGGAGTGTGAAGGACCCACAGGAGTGAGGTATATTTCAAGTTTTCTACAATGGTTAGAACAGAAACAAACCCACTGAGCAGAACTAACGGTCCTCAAGCTTATGGAACAAAAGTTCTACTCCATTCTGATGGTGGGAGTGTAGTAAAATACCAGCACATGGAAAAGATGTCACTCGATGATGTGGCACATTGCTCCTCGGTGTGCACCTAGGAGCGGTGGAAACAATATTTACAAAAAGATGTGCTAGAGAATATTCACAGCAGCTTTATTCAAAATAATTCCAAGCAGGGAACAACTTCAAGATGTTCAAATGAAGTAGGATAGAGTCCATACTGGAGAGGACTCAGCCATATACAGTGGGAGATGCATGGTTCTCAATGACATCGCTATGTACTAGTGAGATATGGGTAATATCTATGACATCACTATGTACAAGTAGGAGATGCGTGGTTCTCTATGACATCACTATGTACATGTGGGAGATGGGTGATTCTCTATGGCATCACTATGTACAAGTGGAAGATGGGTGGTTCTCTATGACATCATTATGTACAAGTGGGAGATGGGTGGTTCTCTATGACATCACTATGTACAAGTGAGAGATGAGTGGTTCTCTATGACATCACTATGTACTTGTGAGAATCAGATTCAAAACATTGTGCTGCCTGATTCTAGAACAATGGCCTAGTCAGAACACTGGAACAGGCCTACAGGAACTTACCTAGGCTTATAAGGTTTTTCTTGTTTTTACACTAGAGTTATAGAGTGTAGGTAGTCAAAGTCCTGCAGAATGAATGCTTAAGAACTGAGTGAAGCTCCCTTGCTCTTATCTTCTTGCTCCCACTCTGTCCTTTAGCTCCTTCTCGAACCCTTTCTCCCCATTCCCCTTCCCACTCTCTTTCCACGTGCTCATGGCCAGCCTCTACTTCTCTTTTCTTCTCTTCTCTTCTCTTCTCTTCTCTTCTCTTCTCTTCTCTCTTCTCTCTTCTCTCTCTCTCTCTCTCTCTGCCTTTCACTGTCTCTTCTACTCTCTCAACTCCCCTCCCATTCCCCGAATAAACTCAATTCTATACTAAAAAAAAAAAAAAAAAAAAAGAGCTGAGTGAATTGTCTCAGTCCAATTTCAAAAGCTTAACTGAGTAAAGCAACAGTCTGTGCTGTCTTAAATGGCACAGGCCCTGCCACCTCCCCATCCACCTCCCCATCCCTTACATTATTGTTATCCTCTGCGTTACTCCACAGGAACTGTGCTGGTCCTCTTGTGTCTCCTGACTCAGGGACAAGTCCTTGAAGGCATCTCTATCTAGTACAGTCTTTCTCAACCTCCCGTATGCTGTGATCCTTTAATACAGTTCTTCATGCTGTGGTGACCTTCAGGCATAAAATTATTTTCATTGCTACTGCATAACTCTAACTTTGCTACTGTTATGAATCCCAGTGTAAATACCTTTATTTTTTAATGGTCCTAGGTGACCCCTGTGAAAGGGTCATTTGACTCCTCCCCCCAAAGGTGTTGAGAGCCACAAGTTGAGAGCCACTGCTCTAGAATTCTTACACACACACACACACACACACACACACACACCTACACAACTTGTTTCTCTACCTGTATTGGATCTGCACAAAGGCCATGCTAGCAAAGACTTCTTCCCCAACCGTTCTCTCTAGTCTACAAGTATGTTCTCCACTACTTCCTAGCCCAACTCGCTCATGTTGGCCACAGCGCTCATCAACAACTAATACATAAAAATGTCCATTACACCTGTCTTTACTGTCTGCCCGTCTCCTTTGGAATGAGTACTGTAGCAGCAGTGACTTTCTCCTCTGGCACTGTTTCCTGAGCAGCTAGCACCGTCTCAGGCCCAGAGGAAGGGTCTCTGAAGGAGTGGCCGAATGAGTACAGGAACACATGAGTAGAAGGTGATGGTAGAAAACCATCACCTTATGCTTTTTAAAATGGAGACTTCTCTTTCACATGACAAGCCAAAACACTGCATTTTAAGATCCAGATAAAATGAATAGCAGATGTGTTGCCGGAAAAATAAACAACCTACTTCAAAGAGCCCTGTGATACTTTCCATGGCCTGTGCAGCCAGCTCAGACAAATGCTTTAAGATGAGAAGTGGGATGGGCTGCTGCATAAGACTGTATTTTGTGTATGTGGCTGGGGGCGGGGTTGGGGGGGAAGCTCCTGGGGCAGAGAGCCCTAGGGTGACCGAGTCCTGTGGTCCTTCCCTGGGGCACCGCTGAGACTGGCTCTACAGCTATCATTGGCATCTGCAGTCAGAATGAGATGCCCACAAGTTATTGAAATTGTCTAATACAAACTAAGGGGGCTGAGGTGCTTCCCAAGCTTCTACCTGGTCTCATAGTGTGGGCTGGCTCTGGATCCCAAGACTAGTTCTGTCACCCACCAGTGACCTTAAGGGATCAGGTAAAATCTCGGAGCTCATGCTCCCTCAACTGGAATAGAGAGGACTCAACTAAAACGGGCCTAAGATCCCTTTCCAAGTCTTAAATGTTTGATTCTGTGGCATAGATGCCTCTAAATCAATGAAGTGCTCACCAGCTGTAACATCTGCATTTTTTTAAAAAAAATCAGACATATTATGGGCTGGAGAAATGACTCATTGGTAAGAACACTGACTGCTCTTGCAGAAAACCCAGGTTCACGTCCCAACACCTTCATGGTGACCTGCAAACTCCTGTAGCTCCAGTTCCAAAAGATTTGACACCTTCAGGTCTCTGTGGACACTGCATGTGCAATCCACAGATAAATATGCAGGCTATGATGCTATCTCTTTTCATAATTGGTGGCATTCTCTAAAGCAGGAGGCTTCACGCCCCTTTCCCTTGTTTTCTGACCAGTGGTGTAAGTGAATGGATATAAACATTTCACCTTAAGCATGTTCCAGGGCTCTCCTAGCCAATAATTGAACTGACTACTTGAATGAGTGAAAGTCCAACTTTGTCAACTAGGCCTGGTGTCTTATATGAATCATTATGTGTTTTCAAAGTAGATTTTCCTCCCATCTGTCCCTCTGTCACTTAGAAGCACAGGGACTTACCTATCCATCAGCAATAAAATTGAGCTAACAGTTTCAGTGTTTCTTTATTCCAATGTCTTAGGAGAATCAAATAGATACAAACTGACAATAGCCAAACTGAACATGCAGAAGAAAGTGGTTTTATCTTGCTATTGGTCCCTGAATGCTGTCGGGTACCAAATAGAGATGCTGGGAGCTCAGAACAGCTGCACCTTTGTACACAGGAAGTAGAGAACACTTCAGATCCACAGGACACAGGGCTCAGTAAACTGGCAGACATGTAACAAAGAAAAACAGCTAGCTGGCTACAGAGTCGGAATTTCAGTGTCTGGAACTGAGTCATTGTATGGCTCTGGCTGGCTGTTAAGCACTTCAGGGCCCATGTAAGAGACTGATGTGAGAGTTCAGTCCTCTGGAAACAAAATTGCTTTGTTCATAGTAACTATTCTCTGCCGACCCAGTTTTCTTTTGGAGGATATACTCCTTTAAAGCTAAATCAACAAGAATGCCAGGGGCTCTTTTCCTAAGTACAAGATTTAAAAATGCTGCCGTCTAAATGTTCATCAGGACTATGTAGAAATGTGACTGGTATTTGCATGTAAACTGAGGTGACCCTGACACCTTGCTATGGCCACAACTTAGTCCTGACTAGTTTTGTCCATTCCCTAATAAACTACATACATGATCGTTCTCTGAATAAAGATAAAATTACCCTCTTTATTTCTATTTCTCAAGAAGAAGGAGCCAATCCCAAAGCCCTTCCTGAATTCTTTAGACTTCAGTAGGCTATGGACAGCCATGAGAGGACAGAAAACAGACTTGATGCTTCCCAGAGCTGCGTCTTTATCTTTAAAGGGGAAATGGGGATCCTGTCTTCCAGGCAAATGCAAGGTCATACAGGAAAAGTGCACAGCATAGCCAGAAAAATGGCTCAGTGTGTAAAAGTCCTTGCCATACAACCCTGATGGCCTGGGTGAAAAGAGAGAACAGAGTTCTGAAAGCTACCCTTGGCTTCTGCATGCAAGTACCATGGTACATATGCCCACACTCAACCACTTATATCATATACAAACACATCATCATCATTATCATTGTAACAATAATAATAAATATCAACAGAATAAGCACACAGAAAATATAATATATTATCTTCAATGTTAAGTGTTATAAGCAATTCTTATATCAAGGACATTTTCTGTTTAGAAGGCAACTGTATAATGACTGTCTGTTATTCTTACCATCTAGACTATTCAGTCAAGAATTTTTGCACACTAACACCATACTTGACAAATTGTTATTACCATGTCTCAGACTTTGGGGATGAGGTGGGGCTGTATCAGCTAAATCAACCTTGGGGAAAATACAGTTAGGAAGAAATTCCAGTTAGACAGAGGCTGCCCGTTTGAACAGAGACAGACAGAAAATTCATTGAAAATACGTCTTTCTGTTGCTTCTTCAGGAAAAGCAAGCTTAGGAATCTCATGGATGAACCCTCAACAGGTCTCCAAAACAATGTGGTGTCAAAACTCACTATAATTATGTCCTGTGATAGACAGACAGGATTCTTGTTGGGCTGTCAATCACTTCAGTAAGTGGATCCAGCTAAGATATGCACAGCCCTAAATCTCATGTGATTCCACTTCTCTTCCACCGTCTACTCTACTTCCTTCTGGCCGACAGAGCTCCATACACCAGTTCAGCGAATAGTGGCAGTAGCTCTCCTTCACTTGTGTCTCTTCTCAAACACACTCTGGCAGTGTCAGTGACACTTGTCTGCATGGTGCAGCCAGACCTTCCTCTTGGCTACATGGCTATGCAGTCAGTGAGTCCATTAATTGCTTCCTTCAAGATTTTTAAAGGAAGTGGTCCCAGCTATGTTATCCCAGCATCTTCTGGCCACTTCCTCCCAGCTGTGACAAGCACTCAAGGTCCCTGGGAGCCTGGTCCTACATGTTGTTCACCCTGACCACTGGTCCTTACATCTTTTGTGTCTCTCTGTAATGAGATGGCTCCTCATGGGAGCCCTTAATTTTTTTTCTCTGATCCAGAATAGTCACTTGTCTTCTTACTGTAATGTCTTGGATTTGGAATGAGAAAGAACACATCTTGACCTTTCCCAGATAAGGAGATTAAAGGCTATGGCATGCCGTTGTCATGGTCAGTTTTCAAATGCTCTCAAGTACATAAAGATGCTAAAGACTAGAATGACTAAGCGTAATGTGCAGAAGATATGTACACACTGAGCCATGGCTTGGCTCACTGAGGCTGTCTAACTGCTCTCTGTGCAGTGCATGCTGTACACAGCATGTTCACAGCAATGAAGTCAAGGGGAGAAAGGCTTTCCATAGCCCTCTGAAAAGGAAGGGACTACTCTTTTCAATGTACCTCTATTCTCAGCTCCTATCAAAACAAGGCTAATTATTTTTGATTGGTTGGTTTTGGTTTTGGTTTTTGCTTTTGTTTCTTGTGGCATGGTCTCATATAGCCCAGTTTTGTTTTGAACTTGTTATGTAGCTGATGATGACCTTGAACTCCTCATCAATCAGCTTCTACCCCTCAAGTCCTGAGATCACACTACTTATGCCCACTCAGGGTGCCTCGCCTTGCTTGGATTATCATCTAGCCAGGGTGACTAAATGGAGTTTGATTATTGTTTGTTTATTTGTTTTAGGAATACTAACCATTCTCCCAACATCCACACCATTCATTATGCATGCCTTCCAATAAGCTAGTACTTCATTTGACTTAAATGTAAATGATTTATTGCTCCTATGTTCACTATCCTTACCAGAAAATAAAACGACAAAGATTTGTTCTATGTCATGTATTTATTTGCATCTCCATTCATAAAAGTATACATTTATGGACATTCATTTTGTTTTTCACAAGACTGAACCCAGTTCCTATTTCCCATATAGATGAACATGCAACAAGGCAAAACACAAAGGATTTGCTGGGCAGTGGTGGCGCATGCCTTTCATCCCAGTGTTTGGGAGGCAGAGGCAGGCGGATTTCTGAGTGCAAGGCAGAGGCAGGCGGATTTCTGAGTGCAAGGCAGAGGCAGGCGGATTTCTGAGTGCAAGGCCAGCCTGGTCTACAGAGTGAGTTCCAGGACAGCCAGGGTTACACAGAGAAACCCTATCTCGAAAAACCAAACACATACACACACACACACACACACACACACACACACACACACACACACACAAGAACCCTGCTTATGCCTGTGAAAAAGTCTGAGCCTCAGTGGTTGGTGGTTTTCTAGATTTTAAGAACCAGTGTGAATTTGGCCCAGAGCCTATGAGCAGGCAATGACCTCAGCACAGACTAAAGATAACCACCGTGGGAGAAATGTCTGCTTGGCTTTACTTACATTTGGCCCCAGTCCCTAACATTTGAAAACCAGAGGGATACCCCATCCTCCCAAGCCTATTGCACACAAACAGAATGTAAACTCAGATTCGCATGCTAAAACCAAGGAAACAGTGGCTCCTTTTTCTGCTTCTCTTCCTCAATCTGCTATCAGCATGGTGGGGAAGTGCATGCGTCTACCATGCCCAGGACCAGCACCAACAGGCACCCCAGAAAAGTTCTTACATGTAAGTCAACTTGGATACCGTTTTCCTTTTCCCTCCCCCACCACCAAAGCACATTTGCGAAGAGTACATTGTTGGGCTGGAGAGATGGCTCAGTGGTTAAGAGCACTGACTGCTCTTCCAGAGGTCCTGAGTTCAATTCCCAGCAACCTCATAATGAGAGCTGATGCCCTCTTCTGGTGTGTCTGAAGACAGCTACAGTATACTCACATGATTAAAATAAATAAATAGTTCTTGAAAAAAATACATTGTGAAGTGTCTATAAAGTGTGTGTGTTCACATATGTGTAACATGTAAGTATGGTATGTGTAGGATATACTGTTTAGAAATACATTGTGAGCATCCTTCCCTTCCTCATCCAAAAAACCAACAGAATAGGTTAAGGAGATTTTGGTTTTTTTGGTTTTGGGGTTTTGGATTTGGTTTGGTTTTGGGGGAGGGGAGGGGTCTTTCCACAGTCCAGAATCTACTGAATGGCAGTAAATTCGCATAGTGGATCAGTTTTGAGAAGTAACTTCTTAATCGTGCATCAAGAAGTTAAGACAGCTGGGCAGTGGTGGCGCATGCCTTTAATCCCAGCACTTGGGAGGCAGAGGCGGGTGAGTTCAAGGCTAGCCTAGTCTACACAGAGAAACCCTGTCTAGAAACAATCCCCCCACCCCCCAAAAAAAGAAGTTAAGACAGCGACAGCACAGCTTCTCTCCATGGTTGACTTGCTGTGCAGCTGTGGGCATTTCGTTCATCTCTACTGTACCCAGATCTACAGCTTTACCATGGCAATTGTTCTACTCTAGTCTCAAGGTTGGCTGGAAGACATGGCTTGACCTGGGATTTTTCAACCCATGAAGCTGCTGTCAATACAGAGTCCCTAGATATAGGACGTTTCTAGAACACGGCCTCTCATACTCCTCAGAGAATACTTTGGCTAAGTATACAAATGCATACATACATACATACATGCGTGCACACACACACACACACACACAATGCTAACAAGAACCCACTTCTACTTAAGTTCAAGTTGTTATAGACTAAGGTCAGCCTGACATACCTGTGGATCTAGTGTACATGGCAATATATAGGCCTAGAAGAGAACTTTAACCAGAAATCAAGAGAAGAAACCAGGTGTCTCAAAAGAACACACTACAACTACAGAAAAGGAGCTTGTCATGTATCTGGTCTCGCCCAAGGTAACAATTGGAAAGACAAGTGTTCTCATCTGTCCTCTGCACAGCCTGTGACAGTCTCATGCTCGGAAAGACATTTTGCCCTAGGTCACTTGAGTAATATAACTGTGACACAATGGAAATTAAGATGCTTCTGTCTACTTCTCCTGGGGTAAAGATGGCTGAGTTCATTGCTACAGGGCCTGGCAATGACTAGGTTGATGGGCCTGCTCACCACAGCTGCAAATGCCTTTGTCCATACAGCCAAACAACCCAGGAGTTAGACATCATTAACAAATTGGAAATAGTAAGAAAGAAAATTTCTTTATCTCTCTCCTCTGCAGCAACTAGTAAACCTCAATATATGAAGCTGCTGCTGAAGATATCCATGATTAAGGCATATGAAATCAAAATGTAGAAACTACTTGACAAATTCCTCTTGTCTCTTCATACATTCTTTTTTTTAATTCACAGCACCCCTCCCTCCTCTTCTCCTGTTACCCTCTTCACTTATCCTCAGAGAGAGAGAGAGAGAAGCCCCTCCCTTGGGTACCACTCCACCCTGGCATGTCTAGTCTCAGCAGAACTAAGGCATCTCCTCTCCCACTGAAGCCCAACCAGGCAGCCCAGGTAGGGGAAAGGCATACAATGGCAGGTTACAGAGTCAGAGACAACTCCGCTCCAATTGTTAGGGGACCCACATGAAGATCAAGCTGCACATCTGCTACAAATGTGTGTTGGAGGGGGATGGGTCTAGGTCCAGCCCATGCATACTCTTTGGTTGCTGGCTCAATCTCTGTGAAACCCCCAGGCCCAGGCTAGTTGACTGTAGATCTTTGTGTGGTGTCCTGGATCACTCCAACTAGCACAATTCTACACACCTCCTCTGCACTCTTCTACAAGATTCTCTGAGCACTGCATAATGTTTGACTATAGATCTCTGCATATGGTTCTATCTGTTGATGAATGGAGCTTCTCAGGAGACAGTTATGCTAGGTTCCTGTCTGCATGCATAGCAGAGTATCATTAATAGTGCCAGGGGTTGGCTCTCTTCCATGGGGGGTGGGTCTCTAATTGGGCCAGTCATCCTCTCAGTCTCTGCTCCATCTTTATCCTTGAGCATCTTGTAGGCGAGAAAAATTTGGGGTTGAAGATTTTGTGATGAGTTGATGTCCCCCTCCTTCCACTGGAAGTCCTCTCTGGCTACACAAAGGGGCCACTTCAGTCTCTATATTCCCTGCTGGTAAGAATCTGAGCTAGGGTCACTCCATAGACTTCCCATACCCTCCCCATCCCAGTAGAACAAAATGGCAGCCTACATAATGGGAAAAGGTCTTCACCAACCCTACATCTGACAGAGGACTTAATAGCCAAAATATATAAAGAACTCAAGAAATTAGACATCAACAAAGGAAGTAACTCAATTTAAAAACGGGTACAGAGCTAAACAGAGAATTCTCAACAGAGGAATCTTGAATGGTGGAATGACCGAGAAGCACTTAAAGAAATGTTCAACATCCTTAATCATCAGGGAAATGCAAATCAAAATGACTCTGGGATTCCATCTTATACCCATCAGAATGACTAAGATCAAAAGCTCAAGTGACAGCACATCCTGGTGAGTATGTGGAGCAAGGGAGACATTCCTCCAATGCTGGTGAGAGTGTAAACTTATACAACCACTTTGGAAATCAGTTTGATGATTTCTTAGAAAATTGGTAATAGTCCTACCCCAGGACCCAGCTATACCACTCCTGCGCACATACCCAAAAGATGCCCCACTATACCACAGGGACGCTTGCTCAACTATGTTCATAGCAGCATTATTTGTAATAGCTAGAAACTGGAAACAACCCTGATGTCTATCAACCAAAGAATGGCTAAAGAAAATGTAGTACAACTATACAATAGAATATTTTTCAGCTATTAAGAACAAAGACATGATGAAATTTGTAGGCAAATAGATGTAACCTGAGAATATCATCCTAAGTGAGGTCACACAGATCCAGAAAGACACATATGGGTACGTAACCACTTATAATTGAACATTAGCCATAAAGGGCAGGATAACCATGCTACAATCCACAGACCCAAAGAAACTGGGTAATAAGGAGGGCTCAAGGGAGGATGTATAAATCTCACTCAGAAGGGGAACCAAACAGTCATCAGAGGTGGATGAAGACAGGAAATTGGATGGGAGAGCGGGTGAGGGAGGGGATGGGAATGGCAATCAGGTGTGGAGGGAGGAAAACTGGAGAGGGCTGGGAGTGAGAATGGAAAACAGTGGGGTGGGGGCATCTCTTCATACTTTTTAAGGAACTCCTGACTCCAACTATTAAAACTCCTAGATTTCACAGAACTATCTCTGAAGAGAGGAACATAGTATATCTAACCTATACTGTGGTAGACAGTCATATGTGGTCACTTTAAACACCTGAAATTTGTTTAGTTAGTTAATACAACTAAGGAAATACAATTTAATATCATTAAATATCGTAAAGAGGCTGCTCTTTACGATGCATTACTTACTCCTAAGTGATCGTCTGGATTGATTCTTCAAGATAAAGATGAAAGGGGAAAAAATGACTTCACAATTAAGAAAACATTTGAAGCTATTGCAAGGGGACAGGGGTGGTTATCTAAAAATGGTTATAATTAAGTCATGGGTGTATCTTAAATGAAATGAGTATAAAGTGACCTCTAGACTCTGTCAAGGAAAAGGGAAGTTAGCTATAGTTGTGGCCTCCCCATTGGGCTTTCTTTAAGTCAAGGTTATATCATCTAGCATCTCTTTTAGACATTGACATGAAATTATTCAAATGCAGCTATACCTCCCCTTTGCTGTAGCATGTCAATTTTACTGTTGGACTTGCCAAGAGCCATTTTTCAGTCTACTATAAGCTCTTCCTTTGTGATGTGAAGGAAAGTGTGATTGTGACCAAGTAGCTGACAGCAGCAACTTTCCATTTCCTGCCAATGAAACAAACCCAAACACTCTTCCAATACCCTGTTGGACAGCCACCATCCCTGGTGGCAGGAGGGGGAAAATGGAACTCGGATGCTTCCAGGTTGGTCCCCCAAATAACCATTAAATTCTGTAATTAACACTGAGGGGTACTGTAGGAAGAGTCAGTTCCCTTCTCTGGGGGACAAAAGCTACGGGGTGATAGACCACCAGCCTTAGCAGGGACTCACTGTAGTTCAGGGCTACATCACAGACTAGGAAATGACGCAACACATTAACTGCAAACAGAGAAGAGGACTAAAGAGTGGGAAACAATGGCCACTCTGTGAATGTCTGATTTGTTGAAGGCTGAGGTTTTCCCCTCTCTCGTCATTTATCTTGCTCAGCCATTAAGCAAGATCCAGCATTCCTTCCCATTCACTATTAAAAAATCTATCACCCCAGAGAGCTATTGGTCATTGTAAGTCTTCCTGAAGATTCTTGAGGAGGGATGGAGGTGAGTGGCCTCTCAACACACGCTACACTTTGAACAGTCTAATACGTGTTTTATATCTTTGGTGGTCTCTTTATCCAAACCAGTGGGAAGGGAAGAGATGACATGGATCCACTTCGGAGAAGCATAGAAATCACTTTATTTCCTATCTCTGGCTTCCTAGCCCTCCCTCCCAACCTTCTAGATCCCCCCCCCCTTTCCCATATATATATCAATGGGAGCATCCTTTTCAAAACTCTTACAGCTTACATTCCATTAGAGCTCCTGTCTCAACCTGTGGGTCGTGATTCCTTTGGAGGAGTCACATATCAGCATCCTGTGTATCGGATACATCACACTTCATAACAGCAACACAGTCACAGTTTATGAAATAGCAATGAAACGATTTTATGGTCGGCGGTCACCACAACACGAGGAACTGTATTAAAGGGTTGCAGCATTAGGAAGGTTGAGAACTGCTGCATTAGGGTGAAAACTCTACTCAGGCCTGTCTTCACGATGTGAGGACTGCCTGCCTCCCACTTCACCTAGCACACATCCTTGACTGTACTGTCAATGTGAAGATCTTCCTGGGGGATTCATCATCACAGCCTGCTTAGCCCTACAGTCTTTGAATCTGTTCTGCAGAATTTTGTTGACATTCTGCAACCCTGCCATTCTGAATGACTTGCCTTCTCAACAAAGAAAGGGGCCTTCTCTAAAACCTCCAAGACAGATGCCCTTCCCTTGGAACCCTTTCACTCCAGTGAGCATCCAGCCTCCCCGGCTTTCTTTTGCCCCTAGCATTCACCAAATGGCCTAATTTCACTCTTCTTCCTACCTAACTACATGGCTATGTTCTGTTTTGGTTTGGTTGGTTTGGTTGTCCTAAGTAGAAGGCATATTTTGGACGAGCAGGTTCTTTTTCTGTCTTGTTAACCCTTATCCCAAATGCCCATATGTTGGATGAACACATGAACAAAAATTTAACTTTGTTAACCCTTCTAGATTTACATTATAAAACACATGGTGGAGCAAACAAAGGTTCCTCTGACTACTACCATCCACCTTCCTCAGAGGCACAAACATGTGCAAACAAGACGAACTTGACAGAATGGTTGAGAGTATTGTGGAGCTGAGTTGCACAGGGCTACACAACAAGGGTTACTGACTTTGACTCCAATGCTGGTCCCATCAATCCACTTGGCCTACTCAGTCTCCTGTGGCAATGTACCCAAGAGTTCTGGGGAAATCTTGGCACAAGGCATGTGTGAGAAAGGACTGTTGTTCTAGGCACAGATTCGCGTGTTCATTGATAGGCACACTGGCTTTTGCATAATTTCCCGTCCAGCTTCATGGATGGAGATAGAATCAAAGCCAAAGCTACCCCATGCCTTGTTTAGCATTTCAAGCCAAAATAAGACAGTAACTTCCCCCACTCTCTCCTCTGACACATAACAAGTGTACAAGTGTCAGCCTGCACCATCGCTGTTCACTGTCTCTTTCCTCGTTTGAGAACATGTTGAAGGTATAATATATTTAATCTGCTATGGTCTATATTATAAACATTTTTACAATCTTTAGTATTTAATTGCCACCAGTAATAAATTAGATTTGATATAACTACATCTGAAGTCCAGTGGGACAAAGGGCAATTCGGCAGTCAGATTATGCAAGGAAAGGTATATTCTAACTTACAATTTCACTTTAATTTATGTGTGACATCAGAGCAGAAGACAGACAAATGGAGGGAAGGTAAGTGTGGGTTTTTAAGAATAATTAAATATTTTCATTAATTCTTTAAGAATTCCATACAGCACATTTTAAAATGATTTTTCAGATCATATTCCTTTTTGTTTTATGTGTATGGGTGTTTTGCCTACATGTATGCTTGTTCACCATGAGCATGCAGTGCCTATAGAGGCTAGAAGAGTGTGTTGGATCCCCTCAGACTGAAGTTACAGGTGGTTGTTAATGACCATTTGGGAACCTGGGGCGTCTGGAAAAGGAGTTAGTCCTCTTAACCACTAATCCATCTCCCCAGCTCCCCCAAATGATGTATTTTGATAAATATATCCAAACATTTCTAAAATCCAGAGATACCTGGAAATATCTTCAATCTGTTCAGCCAGCTGCAAATGCTCAGAAGCACACTAATGACCAAAGGACAACAGTTAACCTGTTGTAAAGGAGTTCTGTGACCCATCCTTGGCTTGTTCGTTTTAGTAATGCATCCCCAGGCCACTCTCTAGAACAAGCCCACATGTTGCAGGAGTATGAAACCAGCAAGGAAGAGCCTGACTCCTTGCAGAAGGGGCTCATCATCTCACGAAAGCCACTGACCTTGTGTTTTAGCCCAGGTCCAACGTCTGGACAGTAGTCTCACCAGGACACTTAGGAACTGGGATATTTGTTCGCATTTTATTGTGAAGATTTGCTGCTGATTACCTAGTGCTGGGCTGTCCGCCTAGATTTCCACTGGAAAGGGGGATGTTCAGAATCCATGGCCCCATTCCTATGAGCTTTTTCATTTCCTTTGACGATAATTCTTTTAATCCTTCCAGGAGAGTTCCTATTCACCAGCAATACCCAATTCCAACAGTCCTATGTGCAGTGGCTTTTCAGTCTCTGCAAGGAACATGATTAGCAATCTAGTGCATTTATTGAATAAGTATTTATTGGATGCCTACTTCCTACAGTCTATATAATGGAGTCTAGAAATCCAGTAATACACAAGGCAGGAACTCTGAAAGTTCTTTTATGAATACTGGGGTGAGAAATCAAGCTTCATATAATTTAGAACTAACTCCTGTACACCCATCCACAAATTTCCCAGTGTAAAATCCCTCCTCTTTAGAAAACAATTGCCCCCAGGGCAGAAATGCATGTGATAGTCGTCTATGGTTCTCTGAAGATGTCAAACCCTAGCCTTGGAGCTAGCTGGCATTCTGGGAGCATCAGTCTCCCTGTGTTTGGGCACAGTGGTAAAATATGTGTGTGGTTTTCAACTAATTCTCGGTTGAACTGGTGGTTTATTATACTGCACTGACAGCAGGATTCCTTCTGGCCTCGTTAGTCGGGGTCATATTTATTCATTGAATAGAAGCCACCTGTGGAAGAGGCCCAGTTCCAGGGATGCCTTTGTTCTATTGGCCTGCTCAGTACCTGAACTCCTTTTTACTGGCATAGTCAAGGGATCAAGAGATTTTAAGTGTTGAAGGGGTGTATGTGTTAGTTTTCCATTGTCTGTGGTTTAGGAAGGGATACCATCAATCATGGTGGGGGAAGGAGGGAGCTGGTTTCCTCATCTGCCGTGAAAAAACAGGGAGAAAGGACTGCAGGCACTCGCTTGCCTTCTTATCCTTATGTGGGCTGAGGTCCAGCCTGTGGAATAATCTACCCATTCTTTGGCTGGGGTGTCCCAGCTCAGTTAACCAATTCTAGAACCTCCCTGAAAGGCACACCCAAAGATTTGTCTCTTAGGTGATTCTCCATCCTGTCAAACTGGCAGTCGATATTACCCATCACAATTGGCGTCCATGTTAAGAACAAGAACCAAATTTGGAATACGGTGGTGGTGCCTCCAGGAGACCCAGATGGCCTCTGCAGCTTCACAAGTAATCCACACAATGCTCATTGATAGAGGAAAGGCCTTAATGGGAGATAAGGAGAACTTATCAGCTGACTGCCCGTCGCCTTTGATAAAAGAGTCACAAAATAGCACAAAATGCAGTGCAGTAAAAATATCTTGAAAGTTCCCTCAGAGACAGTAAAAATCCCACAGGCTTTTGAAATAAAGTTGCAGCCAATAGGGACTAAAATACCCCACTTTGGGGCTATCTCAGCTTAACATGTTAAAATATCCCAAGACCTTTCTCAGCACATATATTATTCAAAGGTCAAAAAATTCCCTGTGCAAATACCTAAAATATCTACAGGATGTTTCAGCAAAATGCCACATTAAATTATTCCTCCTGTACAATCCAAGGCTTAGAAGCCAGAATGAGAAAGTGGATGAGTCTAATGTATGACCCTCCAGGTCCAACCAGCTCTGGGAAGCCCTACTGGGGAAGATGGGGCTTTCAGTGGCCTTAACCAGAAGACAAAACATGTTCTACAGATTCCTGCATTAATATTTATCCCTAGCATAAGGTTACATGTATCTCCACTAATAATGTGACTTCTAACAAGTCTGTAGGATTCTTGAAAAATCATATGTGTGAAAAATCTGGCCCTTGGCTCAGTGGGTAAGAGCACTGACTGCTCTTTCAGAGGTCCTAAGTTCAAATCCCAGCAACTACATGGTGGCTCACAACCATCTGTAATGAGATCTGACACCCTCTTCTGGTGTGTCTGAAGACAGCTACAGTGCACTTACATATAATAATAAACAAATCTTAAAAAGAAAAAAAACTGGCTCTTAGCTCTTAAGTCAGAGAGGCCTAGAGAGATCCCACAAAATTTCAAAATGTCCAAGTGCTGGGGTGAAGGGTTTTAAGTGTAACTGACGGGGGTGGGGGCGGCGGGTCAGTTGCTGTCACCAGAGTGAACTTCTTTAACACCCATCTTCTGCACCTGTGAGCATTTTCCATCTACATGTGGTGGCAAGATCTGTCTGGCAACTCCCACTTCCAGAGCTTCTCAACTCTGTACTACTGGTCAGCTTTGAGGTGTGAACAGGGTGAGGCAAGCTGCTGCCTCCTAGAGCCCCTGCTTCCCCATCTCTGGGATAAGGCAGATAGTGACCAAAAGCTGTACTGCTGTATATGGAATGGCTTAGCCCAGAGAAAACTTTATGAGGTGGGATTGTGGATACAACACCCTACTGACAATAAGAAATGTACAGATTAGTGCTGGAAATTCTAAAAGAGGCTAGAGAGACAGCTCACTGGGTAAGGTGCTTGAGGACCTAAGTCAGGTCCCAGCACTCATGCAAAACGCCAGGCATGACTTCACTTGCCTATAAGCCCAACACTGTTGTAGGTGGAGAACAGAGGGTCACTGGGATTTGCTGGCTGCAGGTTTACTTCCAGGAGCAATAAAAGATCCTGTCTCAAAGAAGTAAGGTAGAGAGCAACAGAGCAGGGCATTGATGTTTTCCTCTGTGCACAGGCATGTGGGTCCATACACACATGCACATAACACACACACACACACATGTATACACACATTTGTGCACACATATGCACACATATTCAAACATAGTCATAATGGTAAGTGATTTTTAGAGACTCAACCCCATGAAATCAGATCTGGCTTCGTGGCCTCTCCTAAAATACCCTTGCTTCTCAAGATGCTCAGAACTAACATTCAGACTGATAATAGAGAGCAGAGTAAAGCGAGGGGGCAGACACGGAGGTATAGACTGGAATTCCTTAGTAGGAAGGAAGCCCTTTGCAGGACCCTGCATTCTTTCTCTGATATATACCAGGTGGCCTCTCTCACCCAGTAACTTTGAAATGTGAGTTTGAATTTGTTTTGTAGGAGAACACACAGCTAGCTATTTGGAACAATTTGATCCTTTTTGGTAGACTGTGTTCCCATAGCAGGCAATGAGTTGCCAAGCATGAAGTTGGGCCACCCAAAAAGAGAGAGTACAGATTTAAAACTTAGTTATTTGCAAGTTGCTCACAAACGTTTGAACACTAACCACAATAACAATAAAAAATGGCTATGAAGTTGGGGGGCAGTATAATCTCACTTTGTTAATTTTTTTCATTTTACATTAGGAGCTTTGCCACCAGTAAAATGGGTCAGCGCCCACCAAATTAAATAAGGACTCCTCTCTGGGAGTAATGTAATTAATGTATTGCCTGCCTCCCAACTACCTCTGCCCAGCATCTTCAGCTCTCCTGAAAAGAGTTTAACTAATCATCAGGGGTCCACATGAGATCATGGAGCACGCTTAGAAATGACTCGATTGAATTGCTTCAGTTGACCGCTGAGGGAACTGGAACCTAGAAAGCAGGATGGTTTGCTTCAAGTCAGATCTGGAATCAGAGATTAACCACCTCTCCTGGCTCCGTCCAGATCGGTTCCCTGCTGAATCATACCATCATGCTCATGGAAACCTCATCAGGATGGCAGGACTCTGAGAGGATTTGTGGCTCGCGTCTAAATAACCTGAGTTTACTCACCGTCCCGGTCTGAGCAAAGAAAAAGGGAGGTCGGAAGGCAGAGGGCAAGACGCGAGAATGATTTAAACGGCGAGGTAAGGCATGTTATGATCTACTTGCAGGGTCCACGTGGGTTTTGTTCTGTTATAACGTGGTCACATGGGGTTGCTCATATATCCCAAAGTTACCTTTTCCTCTCCGGTTGCTCGGAGCCGGGATGAGGTGAGAGTTCAAGGTGCTTGTGGACTCTGCTGTCCAGTGATGATGGAAATGTCTTAAATGTCACTGTTAAGTACACTAACCTCCAGCCACATGCAGCTACTGAGCAGTTACGTGGTGGCTGAAGGTTTCATTTACTCTTAATTAATTTAAGTTTACAGCCATCTGTGCCCAATAGCTACTCCGTTGGATCCCACGGCTCTAAATAAACGAAGCTGCCAAAACACATCAGCTTGACCTAAAAGTGTGTTCTAATTTAAGAAATCTGCAATAATGGATGTTGAAATCAGATTTCTCCACAAAATATGGCGTGCCAAAAATAACTATCAATCAGGGTTCTTTGGCAGTAAGCTTGTGGAAAGCAAACTTAACTAATGTAACAAAAGAGGTGTTTTAGAATAATATAGCCCCACCCCCAACTCCCATCCTGCCGGGGGAACATCTTTGGGAAGTCTAGCAAGCTGGGCTTCCTAAAGCTGGCCTCGTGGTGTGGTGATTCCCAATCATAAAATTATTTCATTGTTACTTTATAACTGTAATTTTGCTATCTATGAATTGTAATGTAAATAGCTACATTTTCTGATGCTCTTAGGTGACCCTTATGAAAGGGTCATTGAACACCCCCAAGGGGCAGCAACCCACAGGTTGAGAACCGCTGGCTTAGAGGCTGCATGGCCAAAGACAAGTTAGCATCACCCTGCAGAGCTACAGGTCTGCAGTCCATGGCTTGCTCTACTGACCCCACAGATGCTGGGCCCTGTCATTGCTACTCCTAGAAACTCCTGTATCTGCTATCATCTCTGCCAGATTGACCTTGTGGTGCCTGCTGCTTTAAGCCACCAGCTTAGGACTCTAAGCCCAGGACAGGAACACCTGATAAATTAAACCCATCCTCAGTATCTTTCAGTGTTGTAGGTGAATGGGAGGCTGGACCAACAGGAAGCTGGCTTCTGTTGTGGAAGGCAAACTCCCAAGCTGAGAAGTTCCTACAAACACATCTAACATCTATGGCACCTTCTTTCTAGGAACCAGGTCAGCATGGGAAGGTACAAGATCTCTTGTGCGAGGTCTCTTGAGCAATGATTAGAGCCACAGAATAGAAAACATGGGAACTGGGGGATAAGCAGATTATGTGTGTGTTTATGTGTATATATGCATGTGTATATATTTGTGTTTCTATGGTTTGGGTATGTCTATATATGTGCTTGAGTGTATGTGTATTTTGTAGGGAAGTTGTGCTTATTTTGTGTGTATATGGGTCTTTGTATATGTATTTGTATATTTTTATGTGTTTATAAATGTATATGTTTGTGTGTGTGGTTGTGTATGTGTGTTTGCATGGGTATTTATGTTTGTGTGTGTGATGTGCATGTATGTTTGTATATACATATGTATGTGTATATATGTGTGTTTTATGTATATGTTTGTATATATATGTGTCTTTGTTTTTCTGTGCATATGTGTGCATATATATGTGTCTATTTGTGCTCTATGCATATGTGTATGTGTGTGTTTTCTGTGCATGTGTGTATGTGGGTGCTTGTGTTCTGTGCATTTATGTATGTATGCATATGTATGTATTTGTGTGTGTTTGTATTTTCCATGAATGTTTGTGCATAATATGTGTGTGTCTGTATTCATCTGTGGATATATACATTTATATGCATGTATGTATATGTGTGTGTTTCTGTGCATGTGTGGTCTTATTGGGATCATTGTGAAACACGATTTATGGCACTCTAGCATTTTACTGTATTCTTTAACGCACCTTGTATAGTTATTCCTTTCTCTGCCTCCTCCTCCTTTCTCTCCCCCCTCCTCTTCTCCCCTGCCCCCTCGCTGCTGTCATTGTTCCAGTGTTTTATTTTTAGACAAGCATCCTTATATATCCTGCACACGTTGGCCTTGATCTAATGATCCCTGTGCTTCAGCCTCCCAGGTGCTGAGATCAACCCTTTCCTTTAACTCAGCTCTATGCCTTATTTTTGATATCTGTTCAGTATTCCACTGTACTATAGTGCCATTCTTTGAGCATCATAGCCGTTCGTGTCTTAATTAGAACAATGCGATTACCTGCAGAAGCCCCCGAGGACTGAGCCTGTTGACATTCCCTCATAGGAGGACATGGGAAGGTCTTTAGAGTTCGATTGGGATTCCAGCCTCTCCTTCCTACCCCTCCTTCCAGCTCTGTGTAATTCTATGCTGACTGCATTTGATCCCAGGGTCCTGAGAGATAATAGAATGTGGAAAGTTAACTAGGGATTGCGGATAATTCTGTCTATGCAGCTCTGAGGAATTTTTACCCGTGCTTTGGTGAGACTTTCTACTGCTGTGGCAGCACTGGAGATACCTTCTGCTGGTAAGCCCTTTAAATGTCAATAAATTCATTGGTTCAGCAAGCTCGGCTTTGGTGGAACAGTACTTTTGTCCGTTGACAGTGCTCTATCTGGATGTTTGTGACTCCCCAAGGAAAGCTAACACAACATTTGCACATTGCACCTTACTTTACTGAGCCAGTCTGCACAGCTGGTCAGTTAGATTGCTTGTACTTTTGGTTTTATGTCTTTGCTCTAAGAAGCATCCCCGTGTATATATTTCCAGGCGCCCACCCTGTCATTCCTTTAGTCAAAGTCACTGAGGGCAGCGGCTGTGCCTGGAGTGCAGATCCCCAGAACTCACACAAAAGGCAGGTGGGTGTGGCAGCCTATCTGTAATTCCAGCACACAAGAGACCCAGACAGGAATCCCCAGAGCAAGCTGGCTAGCCAGACTGACCCAGGTGCAGTAAGAGACCCTGCCTCAATATGTAATGTGGAAAGGAATCAAGAAAATACCTACCATCCACCTCATGTTCCCACATGCACACACACGCAGCAACATACAAATGTGCCTACATACGTGCAAACATGCATATATGTGCACATACATCACCATATGTGCATATGCAAAGAATCCTATAACTATTCATGGCTAAACATAGTTTTAATTTACATTTACCAACTATGCTCAAAGGTTTTAGCAACAATTATTTGCTTTTCTATACAGAGCTGGGACAGGATGAAGTAAATTGAGTTATCTTGACTTGAACACAAAATCTAAGCGTTTAAAGAGTCAGCAAAAGATTCAGTATTCAGCCAGGCCTGGTCACACAGGTTTGTAATCAGGCTGAAAGAGGACCCTGGTTAGGCTACAGAGTGAGTTTAAGGGCAGTCTACGCAACTTAGTGAGACTCTATCTCATGATAAAATGGAAAGGTTGTAAGCCTGAGGATGTGGCTCGGAAGTAGAACCTTGTCCTACCAAGCTTGCTTCTCTATTGCTGTGATAGAACACTGACCAAAACCAACTCTGCAGAAGAAGAGATTTATCTGGTTCACACATCCCAGGTCACAGTCCACCACTGGGGAAGGGCAGGGCAGGAACCTGGAGGGAGGAGCCTGGAGGACCTGAGATGGAATGCTTGGAAGAGCACTGCTTACTGCCTTGGTCATCAGACTTAGTTTCAGCTTCCTTCCTTCCTTCCTTTCTTCCTTTCTCCTTTCTTCCTTCCTTTCTTCCTTCCTTCCTTTCTTTCCTTCTTTCCTTCTTCCCTTTCTCCTTTCTTTCTTTCTCTTAGTTAACCCAATTTTTAATTTTCTTCTTTGTAGTTTCTTGTAAAAATTCTTTAAATAAAAGTTTGTCAGTTCATCTGCTTTTTGACATTTCTTATTTTTTTCTTGGATATTTTCTTTATTTACATTTCAAATGTTTACCCCTTTCCAGATCTCCCATTCAGTAACCCCTATTCCATCTTCCCTCCCTGGCATTCCTCTACACTGGGGCATTGAACACCCTCAGGCCCAAGGGCCTCTCCTTCCACTGATGTCCAATAAGGCCATCCTCTGCCACCTATGTGGACAGCTCCATGTATATTCTTTGGTTGGTGGTCCAGTCCCCGGGAGCTCTGGGGGTGGAAGTGGGGTCTGGCCTGTTGACACTGTTGCTCCATCCATGGGGCTGCAGACCCCCTCAGCTCCTTCAGTCCCTTCCCCATCTCCTCCATCGAGGACCCTGTGCTCAGTCCAATGGTGGGCTGCAAGCTTCCTCCTCTGTATTTGTCAGCTTGCTTTCTTATACAGTCAGTACTATTGCCTAGTGATGGTGCCACTCACAGCAGGCTGGGCCTGCCTACATCAATCATTAATTAAGAAAACATGTCATGCCCACAGGACACTCTGACGGAAGCAACTGAGGTTCCTTCGTCCCAGGTGACTCTAATTTGTGTCAGTTGGACCAAACCATCACAGGTCCCCACCTCGTGCATGCAAATCCCTGGATTCAATTCAAGCACCAAAAGGAAATAAAAGACAGCAAAAGGGAGGAAGGGGAAAGGAAGGAAGAAGGAAGAAAGGAAGGAAGGAAGAAAGGGAGGGAGGGAGGAAGAAAGAAAGGAAGGAAGGAAGGAAGGGAGGGAGGGAGGGAGGAAGGAAGGAAGGAAAGAAGGAAGGAAGGAAGGAAGGGAGGGAGGGAGAGAGGAAGAAAGGAAGGAAGGAAGGAAGGAAGGGAGAAAGAAAGGACTCAGTAATCATACAGGCAAAAACACTTATACACATAAAATAAAAAATAAAATCTCAAAAAAGAGTTTTGTTGTTGCTGTTTTAATTATAATTATTAACTTTTGGAGGGTATGGGGTGGGGGGGAGATGGAGTCTCATGCAACCCAGGCTGGCTTCATACTATGTCCCTGAGGATGATCTTGAACTCTTCCTGGTCTCTCTGTCCTCACCTCCCAAAAGATGGAATCCCCAGGCATGTGCCACCATTCCCCACTGAAAATCCCATGCTCTGTGGCCCTGTGCTTGTGTCCTCGCCTGCAAGTGTTTTGGAATGACTTGAAGGAATTCCATGAGAAGTACCTGAATAATACAGTAACACCTACAGCGATAATACAACACACCTACTGCAGCACCAGGCACACAGTAAGGACTCACTCATGTCGGCTGTTGCCATGCTGCACACACAAGGCAGGAGTCTGGTGGGCCATGCTTGACTGTTTCATTTTTCAATCCTCCAGCAGTACCATGATGTTTCAATTACCATCCATTCATATATTTCTTTTGATCTAGTACAGCAAAAACACTTTATTTTTCTTGGCTCTTCTCAGCCATTTATACACACAAATGAACTTTAAACTCTATTTGTGAAGTCCCACAACACTTCACTGGGATTTTAACTGAAGCGGTATTCATTTGTGTATTATTTGAGGAAAGTGTAGTGTCTTGACAGTATGATTTTCCCATCCGAGAACACGGAGTTACTCTTTGTCCTATTTAAATCCTCTTTTTAATCTTTTACCATGTGTTTATAGTATATTTGTGTATATAGATCTTAATGTGTATCTTATATACTCTTATTTTACTTGGCATTACTAATAGTTATTAATATTTTATTACTAAGATTGCATATATTTATAAGCAGATGATATTAACATGTTCTACCTCAGTTCCTTATATTGAACCCCCTTTACTCCTTTTTTTTTTGAAATTATGTATTTATTCAAAATACCTGGCCCGTCCATCAAAAGTCCCTCAACCCTCAGGACAAAAATCCAAACTCTGGAACCATCATAGATTCATTAACATATCTCCAATATTTTAAAATTGAATTTAATTGTGTGTGTGTGTGTGTGTGTGTGTGTGTACACCTGTACGCTGTTTTTATGTGTAAGTGTGTCTATGTGCACATGGAGGCCAGAGGTCAAAGTTGGGCATCTTGCCCAGTTTTCTTCCACCTTATTTGTTTTGAGACAGGGTTTTTTTTTTCCCACTGCACCAGGAACTCACCTATTGGCTAGATTGGCTGTCCATCAAGCCCCAGGATCCTCACTCCTCTACTTCCCCAGCTCTGGGATTACAGATGTGTGCCTCTGTGCCTAGCTTTCATGTGGGTTCCCGGGATCAAGTTAAAGCACCCACACTTGAAAAGCAAGCACTTTGCAGACTAGGTTGTCTCCCCAGTCCTCCAATGCCTTTCTCTATAAACAAGTATGAATTTAGCATCCCCTGTATGTCAGACACTATAGAACTGCAGAGACACATTCATTAACAGAGCAAGCCGGGCTAGTGAATAGGCTTCTTTCAGGAGCAATTTGGTCTGGTTTGGACTATGTCTATGGATCCACCCATCAGCCTTGCCCTGGCAGATGCAGTTGAACTTCAGCTCTGCCTACATGCCCATAGCTCTTCTCAGCCATCAGCCATCGTGAGGGATGCCCTTTCCTCCTTATTCCTGTTCCACTGGTCCTTCTAGAAAGCTCCTTCCATATCCTCACGGCTCATGCCAAGGACAGTATCTGTTTGGCATTCTCTCCGATCACCCAGGCTGTTTGGGGGGTCTCTCTCCCACAATGTCCTGTTGCTCTCAGGGATGACTTAGACTACACTGATTCATTTACTGGTCCATGAGTTTCTTTTGCTTGTTTCAGGATACAGAAGCAAGGGGGTTATTGAACAAATACTTGTTGAAGGATTGCGTACACTTAGCTGGTGGACAGGTGTAGCAAGATGGTACGTGTTGAGATAAGTAGCTACCTAGACTGTGGCATAGGCTCTCACACTAAGTTTTACAGGTGCCTGTGGGAGAAAATACCCATGGCTGAGTGAGCAGGCCTGATTGCCTGGAGAACATAGGTCTTCAAGTAGACACTGAAGAAGCTGCAGTTTCTGTCGGCTCTTCCCATCTTACTCTCTCTTTATCTCCACAGAAGAACCCAGAATCAAAGGTAAAGCTCCTATTCTTTTGAAGTTTTCCCTTTTTGTTTTGTTTTAATTTTATTTAGTTGCAGTTTTATGTAAATGAGTTTTTTGTCTGCATGTTTGTACACTATGTGGATGAAGTGCCTCCAGAGGCCAGAAAAGGATATTGGATTCTCTGGAACTGGGATGGTTACCAGATGGCTGTTAGCCACCATGTGGGTGTTGGGAATTGAACCTGTGTCCTCTGGAAGAAGAGTCAGTCCTCTTAACCACTGAGTTATCTTTTAAGCCATGTCTACCCACTCTTTAAAACAAAGTGTGAATTCTATGGATGTACCTGGTCTGAAGTCACTGACTTGGCCATATTTACAGTGGTAAAAGCCCAGGAAGGGGATAATCTTGGTCTGTTCAGCTTTCTGTGACATCTGTAATAAATATACCATAAAGCATATGGTTTAAATGACAACCATTTATTCTTCAGAAGTCCAAGACCAAGATGCCAGCAGGTCTTGTTTCTGATGTCATCAGCTCTTATCATTTTCTCCTGTGTCCCCATATAGGAGGTAAGGATAAAGAAGGGAAGGCGAGATAAGTAAGAGGACACTGCCCATTCTTGAGAGCTCTGCCTTTATGACCTAATCACTTCCTGCAAGTCTCTACCTCTGAATACCACTATGTTGAAAGTTAGGGCTTCACTGAGTCTGGCTTTGGGGCACTGGATTATGTATTCAGAGAAAACTCAGTTCCTGTTCTCACCAGTAGGCTTTTTTCATGGGGGTTGGAGTAATCTGCACATGGAGGTTGTCCTCCTTCAGATATGCATTTTTAACGAGGAAGAAAAGCAAACACAGGCCATGCAAGTCCTTATGTGCTCTCTGGCAGTCTATGTCTCTTAAGCACCTTTGGCTCAAACCACCATTTCCTTTGACTCCAGAAAGGCATCCCGAAGTGAGCAATTGTTTAGCCTCAGAATCCATAGGCTAAGGATTCCAAACCCTAAGATTTCAGCTTATTATCTCTCTCTATCTGAGTACTTGGTCCCAGTTGGTGGGGCTGTTTGGAAAGGATTAGGAAGTCTGGCCATGTTGGAGGATGTGTGTCATGGGGACGGGCCTTAAGGTTTCAAAAGACTCTTCAAGCCTCATGCTCTCTCTGCCATGTGTTTATAGATCAAGTTGTGAGATCTCAGCTACTGCTCCAGCCTATGTTTGCATGCCTGCTTACATGCTCCATGACATGACAGTTATGGACTCTAACCCTCTCAAATCATGAGCCCCAAACCAAACTCTTTCTTTTATAAATTGCCTTGGTCATGGGGTTTTGTCATGGCAATAGAAAGAAAGAATGAAGAAGTTGATATGGGTTCACACTGTAGCTTCCCTTAGTTTTGTGGCCTTGGGCAGATAACTTGATCTCTATGGACCTCAGAATTTCTATCTTTAAAGCCAAACAGAGCTTTGAAGGTTAACTGCGCCACAGAGTTTATTGTGAGGACTCAAGGAGTTGGTGAGTAGCAGATGGCACAGAACACTTCAGTATTTGCAGGACATTTATTGGAATCACCCCAGCATTAGCTGGTATCTGATAATGCTTATTATAGACCAAGTCATCATAGAGAGTTTTGCTCTCTTAGGGGTAAAGTCTAATGAGGCAATCCTAAGACTTCTGTATTGAGAATGGTCTGAGATCCAGACCTTATAAAATTAATGTCACAACAGAACAAATGAACAGAGTCTCAGTAAGTCACACAATATGACCTGAGCTAAAGAGAGTCCCTTATGAGTCAAAACAAAAAACAAACAAACAAACAAACAAAAAACCCACAACAGCATCCCACCTGTAGGTTGAAGAGATGTGAAGAGTGAGACAGGGACTCCTCTGTGGGTACCAAGAAGCCTCCCCCAAATGCAGGGAAGTCACTCCTTACTTGCATGTCATTCTAGGGGGAAAGATAAAAGTAGTATTGGTCTTTTCTCGGGTACCATCTTGTGGTGGCATCTGGGTAGGTAAACTCTCCTCCAGGAAGGCAGAGATGCAGTGGGCAGGATCTGGATTCAGAGACAAGTCCTCACAGCATCCATTTTGCTTCTCTATCTCATTTGTCTCCGTAGCGGCAGGTCCTTGCCAAGAGTAAGTTGGGAAGGGTATTGTCCTAATGACCATCACATAGCTGGGAGATTCAAAGAATGTGGAAAGGCTGAGTCAAGAGATGAGTGTGTGGCTGGAGGCAATGGCTTCTCCTCAAGATCCCCAAGGTGGAATGGGATGAGAGCTTGGGTATTTGACTCTGTAGGAATTGGATGGAATGCTTCATGAAATAGGAAACTGCTTGGCAGGAAGATCAATCTGGTAAGAAGGCAAGGCTGGTACAAAAGAGCATGTCATGTTTAGAGAGAGTGACTGAACATGTCATCAAAGATCAGATTGTAAAGGGTCAGGTAGAAGACTTTAATATTTGATTTTAAAGTGTCTGTGTATTTCTTTAGAGTGACTCTCAGGATTCAAAAAGCAAGAAACCTAAACTGGCTGGTCTTTTATCAACATGACACACAAACTAGAGTTATCTAAAAAGGGAGAAACTTAATTGAGAAAATGTCTCCATAAGATCTGGTTGTAAGGGCATTTTCTTAATTATTATTTAATAGAGGAGGGCCCAGCCCAGTGTAAGTGATTCTATCCCTGAGCTGGTTGTCCTGACAATATAAGAATGAGCGTGGGCCTGGACTCTGTAGAAAAAGAAGCTGAACAAGCCAGAGATAGCAGGCCAGTTAGCACCATCTCTCTGTGGTCTCTCCTCAGTCCCTGCCTCCAGGTCCCTGGCTTGTCTTTTCTCGATGATGGACTCTAACTTGTAAGCCAAATAAACTATTTCCTCCCCAACAACACTTTTGGTTAGTTTTATAACAGCAACAGAAAACAAACGAGAACAGAGATTAAGGGACATCACTGGGTAGATACTATTGAAAGTTTTAAAAGAGTAGTTAGCTAGAATGTTAATAAAAATCCACAACATACTTCCCCACAAAAGGAAAAGCTCGGGTCTTCTAGCTCTGGTCTGTCTAAGAAAATTATAAGTATTAATCTGGGGGGGGGGGGAAGAAATAGAAAGATTTGCCTTTATTTTGCTTAAAAATAGACCCCTGAAGCTAGAATACCCTTGTGATAGAGGAAATGAAAGATAAATAATAAAATAAAACCAATCCCTGCAGGATTTGTTCTCAGAACCTGCCTTGTCAATCAGTGACCTTAGCTGCTCCTGCCACCTAGCAGTGACCATGGTAAGGAGAGGACGAGCTCGCTGAAGCTTCTGCAGAATAAGCCCTGCCTACAAATGCCAGGTCCCTGAGTAAGGTGGGGTGAATGCCAGCTTGGCTGAGCTTTGTGACTAACTGGGGATTTCTTTAAGGGGAGTAGGCTTTGGCTAGGATCCTACAGCCAACCATCCAGTTCATTTTTTAAGAGAATAAGAGAGAGCTACAATGACAGAGCGGAAGCCATGTTTTGCTGGTGACTATGCTGCAGAATCCAAGTGGTCCCTCAGCCTGAAAACTACATAACCACCTCCATGCCCCAAGTCCTCTTAGGGAGCAGGCTTTAAAGTATTTAGGTTGTGTGTGTGTGTGTGTGTGTGTGTGTGTGTGTGTGTGTGTGTGTGTTTGTAGGGGGAGTGTGCAGGTGTGAAAAATAAAACCTATCTTTCTCATTGCTGTACCATTGATGGTTAGAATAATGCCAAGAATGTGGTAGGCATTCAATGAATATTGAATAGATGAAAAGAATGAGTATCTTAACCATGAATGAATGAGTCTCCTATGTGCATATCTCTGCCAATATTTTAGATACTATTACATAACATTAATCTTAGCAATTTGTCTTATTTTTTTTTAAGATTTCTTTATTTACTATTTATGTGCGTGTGCCTGGGTGTAGGTGTATGTAAAGCATGTGCATGCCGGTGCCCATTGAAGCCAGAAGAGAGTGTCAAATTCCCTGGAACTAGAGTCACAAGTGGTTGAAAACTGCTTAGTAGAGGTATTGGGAACCTGGATCCTCTGCAAGAGCAGCAAGTACACTTAACCACTGAGCTGTCTCTCCAGCCACTGTCTTAGGACTTTAAGTGAAATTCTTTTCATCTGTGTTAGGTAGTGTCAAATGAGCTCTATAGATTTTTCTAGCTATACCTCTCTGACACATCCCTTTAATAGCAGCATTTTCTTGAGCTGTATCTTTATCATTGCCTTCTCCTCCTCTTCCTTCCCCTCCTCCTGTTCCTTCTCCTCCTCTTCCTCTTCATCCTCTTCCTCCTCCTCTTCCTCTTCTTCCTCCTCCTTCTCCTCATCTTCCTCCTCCTCCTCTCACCTCCTTCTCTCATCTCCTCTTTCTCCCTCCCCTTTTCTCCCCTCCTCCTCATCATCCTGGTTGTATTTTCTCTGTCTTTCTTTCTCTACCTCTCTCCACCCTCTTCTCACCTTCTATTAATTCAACCATGGCTTCACCTGTCATCTATAAGCTGGCAACTAGGATCTAAACTCCATATCAGAATTCACCAGGACTTTCAGATCCAGGAATCCACTCACTGTCTCTATTTGTACATTCAGGTCTTTAAAAGGTCTGAGGTATTAGGAATGGATTTCAATCTTTCATCATTTCCAAGCTTGTTCATTCTCCCTCACTTTTTAAGAGCACTAACTAATGAAAGTGTGAAGGGCTGACATTGTTACTAGCCACCCACAGAGTTCATCATGTCACTTTCCACTCTAGAGAGAGTTGTTTTCTAGTTCTGGCATCTTGGCCTACACTGAGACTGAATTATGAGTTGTCACCCCAAATTCACTTCTCTTGTGCCCTAAGATATCTGGGAAGAGTCTAGGAGGGAATCAGAAGCTTTAGAATAGCAGTTTTCAACCTGTGGGTTGTGATACCCCGTAGAGGTCACATTTCAGATATACTATATCAGATATTTACATTACAGTATCAGAAGTAGCAGTGAAAATAATTTTATGGTTGAGGTTGCCACAACATGAGGAACTGTATTAAAGGGTCACAGCATTAGGAAGGTTGAGAACCACTGCTCTAGAGTGGATCATTGTCATCATCTGTTTACTGCAACCTTTCATCATCAACAGAATTTAGAAGCAGCCATCTGATCTACCTTCTACAACCAAGTCTCCATTGGCCTTCACGTAGCAACATGGCAGCCAGTATTCATACAGACTCTCATCCACAGCAGGATCCTCACTATTTAGTGAATCTTCAGACAATGGGCAATTAAATTCCTTAGCCTTCAGGGAATTTGACTGCAGAGTCAAAGCTGCAATCACCTCTCTGTAGTGACTATCTTTTACAATGAAGATATTGGATGGGAGGTCAAGTCACTTGCCTTAAATGACTACTGGCCCAGGGCTCACAAGCTCCTGGAATCACTTTTTCCTGACAGTACTGGAACAATTTTTAAAAGCAAACTTTTACTGAGCACAAACACAGTGATTGTTAAAGTAAACACTGAATGGGCAGGCTTATCGTCCCTTATTGTATTTGCTTCTTGATGGCCCAGTTCTTCACTGAACCGTGGCAAAGTGAAT
>NW_022196900.1:18296022-18300426 GCF_008632895.1 Mastomys coucha | reverse complement strand
TTGTACTTGAGATAATTAAATTCCAGAGTTTGGGCTTGGATTTTGATTTTTATAGGTAAGCATTTTTTTCCCTCACTAATGCATTTTTTTTTTATTTTTGTTTCAGTTTCAACTTGAGGAGTGTGGAAATCATTTTTAAAAAGTTCATTTTACAGGTGAGAATGTAAGTAGAGACACGGTCAACACTGGAATCCAGTAAGGGAAAGGAAAACAGCGTTGAACAGAGACCACACATCAACACCAAGGCCGAGGGTGAGGTCAGACTCCCAGAGCTGGGAAAACACCTATGTCTGCCAAGGATTGTTAACTTGTGAGGACTCCAGCAGAAGTTTATTGAAAAGTTAGACCATGAGCCTGTGGAGATGGTTTAGTGGTTAAAGGGCTTGCTAAATGAGTGTGCTGACTGGATTCCCTAGGAGTCCCTATAAACGCTAGGTGGGTGGAACAGCCAGCCTGGAACCCCAGCAACGGAAGGTAAACACAGGGGTTCCTAGAGTAAGCTGGCTGGCAAGGATAGCCACATTGGCAAGCTCTGATTTGATTGATAGATCCTACCTCAGCGAATAAGTGGGAGAGTGATGAGGATGATTCCCGACATCAACTTTGGACTTCCACATGCATGACCATGCAAAATCACACACACACACACACACACACACACACACACACACACACACACACACACACACACGCACGTACACGTGCGTACACACGCACAAATAGAAAGGGGGTGAGGGAAGAAAATTCAGACCAAGAATTGTCTCCACAATCATAGGTGAGCTTTCCATCATTTTAATATAAATTTACTTTGAAGAAAGTAACTGGAGTAAGAAATACCTTGGGAGTTAATCTCATTTACACATCTTCATGGAAAAAGAAGTAACTTAAAAATTGAAAAGAAAAGTAGCCTAAGAGCTAAGAAACACTAACCTTCAGTCAAAGCAGCTAGATCAGTGGAAATATTCAAAATCAAAGCACAAAAAAAAGAATAAAAATTATGTCCTGGCACTAAAGGTTTTTAACACCACAACCAGTTTACCTGGTGCTGGGGCTCACACCTGGGGTTTTGTGCACACTTATGTGGTGTCTTTCTCTCTGTCCTCATCTCTCCTTTTTCTCCTGCACTGACACATCTTCCAAGCTTCCTCCTTTGTCATTAGCAGTGCCTACAGCACACCCAGATCTCTTCCTATGCCTTGGCACAAGGCAAACCACATAAACACAGCTAACAGAGACTCAGACCTCACTGAAATGTACTTTTCGGCAGACACAGCTGACTGCTAAGTCTGGAAGCTCACTCCAGGCCTGGCCTTTTTAGAACAGTCTCCTGCTGGGCGTTTGCATCCAAGCAAACATCACAGACCACCTGCAGAAGCCTATGGCCACCTTTACCTTGCTGTCTCTGCTTTCCAAGGGAAGAAGATCATCTGTGTCATCCAGTGATGTCTTTATAGAGTGACTCACCAGCCTTTTAGACCTGTGCTTTGCTGTTCCGGCCACACCTGGTCCTCCAACAGTTTGTGTTGCCTTTTCCTGAGGCATCTGGTACATGGATGCTTGCTACCCTATACTCGTTCCTGAAACCCATGAAGGAAATTTGGGAGCTGCTTCCCCAGAATTTGGGGCACTCATGTATTGGTAATTTTCAACCTCGTGGGTGACTGGCTCTCTGGACCCACAGCTAGCCAGGACTGAGGACGGGCTGCCTCAGCTCTACCACTGAGCTACATTCTTATCTGAAGTGCTATCCTGCCCAGATCCTCTGTGTTGAGAAGTGTAAGAGTCCAATGGCCTCAGCGGTCATCTTTATTGACTCCCTTCTCTGGCTCTCACCCCTTGCTTTCACCGTTATCAACCAAGGCAGACTAGGCTGAGTCATGACACTAACCCAAGCTCTTACTGATGTTTCTCTTCAGAAACCAAGCTGTTCTATCATCCTGGACTGTTGCACTGGATCTTACTGCATTTCTATTTTTAGGCAAGGTCTCATGCATCCCAGGTTACCCTCGAATTTACTATGTAGCTGAGGATGGCCTTAAGCATCTGATCCTACCTCTACTTCCCAAATAATGGGATTCTAGGTATATATAACCACACTCAGTTTATGCAGTGCCAGGGATCAAACCCACAACTTCCCTCATGCTCACCAAGGACTCGTCCAATTAAATTACATCCCCAGCCCCTCTCATTGGATTTTAATGCTGCCCAAACCAAGGAAGGCCAAGTTTGCCCTGTAATTTTAAACACTGAATAGTGGGTGTATAAGCATCGTATAGAGAGCCAGACCTTCAGGGAAGCCAGTTCTGCTATCCCTGTTCCCCATGACCTTTCCTTTGACCTATCGTACTGCTAGGATGCCTGATCACCTGATGGCCGGCCTACTCCATGGAGCCCCTGACTTTCTTGATGTGCATCTGGGACTGCCTGTGCTGGCTTCCTTTTCTCACAGACCATGAGCCCTGCCTATCTTCCTGTGGTCACTTCTTTGTTTCAAATGGAGAAGAGCTTCAATAGCATGCATGACTTTGACCATCTTATCAATTACTAGCCGTATGGTAGTCCCCACTTTTTATAATGAAAACTGTCCCACAAAACTGATTTTTCCCCTTGCAAGACATGGGTCTTTCTTGGTTCTTGACAGCTGATATTTGTCATATTAAGTAAATAAAACTATAGAAAGTCCACCGGTACTTGAACTTCAGGAGACAGTCACTTTTCAAAAGTCTGTAATCCAGTTGTATCTAATATTTAGGCCTACTCTATTTTATCTGCCAGACTGGCTCTAACCAAATGTGACTGGAATCCATATGCACGATAACCAACCTAGCCTCTTTGGTACTGGACATGGAATTCATCCATGCAATGCTTGGGAGGTAAGAGTAGATGGATCAGGAGTTTGGGGCCAGCATCATCTCCATAGCAAGTTTGAAGCTATCCTGGGCTATATGAGACTCAACAAATAAAAACACTATTCATCTGTCCATTGGTGTTCAGTGTCTAACAGGTACATGCAGAGCAGTGCCTTGCCCCCCAAAAAATACAGGCTTAGAAAAACAAATTAGGACCTTTCTTGGAAATGACATAAAATAGAGAGAAGTGAGTTCTGCCAAGGCAAGCTATCACAAGGGAAAAAAATACGTAAATTTCCCACATTTTTACTTAATTATCATTCCTAGAATCACATCATGTAGCTGTTCTGGTTTCTTTAAATTTTTATTTCTGCATGGCTGACCATGACGGCTAGTTTTGTGTCAACTGACTACAACTGGAATTAACTAAAACCGAAGTGTCTAGGCACACCTGTGGGGGATTTTTCTTAATTAAAGCATGTGAAGCTGAAAGATTCACCTTCAATTTGGGTCTTTTGAGGTGGGGAGATCCATCTTTAATCTGGGCCACACCTTCTGGTGACATCATAGAAGGAATGGGGAAGAAGGAAGTGCTGTTCTATGTCTGCTTGCTCCCACTGGGAATGGCATTCCTTCAGGGACATTACAGCCTGTGTCTTCATGATTCTGATGCATACTGAAGGAGACCAGCTGAGACATCCAGCCTCTTCTGGATGTCTCATCCATCCAACTACTGGATTCTTAGACCTTCTGTTAGCAGACAGCCATTGTTGGACTAGCTGGACCACACCCTGTAAGCCGTTCTAATTTGTGTGTGTGTGTATGTGTGTGTGTGTGTGTGTGTGTGTGTTCATTCTGTAAGTTTTCTTCCTCTAGAGAACCTAATACACTGACATAATAATTGCTCATATAGAAAGAGATAATTCTTCCATGATGTCAGAGCTGCAGAAATGTTCTAGCCATTCCCACCCACCTGGCAGGAGAGTCTTGACCTAACAATATCAGAAACCCATGAGCACCCAAAAGGGGTAAGAAACAGTGGGGAAGACATTTGCTTACAGACATGGTAGAAACCAGTATTCTGGGGTCTATTCTTTTGATGACCATTGGCATTGCATAAAAGTGAAGCAGTCACATCATTCTTTTATATATATATATGTAGTTCTTGACCCTGGAGAGATGACTTAGCAGTTAAGCACACTTGCTGCTGCTCTTCCAGAGGACCCAGGTTTGGTTCCCAGCATGCACATCCAGCAGCTCACAGGCACCTGTAACTCCAGTTCCAGGGGGATTTAACACCTTTTGTGTGTGTGTGTATGTGTGTGTGTGTGTGTGTTCTGTGGGCACCTACTCACATGCAGCACACAATAGATCATGAGAAACCTGTCTCAAAAAAAACAAAAACAAACAAAAAACTCAAAATAAATAAACAAACAAACAATTGGTTGACGGTATTACCCATAAATAGTAAATTTCAGTCATGTCCTCCCCTCTTCCAACTCCTTTCCTTTCCCACTGGAACTCTTCTCAACAAGCCTCTCTCTCTCTCTCTCTC
>NW_022196900.1:18270038-18295698 GCF_008632895.1 Mastomys coucha | reverse complement strand
CACACACACACACACACACACACACACACACACACACACACACATACACACACACACACACACCGCTTTCATGTCTTGTGTGTGTGTGTGTGTGCCCCACTAAGTCTAAGCTTCTTGTCTGAGTATGGGAGGGAGGGAGGGAGGGAGGGAGGACCTTTACTGGAGCAAGAGAAAACTATCAATGTCTATACCACTGACAAAAATGCCACCGATAGTAACTCAAGTCAATAGTCCCTCAAAGAAGGGCATACCTCAGAGACCCCTCCCTCCCTCATGATGAACATTCTTGGGATGCTTCCAAGCTTCTGAAGTGAGTGACGGTGACAGTTAAAACTCTGAAGTGGAGAGTAAGACAAACTGGCCGCCAGACACATACATTTTGTCCAAGCATCAGAGCCCTGAGCTACTCAAGAGAGGAGTGGGAGAGCGGTTCACTTCTTTCATTCTACCTCTATAGGAGCCAGCTTCCCAGGCTCATCTGACTGAAGGAGCCCTCCATCCCCTCCTGGCTGGTAAGTCTCGTCTGCTCTAACCACTCCTTCCCTTTTCAGAGCTGCTTGTCCTGCTCCCAATAATAACTGTACCTGTGTCAGGTACCAGAGTGCAGACTTGGAGGAAACATTAAGCGACAGGAGCCACAGGGCTGGAGAGATGGCTCAGGGGTTAAGAGCACACACATGGCAGCTCACAACTGTCTGTCATTCTAGTCCCAAGAGATTCAACACCCTCACACAGAATGCATACAGGCAGAACACCAATGTACATAAGATAAAAGTAAATAAATTATAAAAGAGAGAGAGACAAACCAGAGCCACCTTTTTCAAGCCTCCTAAAAACTCTGCATTTCAGCCTCATAATTTTTTTTTCTCAACTGACTAACAGTGGATATGAGACTGGGTATGGTGGTGTACACCTTTAATCCCAGCACTCAAGAGGAAGAGGCAGATGAAGCGCTCTGAGGTCCTTTGAGGCCAGCCTTGTCTACACACTGAGTTCCTGGCCAGCCAGGACTACATAGAGAAACTCCATCTCAAAAATACCTATGAGATTAGAGTTCTCACGCTACCAAAGCTCAAATTTTAGGGCAACCTCATGGGTGATATGGTTGAGTGCAGAACTGCTAGAATCATGTCCAGTGTCAAGCAAACCGGGAAGTGAGTTCTCGATATGTGGATGGCATTAGGAAAGGTTGTCTGAAGGCTAGTATGTAAATCATTGGACTAGTTAGCTTGACTAGTATGTATGCATGTCTGTCAGTATGTATGTATGTATGTATGTATGTATGTATGTATGTATGTGTGTATATGTTAGATATATGTATATATATATAATTATTAGTAGACATTTGTCACCATTTTAGACTTGCAGAAAAGTTGAACAGAAAGTACCAAATTTCCATAGCCCTCTCCAGCTTCTCTTATTACTAATATCTTGTTATAATATATCAGTCAATATCAATACATCATTAACTTAAATCCACAGCTCACATGAAAGCTGTGCATTACTCTGCTGTGCATTCTATGGGGTTCGAAATTCTTAATATGTAAAATCATGTAACACTATAGTATCATACAATAGCTTTGCTGCTCTAAAAATCCTCTGTGTTGCACCCCTTCATCTCCCTCCCGTCCCCTTTCCGGCCCTTTGGCCACCATGGATCATCATCTGTCACTCAACAGTTTGACTTTCAGGGGCTCCTACCATTGGTAGCCTTTTCAACTGGACTTGCTAATAAGATCCTGAACTCAGGTTTGGATTTCTTGGAGGTTCATTTGATTTTAAACAGGGCACCAGTGAGAGCTCTTTTTCTTTGTGCTTGATTCACCTTTACTCTTAAATAAGCTTATTCTTAAAGTGGACTTTATATCACTCTTATAGGAAAATAGTGTCTCCCACTATAATATGACAGCTATGAGCTATAACCTTTAGATATATTTAAGTGTAATTATAAATGGCCAGTCACGTACTATATAAAAATAATCTTTCTCACCACCTGTTGATGCGGACACTTTAGGACACACTGGCTTAGATATTTCCCAGCCCCCGCCCTCGATTCTATCCCTTTGATCCACAGTAGAGCCATTCAGGAAAAGAGAAAACCAAAGGAAGGAGACGTGCTGTCTTTGGGTATTTGAAGAGCTTCCAAGTAGAAGGAGGAGGGGACTATTCCATAGATGCCTACCATGTGCCAAGTACCATGATGGATGGCTAAAACACATTTGTTCCAAACCCCACAATAGGCCAGGTGGTAGAGGTTCTGGTCTCCATCTTAAAGACTGAGAGCCAGTTCTAAATTGCCTGGATACTTAAGTGGAGTCAAACCCAATATCTCTATTCACTTGTCTCAACTGTACAGCTCATCAGAGAAAGATTTATGCTTCATTCCTTTAGGAAACAGAACTAAGATCAAATGTTCTGTTAAGTGTATTCCAGCTCAACAGAACTGTCCTTGGGAACAGGCTGCCTCGGGAAGCAGGAAGCTTTCTTTCCTCAGCTGGAGACCACCTAGACTGGAATCCACAGAGGCTACCGCCCCGATGAGGATGTGGGTAAGGGGCCCACAAGACCTTCTGAGCCCACCGTTCCATGACTGCAGGCTTCTGAGCCCCCTTTAGCTAATATCTATGTCTCCAAAGAAGAAGCCGCTGGCTTATTTGAATGTCAGCAGGGTATTAGGCACTACTTTGAGACACCCCAGTCTTTCTTCAGCCTTTTGAAAGAGGGAGGTTCAAATGAAAGACAGACAGGAGGCATCCAAACAATGATTTCCAGATGGACCTGACTAGTTGAATTATTTGAAAAAACATGTCACTGGACTGCTGACAAGCTTCTGGAGACCAGGAAAATTAATTCCCTAAGTCTATCCCCAGCAACTTGGATAGGGATAAGACAGCCTTCCAGCTAAGAAATATGTTGAACTATGGCTTGAGTATCAGCAAAAGACTCCGAAATTATTTTTCCCCTTTGTCAATAGCTATTACCACTGACTGCAGGGCAGCACGTAGATAATGCTTTATCAAGTCCTTCAGCATCTTTATCTAACTACCTCTTTTTTTGTTTGTTTTTTGTTTTTTGGGTTTTTTGTTTTGTTTTGTTTTGTTTTTGAGACATGATTTCTCTGTGTAGTCCTGGCTGTCCTGGAACTCACTGTGTAGACCAGGCTGGCCTTGAACTCAGAAATCTGCCTACCTCTGCCTCCCAAGTGCTGGGATTAAAGGTGTGCGCCATCACCACCCAACTCTAACTATTTCTTAAGCAATGGACGTGGTAATATAAAAAGGGAACACTAAGATAGAAAAGATTCTCATCTTATTTCTGCTTTGTTGGGTGACCAAGTTCACGCTTTCTTTTTTGTTTGTTTGTTTGTTTTGTTTTTTTGTTTTTTTCGAGACAGGGTTTCTCTGTGTAGCCTTGGCTGTCCTGGAACTCACTCTGTAGACTAGGCTGGCCTCGAACTCAGAGATCCTCCTGCCTCTGCCTCCCATGTGCTGGGATTAAAGGCACGCGCCACCACCGCCCAGCTAAAATTCATGCTTTCAAAGCACAGGCATCTCTCAAAAAGTACAACTCAGTCCTTTAAAACCTGTATTTTCTTTTTAATGTTTTAATAGGTACAGATATCTATGGCTGCATATGTGTCTACATCCCCCCATGCATGCCTAGAGCCTACAGAGGCCAGCAAAGCATGCCTGATTCCCTGGAGCTGGGGTTACAGGTAATTGCGAGCAGCCATGTGGGTGCTGAGAATCAAACTGGATCCTCTGGAAGAGCAGCAGGTGCTTTTAACTGCTGAGTCATCTCTCTAGTCCCTAAAGCCGACTTGTTATGTGAATTGCTTACATACATGCATGCACATCTAAGCAGGCACCCGGGACAGGCATGTGCCATGGGGGTAATTCTGTAAATCATCACTCATTTGGAGTAAGTCTTCATTAACAATTACACAAATTACATGATTTGTTACTGATCATATAAATAAACATGCAGAGAGACCCCAAAGGCCAGTTTCACTCTTTGCTACTCTGAAAGACTAAACTAATTCAGATCCTCCGACCATCTCACTAAGAGCCCTGATGAATGCAGCATATGTGGGGGCTCAGAATCCTCTGTGAAAGCTAATACATACTCAGCTCGCCAGGCAGCATCTCTTGGCTCTAAGGCGAAGAACAAGCTCTCAGAAGGCAGTTTTCACAAGAGCATATAATACGACTTTTCTTCTCTGGGCATCTCCTCATCTCCCACCCCCACTCCCATCCTTACCCCATCTCATTTAGAGATGCATACTATGGGTCCCCAACACTCATCAAATATCTGTCACATAACACCAAAGGATGACCAAATGAACAGTTTACAAGTATAGATTAATACCATTTCAGAACACTATGCACTTTTAGGTTCAGAACACATAGATAGATGCTCTCAAGCTCCGGGTGGCCAGTCAAACTCCTTTTGGATACATGTGGATTCAATTTCTTTAACACAAAGAGCCACCACCAACCCCTCTCACATACCTTGTTTTGTTTTTTAACGAGAAGAAGTTCATTCACTTTGTCTGCCAAAGACAACACCACCCAAATATAAGCATCCTGGAGTAAAGGAGCCCCTTTCCCACCTAAATTCGCGCTGAGGCTGGCGTGACAGAGGCAGTACTTGTGTTCACTATGAAAATATTTTAAAACCAGGTTTGTACATCCTAGATGCTATGTACGCAGTGCAAAGGTCTCAAATTGTGGCAGTGTTCGGGAGGTGTTTGAATGAGATGTGTTCCCCATAGGAAAGCACACAGATGTATTTTCCATGTAGTAGAGCATCCTGTCCAGCAGGTGGTGCTGTTTGAGAAGCTTGTTGACCCTTTAGGGTATGGAGTCTTGCTGGAGAAAGAACATCAACTTTTGAGATTGCATAACTTCACCGGACTTTGTACTCCCTCTGTTTCCTGGGTGTGTGTGAAATGTCGTGACAAGTGTTCTTCTAGGACTGCCAGGCCAGCCTCAGTCTCGTGTTTGCAAGACTTCTCCACCACAGTGGACTGACTTCCCCTGGAACTATTAAATCAAAATAAAGCTTTCTTCTCCAAAGCTACCTATCGTCGGGTATTCTGTCATGGCGACAGAAGTATAACCGATACTGGAAGTGGTAGTTACAGGCTGAAGCTCTGCTTAGCTGTTGCCTCTCTTGACGAGGAAGTATGGAAGTACGGACTTCGCTCCTGAGCAAGGCCTGATGAGACGGTGCAGATACTACTCGTGGCTGTTCCAAGAGGCAACAAATATTCCTGAGCTGAAAAGGGCTTCCAGCGTGGGTTTAAGTGACTTTCCTGCTCTTCACAGTGCTCATACTGGTTACCCAGAGTGAGGAGGAGAAGAAAGGAAGACGAGTGGGACATATATGTTGTCATGCAAATCTGTCGGAGAGACAGTAAAGTTAACGGAATGATGATTCTCATCAGGTTGATTGATAAGTGTCATCTCCCTCCTCCTGACTTTCGATTGAGAGAATACTTAGTCCTACTGACTCTCCGCCTTCATCTATCTCCAAAATCCAGCCATTTTTATTATTATCCCCTGACTCTCTAATTCTTTGTATGGATTCATGCTCTGGTTCTCTGGTTTCCATGAAAGCCTTGGTGAGTGATATTCAAACTAGCCTATAAGACAGGAAGAAGCTCAAAGCTTGCAGTCACACTGCCAGGAAGTCCAGTCTACCTGCTGCCTCTGAATTACTTTCCTAGATTCTTGTCCCCAGTCACTGAAAAGTGACTTAAGGTAACAGGACATTTGTCCTGACAGTTCTGGGGACTTCACATTCAAAACTTCAAGGTCAATAAGATGTCTTCCTTCAGAGGTTCTGAGGGAGAACCTTCAGGATGGCTTGCTCCTGAGAGCTATGGAAGGTTGTGACATCTCTTGTCATTGCAGTCTCCACATTCACCTCTGTCTTCTAGGCATCTCTCTTCTTTTTATAAGGATGGTTGTCGCTGAATTAGGGCAATCTAGAATGATCTCACTTTAAGATCCTTAATTACATCTACAAAGATCCATTATTTTCCAAGTAAGATCACATTTACGAGTACTGACTGTGAGGACCAGCATGTATCCTTTAGAGGGCCACCTCTCAGACCAATACACTTCATAGATGAAGAGAACACTTTGTACTGTTCCATCCAAGCAAGATAGGTTTTTCTTTTTGGCACCAAGGCACCCGTGGGTGCTGCAATCCATGACTCCTGCAACCCAGCATTTTAAGCTTTTGGGCTTGTTCCTTCTCTCCAGGCCTTTCCCCAGGGATGTGGCTGACAGTCCTTGAAAGACACAAGCTCCACTTGACAAGAGTTAGAAGTGGGTGATACTGATGGAAAAACACACCCCAGTCACGGGCAGTAGCTGTGGTGGTTAAGTAGATGATCAAGTCACTCAGTGGGCTCAAAGGTCAAAGCAGCAAGAACAGAATGGTGGTGCTCTTGGGAAGGTCACATGGGTTGCGGTAGGAAACCAGAAGAGGTGAAGCATATGCAAGCAACTGACAAGATTTCACCCAGGATTTAACAAGACATTCAGTCTCTCAGAGAATCACACTCTGTGCTGAAAGTCAAGACCAGACACAACAAAACAGACATGTCAGAACACCCAGGGATGGAATAGATGTTCCCCTTGAGCAGGGTCTCTTTGGTCCACAGTAATCCTACTGAAGGAAGAAAAGGAGTGCAAGACAGAAGCTAGTCATGGCCTCACAGCTCAGCCCCTCCACAGGTTCAAGTACCCACTACAGGTGACCTTGTCACCTCTAAACTGCCCTGCATAATGTCCATTGCCCCCTTGATCTATCTTTGGCAGGGATGGTCCAGTCCTCGACCTCCTCCTGCCAATCCTCTTTGCTTCATCTTGCTTCACACCATTTCTGACTTTGCCCTAAGTGTGAGCTTCAAATAAGTTAGTCTGGCAATAGGAGAAACAAAGGAGACAGTTGGAAACTTTCCAGTGCCACTGAAGTAGGAAGCAAGCAGGTTCTCTTCGGTGACTTTATTTTGGGGCCTCTCACCACCAGTTGAGATGCATAAGAATAGACATTCAGAGACTTTCTAAGAATGCTCATGTGCACGAAGGCTGAGCTGGACTGGTTTCAGAAAGCAACCCTAAATTCCATTCCGGGAACTGAATAGTCTCACAAAGTCTTCAGTTGCTAAATAAAAAATCCCAGTGACTAATAATAAAGGCTAGATGGCGCACATGTCTTTGTAGTGTTTATACTTAGCAAACATTTTCCACTCTGAGATGAGCTCTTGCCAAGAATACCACATTCCAATACATTTTGCCATACGATGCTCGATGCTTGTTTTATTGCTCCCCCAATCATCGTGGCCATAGAATTTGGAGTTTATGATGGAAACATGAGGAATGAATTCAATATTTTGTCTTCAGTCTGTCTCCAGATTAAGGATATTTATTGAAGGCCTACTGTCTGTAGTAAATTCAGTCAGACTAACAGAAAACAGACCTATGGTATGGGATAGACTTGTTTTGAATTAGGAAGAGACAGAAAGGCAGAGGACAGAGCAGCATTAGATATCAGCAGCCGGTGTCTTTCTAGAGTCTGGTCACCTAGACAACAGGTAGTGGCTGGAGACTCTTGCACAAGGAAACTGCTAATACTTTTATGAAAAACCTGGCAGTGAAGCTCACGATGGTTTAAAGGAAGAAGAGAGAGTTAGAAAGAGGGATTGGGGACTTCCTAAATGAAACTAATGGGCAATGAGATGGGATACCAAGAAAGATGGAGAAGAAGCCACAGAGATCCAACCGGAAGAACACGTGGCTTCCCTTGGGTTTGAGCCTTCATTCCCATGAGGCATTTATTTCCTCATATTTCCTCCGCATCTAAGTCCTTAAGATATTCTGAGGGATAAATGAGATCATGGATGGCATAGAGCAATCACAAGCACATGGCTTATGGTGCCTGGAGAGCTGGAGATGGTTCAGGATGCAGTCACCCCGATGCACCACCCACATCAAGCGAGACTCTTAGCAAACAGAGACACCGACAGAAGGAATGGCTGGAAGGATAGTAACCGGTTCACACAATTACCAGGGAAGTTGAAGAGCCACATTGTGAAAATCGGCAGGAGCTGCTACGAGCCTAAACAGTATTTGATCACAACCTGACACATGCTCAGAATGAGATCTCCTGCCATTGGGAATGTCCATTGCCTGGTTATAGACACAGATGCTGTTCTTGAAAAACACTACCTGTGCCTACCACTCACTTGTCGTTAGAACTCTGTCTGTACTTCTTTGTCCTGAGCACCTGACTCTAGGTCTGGGGTAGGTTGTACAAATCTACATTGAGATCAGCATCTCCAATTGTCCCACTGCAAGCAATTTTCCAGTGTTTTCTGTTTTCCAAATGAAAACCTCTCTAGCCAGTTTATATGATAAAAAGCTACTCAGGTCTGGGAAGTTTATAAATAACAGAATCTCTCATCACTCTAGAGGGTGTAGTCCAAGATCAATATTCTAGCGCTTTGTGGGTGGCAAAGGCCTTCTTTTCTGTTTGAGTTTTTGCTTTCAAGACAGGTTATCATGTAGCCCAGATTGACCTTGAACTTGCTATGTAGCAAAGGTTAGTCGTGAACTGACTCTTCTGCCTTTTCCTCCCAGTTGCTGAGATTGTAGATATGTGTCAGCATGCCTAGTGAGGCTTCCTACAATATCCTTACATGGCACACAGGCGAAAATAGGACCAAGGGCTGCCTCAACCTCTCATAGGAACTCTAACCTTTATTCCGTCACTGCCCACCTCCTCAGCACTATCACATTGACAGATCACCAGGATTCACAGGTTCATGTTCAGCCCGTGGCAGAGGTCTACTCTGTATCCCACTGAGACTAATGAATGGGGAATTTTCCCACATTCCACTGACATGGATTGAAAGGTCACCAGATATGTGACAAAAACTCCAGGAGTATCACTGATTGGGAAGGGAGGCCATGTGGTAAGAAAGATGGTAAATGGCTATTTAAAAGCTGGACACTGTAGCACACACCTGTAAGACAGTGCTGGAGAAGCTGAGACAGGAGGATCATGAGTTTGAGGCCAGCCTAGACTGCATATCTGAATGATGATCCTGGCTGGAAAAAAAAAAGTTAAGCAAGAAAAGAAAGAAGAAGATTATGAATGACCAAATATAAAGTCCTACTTTCAAAAGCTAAAAAACAAAACAAAACAACAACAACAACAAAACCCAGCCTTTCTTAAGATACAGTTTACACACAACAAAGTTCACCTATTTAAGTTTTACTTTTTATCAGCTTTTAGCGTAAAGTATTGTGTATCATCCACTGGCGGACACTTGTATTGGATCTGCTTTTTTATTATTATAGATAAGGTTGCTACAAACATCTGTAGACCATTTGGGGGCATATAAGTTTTCATTTCTCTTGAGAAGAGATGTAGTAATTGACTTGCTAGGTTGTTAGACCACTCTGGGTTTATTGTTTTGAGTAACTGCCAAATGGCTTTTCAAAGTGGCTGCATCCTTTTACCTTTTCAATAATGTAAGACTGCGTTCCCGTTTCCCCCACATCCTTGCCAGCATCTGTTCTTGTCAATAATCTTAAGTGTAGCCATTTTAATTTGCAAGAGTAATAAACTGGTTTTCAAGCTTGGCTCTAAGTATACAAGGAAACCTAAACTAAATGTACCATCATCATCATCATCATCCTTACCAGCATCACCAGCATCACCATCACAATCATTATCATCATCATCACTACCATCATCATCACTACCATCATCATCACTATTGCAGCCACCAATCATCATCCCTTTCATGGAGTCAAGTCATAAAATACAAAATACAAATGCTTTTTATTTTTCTTAGAAATTGAAATGATACCTTTTTTTAATCTTAATTTCATCTTGCACAGAACCCTGAGGACGTTTTCTGAGAGAGTACTAACCTTCCAAGTCATTTAAGCATCTGTAACTCAAGTGTGACTTTAGGTCTCTCCCTATAATCCTTCCACATGCCCTTTGCACAGGCTTGACCTTGTGATGGAAAGACACAAGCAAGGGTGGGGCATGGTTTACTTCTCCTTTATTCCTTTCCTCCCCCGATGGGACTCAGGGGCAACCAGAAAGAACGGGAAGTCAGAACGATTGTGTCATTATTGTTTTTGTCAGTTCCTTTGGTTCAATTACATTATGCGGTAGGCATGACTACTATTATCTTCTTTTGAAGAAGCTGGAGGCACTCAGAGTTCAAATAATTCAACTGACCGCATGCAAAAGGCAGGTTCACACTTAAGTAATTTGGCTTCCCTTAAAAAAAATAATCTGCAATCTTCACTACCACGCTATAATCAGAAAGGGACAAAAATCACGTTACTTAACTAGGCAGTTCTCCCACGGAAAGGTATTTAGCTTCAATTGTTGGTGCCTTTTAGAATGTGTGACACATAGCAACATTGTATCCTACTCAACATCCTCTGAAACTCTCAGTATGAGTCACCACAGAAGGAAAGAGAAAACTGTTACAAACGGAGGCATGGATGGTGGCCCCTGGGTTGAATTGGGCAAGGCAATCCATGAAAGGACAGCATGTGGAGAAGTTCGCACCAGAGCAGACGCCAGAAAGTGTGGGGGATGGTGGAACCTAGGATGGAAGTAATGGCATCCACGATCATAGGTTTGCAAGTACAAATAGAAATAGATGGAAATAGAAAGCGGGATGAGGGAACTAAGATCAACTAAAAGTGAATACACTGGGGGCACTTCATGTTCTCAGTAAGTGACGAAGGAGCTTGCTCACTCATTTGATGGCACTCGCAGGCATATATAAGAGACACAGAGTTAAGTTCTTTACATGTGACCTTATTAGGTTCCTGCAATCCTTAAAAACTATGTTCTGTGTGTTAGCATTGTAACTCTCTAGATGGGTTTGAGAAACGACCAAGGTCCTGTACATGGCTATCGTCGAGTATGGTCTGATGCTCACACCTGTGCTCTCACAGAATTAACTCTGCTGGCTCTCAGCGGGTGGGACAAGGGGCAGGGAACAGGAATGGCTTAGAGTAGACTACTAGAGACCAGTTAAGCAGAAATGAGAGAAAGCTTGTGGTGTACTGTGAGAGCTGAGTCCAGGTGAATGGAAGCCCAGGAGACTCTCGGTCTTAGTGGATGTATGTTGTTCTTGGACTCTTCTTAGAATACAGGATCAAGAAGGGAAAGCCTGAACAGTGACCCAGCTGGAACCGGAGAGTGTCACAGGTGTGTCACCGGAGAGTGTCACCTCTCCATATTCAACCAGACCTATGTCAATATCATAAAACTTTAAGAGTGAGCTCACAGTCCAGGGTCATCTGATTTTAATCACACGTCAGACATGAGGAGAGAGGTCAGAAACAAGGGTTCATCCAGCTGTGGCTTTAGCAGCATTCTAAGAATAGAGAATTTGAAAGAAGCGTCATCTGAGGGCTTCACATCATGGACGAGGACCTGCTACAGTCAAGGACCAGTCCCACTTGCCCTGCTGGCCAGTCTCCTGCTTCAGGGTCTTCCCAGGAAGATCCCTTCTACCTTTCAGTCCCTGGGCACAGGCATTTTCTACCTTAAGCTCCATCCCATGCTAGGAAGTCATCATTTTTTTCTTAGAGTGGCCCCTACCTACCATCCCAAGGCTAAAAGGCTGCAGCATAAGGCCCACGACATATATGCCCGGCCAAGGAACTTTCTGAAAGAGGCCAGTGAGTTCTTCCCCAATGTTCTGGGTGGCAGAGGATCTCTGGATTTCCCCATGACACTCAGTAGACTGACAACAAAGTAAACTAAAACTGAATCCCAGGGCCGGCAAGATGGCTCAGTGGGTAAGAGCACTGACTGTTCTTCTGAAGGTCCTGAGTTCAAATCCCAGCAACCACATGGTGCCTCACAACCATCCATAATGAGATCTGATGCCTTCTTCTGGCACATCTGAAGACAGCTACAGTGTATTATGTAAAATAATAAATAAATCTAAAAAACTAAATAAATAAAACTAAATCCCACATACCCAGACAGACATAGAGAACGGGAATATAATTATCCAAGGATGATGTAGTTCAACTTTTTATGTAGATTAATTAAGTTCTTTTCAATCTATCTCTCGAGTGAAGAATATTCTTCTTACCTCTGAACTGCTGGGAGTGATCTTTGCCATCACCAGCCTGAATCATTTACAAATGTTACATTTTAGACTTCAGTGTGTATCTCCATCTCTGTAGAGTCTTTCCCACTGACACCGCCCCTCTTTCTTTAGATAATGTTTTAATTTCTGATATGAATAAACAGCCACAGTTATTCCCAGCAATTCTAAATCAGCCTATAGAATTGACAATTTGTCCTTTTCTTACTTTTTTGGCATAGGACAAAGATGTTATTTTGCCCCAAATTTTATTAGTCAACGTTATTTTGAGACATTTTAGACACAATGAAAATATCATAAATGCATATTTCCTGAAATATGCAATAAGCATCCTAGACTTATAAACCCCACTTTATGATCCTATATATAAAAAAATAAATAAAAAAACAACCCTCTTGGGTCTCAAAACAGAAACAGACCAAAACGAAACTGTTTACACCAAATAAAACAAAATAAATTGTCTTATGGTGAATACATGTTCTTGGGAGTGTTAGCCTGAATCCTCACAGAAAAACAAATTCAAACCGTAAGTTATTTTTTTATATACATTTGAACTCCTAAGTTTAACCAGATGGGAAACACTTTAACAAGATGATTTAAAAAAAAAAAAAAAAAACTCCATTGGGTCAAAAGATTTATTCCTAACTATAAAATAATATGGATTGTTTTATTATGTCCAAATATCATTTTTATAACCCAACCTTACATTATCTCTTAAAATTTAATACTTAGTTCAAAATCCTCTCTCGGACATTTCCCCATCTATAAAAAGTTGCATTTAGTGCCAATTTCCAAGTGTGCTGTGGCATGATCCCATATATACTTTCTCTGCCTTGATTCCAGCCATGTTATTGACCTAATGCATTTTTGCGAGCTATATTCATGTTTAGATTTTTTCAGTGAAAAGAATATTTTATTTGCTATTAAGTACAGATTCCAATAGTATAAGATAGGAAGGGCTGGAAAGCGGAAACCAAGAAATGATACATCTGCTCTCCTGGACCAAAGGATACTCCAACTCAGTAAGACAAAGCAGCCTAAAAAGTCTTCCAATAAACCTAGAGGGAGGGTGCCAAGGGCTTTCTAGTGCAGACAGTGAGAAACAGCCGGGTACTTCCAGTGAGGTACTGGATATATTACTGTCAGCATGGAGTTGGATCTGGGGGCACTTTGAGATGTGGAACAGCTGAATTCAGCTTTCTGGGAATCTTTAAGGATTTTTGGGCAAAAAAGTCATTGTAATCCTTTTGCATGTAAATCTCTGCCCTGAGTAGAGAGAGTGTGGTATTATTTTGATCTCTTCCTTATCATCTGTTATGATTTTTTTTAATATATTATCAAAGTGACGTCTGTTCACAGTTGAGACATGAGAATACAGGGCCATGAAGAACGAAGGAAAAGAATTGCTCCTTCTTCTGTCACGTGTAAGCAGCCATCCCAGCCACGCCCTCCTCCTTCTGTCCTTCTGTCATCCTGGCCTAGGGGACATTTCTCAACATTTCCTTTCTACTGTATTTTCATTTCATCCTCATGGGATAATATGTCTTAAGTGGTTTCCCATAATCACAGTCCTGGAAATGCATGGGTATTTGTGAGAGAATAATGTTCCATTTTGCTTAGCCATCCAGTTTTGTAGTCAGTCATTTGCAATTTTTCATGCTTATAAAAATAATGCTACAACAAACAATTTCATACAAAAATTCTTTCATCCGCACCTCTGACTATTGCCTTGAAATAAAACTCTGAAAGCAGAGTTACAGTCAATCAGCAACAAGTGGGTTCAGTTTTTGATTTACACTAATTGTGCGCTGGCTGGTACCAGAGAGGCACCGATGTACATTGCTAACCACTGTACTTGCTAGTCAATCACATTCCCCCTCGTGATGTTTTACAGTCCCAGTCCCAGCATTCTGCACCTTCCAGGGAGACCATGGTTTGTCATTGCCAGTTTAGTGCAGTCGCTCTGCAAAGTTGTCAGTTTGCCACTGTCGTTCATTCTTCTCTTGAGATGTCTGTCACTAATTCTGAACAGTGGCCCACCTTTTAGTATCCTGCATGCCACAAGCAATGCGTCATCTTTTTTTGCATGTGTGTTTTACTTGTATACACACGTGTATGAGTATACAGGTACTCACGTGCAGGTGTGTACATGTGTGTGCACATGAGCATGCCAAGTGCACATGTCAAGGTCAGAGGACAACTTGCAGAAGCTGGCCCTCTCCTTCCTTTACTAGGTCCTGGAGAGTGCACTGAGGTGGCCAGGCTTGGCAGCAAGCATCTTTACCCACTCTCAATGGCCTCACCTCCCCTTTCAAGACCTTTCCCTGAACACGGAACCCACCACTTGGCTAGACTGGCTGGCCAGCAAGCTCTCCAGCATCTCTCATCTCTACTCCCTACACTAGGCTCATAGAACACACGCAGCTGTTTTACATGGGTGCTGGGAATGCAAACTCAGTTCCTCATGCAGGAGGCACTTTATCAATAGATCCATCCCTCTCAATCCTCAAAGAGAGTGTCATGTTTAGCCTTTCAGTTTTGTCTGTGGCAGTACATAGAATTTTACATTTTTTTAAAAGATTTATTTTTTTATTATTATACATAAGTACACACTGTAGCTGACTTCAGACACACCAGAAGAGGGCATCAGATCTCATTATGGATGGTTGTGAGCCACCATGTGGTTGCTGGGATTTGAACTCAGGACCTATGGAAGAGCAGTCAGTGCTCTTACCTGCTGAGCCATCTCACCAGTTCAAGAATTTTACATTTTTATATAGCAAACTTATACACATAAATATTATATACTCACATGATACTAAATTTCATGGTGTCCCCCCCCCAGTCTTTCTCTCTCTTTGTGTGAATATGAGTGTACGAATGCACACCTGTGCATGTGTGTATGTGGTTGTGTGTGAATGTGTGTGTACATGTGTGCAAGTGCACACATGTGCATGCAGACTTGCACATTTGTGGAGCCCAGGGTTGACCCTGGGAATCTTCCTCCACCTTACTGTTTGAGACAGGACCTCCCGCTGAACCTAGAGCTCATCGATTTAGTTATTTCTGGCTAGCAAAATCCTCCTGTCTCAGCTTCTCTTGCCATTGTGTTCTGCTTTTTGCAACGATTCCGGAGATCTAAACTCAGGTTTTCATGATTACCCAGCAAACACTTGGCTACCTGAGCCATCTCCCCAGCTACCATATACTGTGTTCTTATCCCAACCAGGAAGCAAGTCTCAAAGGGTCTCGGGCTGTGTGGTCCAATGTACAAATCCTCTTGGTATTTTAAGGAAGGGTACATAAACTTGTTTGTTTGTTTGACCAGAACAATAAATTTGCAGGTTGGAAACACTCAAGCCTAAATAAAATAGAAGTAGGCAGAGCCAGGCCAAGGCACATATCAAACTTCGAAAAGGAAGTGATAAAGAGTAAAAGCTTAAAATAAGTTACTAAAAAAGAGTCACAGACAACTGCTATCATTTTGTTATAAAGCAACTGAACGAGTATCTTTCAGTCTTTAAAATAACAAAAAAATTATTGAATTCCTTAATATAAATGGTATCTTTCAAAAATGAAGATAAAATAATTATTTTTTTTCTGGTAAGCCAAAGGTAAAAGAATGCATTGTTAACAGATTTGTATAATAATAAATGCTAGTGGGGATTCTGTGGCTAGAAGAAATAAAGCATATTAGAGGAAATTTTAGATTACACAGAAGAATGAAGGATAATCAAAATGGTAAACATAAGAATAAATACAAAGCTGGGCGGTGGTGGCGCAAGCCTTTAATCCCAGCACTTGGGAGGCAGAGGCAGGCGAATTTCTGAGTTCGAGGCCAGCCTGGTCTACAGAGTGAGTTCCAGGACAGCCAGGGCTACACAGAGAAACTCTGTCTCAAAACAAAACAAAACAAAAACAAAAAACAAAACAAAACAAAGAATAAATACAAAATAAATGTATCTTTTGCAATGATAACTTTAAATATAATTGAATGCTTAACAAAAAAGAAAGGAAGGAAAAAAAGAAACATCTATATGTATTATATTGTTTGTATTCTACATAAAATGAATAGCAACGACAACTCTGTAGCAAGAGGCAAGGAGGAGGGAAAGAGGCATGCATACGTATGTAAGTTGTCACATTATTTTTGCAGTTGCTTAATGTTATTTTAAGAGTATATATTATTAGTTGAAAGCAAATGTGATGGGTTTAAAAATTTACATTATAAAAGCTACAGCAACCACCAAAATATCAGTAGAGTGGGTACCAAACAAACACAGGGGATGGGGTCACTAAAAGTCAGTTAATGTAAAAGAAAAAGAAAGAAAGAAAGAAAGAAAGAAAGAAAGAAAGAAAGAAAGAAAGAAAGAAAGGAAGGAAGAAAGAAAAACTTGGATTTCAAACAGAAAACAAAGATAGTTGGCTTATACCAAGCCAAAGTGGTAATTACAACAAACACTACTCATCTAAATATCATAATTAAAAGAGATATGATGTTATATTAGATTGCAAAAGCAGGAATTATGAAATTGCTCAGTGCTGTTTACGTACACACAAAATGGTACCGTAAGCATAAAGACAAAGAGTCAAAACCAGGACATGGGCTTATGAGGAAGCTGTTGGAGCTACTGGATCTGGGAGGAGTTGGATGGGAGATGGGAGTGAAGATGACTGAAATGCATTATATTTACATATATATTTAATTATAAATTATAATTGATGCAAATATATTTTATATATTAATTTTCAGAGAAATTAAATATTAGAAAAATACAGACATTAAAAGTGAAATAATAGAAAATTCTGTCCACGGAAAACACTACAGGAGGCTGAAACAGTTTATCTCCCAGGACCCAGGAACCACAGGGTTAATAGACATAGTTAAAGTACTCAAGATGGGATGAAAATCACGAGATGGGAAGGGCTTCCCGCCCCCACCTAGTCAGATCGTGATTCGAGCTCGCTCTCCGTGCTCCACGCTTATGATGACAGATGAGGATTATCTGCAGAACACAGATGAACTGTAAGTATGTTTACAACAGTATATAAATCAGATGTGTAAACTCGCACACCTGAGACTGGGATGCTGGGGGAACATCTGTATACTATTACTGTGTTTATGATTTGAGATCCGCTCATTGCAAGCCAGTTGCAATTTCTTTCCACTGTCCTTTCAAATTTCTCCCTCTCTGCTTCTTCCTAATTCACCAGGCCTCTTCCTGAAGGCTTTTCATTTTCATAGCCTTTGTTCTGAGGCATACACATCCATTCTTCATGAGAAGAGGCACATGCACAGACAAGCATATTTACCGTCTCAGAACATGTAACAATATACAACTAGGATCTTGCTTCATCTCATAATGGTACAGAATGTGGCCATAACTCATAAGCCATTCCCAAGAGTACTGTGTGCACATTCTGGAGGACAGTTCTCAGGATTTGCATCACCATACAGTATGCATATTTACTTATTTGAAGCATTTAATCACAAGCATCCAGATATCTTAGGTTAGCCTGTTTTTAAGTACTTTGGGATTTATTTTATTTGACTTCGTGAGTGTTATCCCTTCATGTACCATGTGAGTGCCCGTTGCCTGTGGAGATCAGAAGAAGGTGCTCAGTTCCCTGGAACTGGAGTTAGCAATGATTGTGAGCCACCATATGGGTGCTGGGAACTGAACCTGGATCCTCTGCAATAGTAGTAAGCACTCTTAACCTCCGAACTATTACTCCCGCCCCTTCGGTTAGTTTTAATCTTTGAATTCAGTCTAAAACAAAACAAATTCAACATGTGTGTCTTAGTTAGGGTTTCTATTGCTGCAACGAAACAACAGGACCAAAAAGCAAGTTGGGGAGGAAAGGGTTTACTCAGCTCACACTTCCAAAGGAGATCAGGCCAGGAACTCAAACAGGGCAGGAATCTGGAGGTAGGAGCTGCGCAGAGCCCATGGAGGGGTGCTGCTTACTGACTTGCTTCCCATGGCTTGCTCAGCCTGATTTCTTACAGAATCCAGGACCATCAACCCAGAAGTGGCACCACCTACCATGGCCTTGGCCCTCCCCCATCAATCACTAGTTGAGAAAAATACCTTACAGTTGAGGCATTTTCCTCAAGGGAAGTTCCTTCCTCTCTGATGACTCTAACTTGTGTCAAGTCGACACACAAAACCAACCAGCACAATGTGCGTATGAGATAAATTACTGCTGGATATTTGTTACGGATTACAAGCCTTGAGTGTTCTTCCTTGTTATATGTAGTATTAAGCTATACCAACTAAAGGAATATAAAATGTCATTTCCAAACTATGAATGTTTGAAAGCTAACTTGATCTCTTGAGATTAAGAGGTACAAATTTGGAGAATAGTTCAGCTATGCTCTTGGAAGAACCCAAGAGAAGCTGTAGCCATTTTTAGTCACCATCCATAAGAGAAAAAGACGTTTTATCCTAACATCATAATTATATGAATATATATTCTGATATTTTCAAGATATGCCGGTATCTGATTTCTTTTAAAGTGCTTTACTATTAGAGATTTTGAAAGTATGCATTTCTAAGTGGTGAGATTTTTTTTAAGCATCACTTTGGTCACAATCCAAGGCAGGGTGGTACACCAGTAAGCAGTAGCAGGCAAGGAGGGCATCTTCCTGAGAGTGGGAGCTAGGCAGTCTTGCTGACACGGGGACACCCAGTAGCCGCCAGAAGGGCACACGGTGGATGCTCACAGGTGGAAGCATCAGACTTGAGGGGCTAAGACTGAAAGTTCTCACTCCCATTGACCCTCTACATGTAGAGGAGGCTTCGTTTCCCTGGGGAGAGACTTAGTACGGTTGTGAAGTGGGGGAAGGGAGTAGAGTGAAATTGAACTTTCATTAATGTTCTCAAAAGAAGGTCAGGCCCCAGAGAACACGTAGCTTACTCGGCTCCTCTAGGGACCACCTTAGTCTCCATTGAGGATCCATGAGACCTGAGACCAGAAGGGCAAAGCCTTCCTGTGCTTAGAATTCAACAGCTCATATGAGTCTCATATTGAACTATAATGGATCTCAGCCTTTCATGTCTAATAAAGGTAAAATCTCTGCTCTCCTCCTGCCTAATAATTTTTATCCCTTTGACTTTGAGAACTCCAGCAAGTTGTGGAAGTACTGTTTACTGTGCCCTCCTCAGGACTCTGGTATCGGTACTGTGACCTCCTCAGGACTCTGGTATACTGTACTGTGACCTCCTCAGGACATCGGTATACAGTACTCTCATCACACTGCTATACCATGCTCACTGGCGTTCTGTGTCCTTTTCCAGACACTGGCATGCTGTACCCTCCTAAGACCCTCAGGATCCAGGTATACTGTGCCCTCAACAAGGCTTTCTAGGTTTTCTGGTCCTTCTGACCAAGTGGAAACTTGAGAAAGCCTGCAGTGAACTCCTGGAATGTTCATCTCAGTTACTCCTCTCATGCAAATGTGATCTTGCAGCATCTATATCCCCGTTCATGGTGGGGGACATTAATTCCCATACTGCTGATGGTGAATGTACAGAAAACTGTAGTGTCTTAGTGCTCTATTGCTGTGAAGAGATGCCATGACTTTTCTATTGCTGTGATGAAACACTGACCAAAAAGCAAGTTAGGGAGGAAAGCATTTATTCAGCTTACACTTCCACATGGCTGTTCATCACCAAAGTCAGGACAGGAGCTCAAGCAGGGCAGGAATATGGAGGCAGGAGCTGATGCAGAGACCATGAAAGAGTGTTCCTTACTAGCTTCCTCTCCATGTCTTGCTTTTTTTTAGAACCCAGGATCACCTGCCCAGGGGTGGCACCACTCCCAATGGGCACCCCCAGCACCATTGATCACTAATCACTAATTGAGAAAATGTCTTACAGCTGGATCTCATGGAGGCATTTCCTCGACTGAGGCTTCTTCCTCTCGGGTGACTTTAGCCAATATGATGACCATGACAACTCTTATAAAAGAAAGCATTTAACTGGGGCTTGCTTACAGCTTCAAAAGTTTAGTCCATTATCATCATGGCAGGCAGCATGGAGGTACACAGGTAGATATGGTGCTGGAAAGTAGCTGAGAGTTCTAGATCCACATCCAGATCCACAGAAAACAGAGAGAGAGAGAGAGAGAGAGAGAGAGAGAGAGAGAGAGAGAGAGAGAGAGAGACTCGGGCTCTTGAAACCTCAGTGACACACTTCCTCTAACAAGACCACACCTACTCCAACAAAGCCGCAGCTTCTAATCCTTCTCAAACAGTGCCAATCCCTTGTGACTAAGCATTCTATGAGCCCATGGGGGCCATTTGTATTCAAACCACCACATACAGCAACCTGAAAGATGATCATAGAACCTAGAGTCTCAAGTGCACACAAGCAATTACTACAGAAGGATACACTTGCATAAAAGGTCACAGAGGTTATAACAGTGTACCTTTCCTTTGAACTGTAACCTTTTCTTATCTTCCCTTCAGTCCCTAGTTTCTTGGCAGATTAACAAATCAAATGATTATGTTCTTTTCAGAAGTGAGCATTTATTTGCCTTTTATTCATGCCATAAATATTTATTAGCATCTATGTTCCCAAAAGTGTTTCTTAACCCCTACTTTAGGATTAATAGTGCTGGGAGCCAGAATTATATTATCCTCAAAAAGGAGGTTGCAATAGAACCCTCATAATAATTCCAGTGGAGCTTGAGGCTCTATTCTGAGGTCATATTTCACCCACATGGATGTCTAGTATTTTTTCACGGATGTATCTAAGAAACTCTTTCCAACTCTTTGAAGAACTATTTTGAAGGTTCAAATGTTGTCTATTTCTGATACTAACCTGTAAGACCCTAGATCCCGAACTGCATCAAATGGAACACACACACACACACACACACACACACACACACACACACACCAAAGACTATTATGGAAAAGGAGACAGAAAGATTGTAAGAACCAGAGGGCTTACAAAGAGGGCTGGAGGAAATCAGTGTGCTTTGGACATGACAGGGTCCCCTGTTCTCATGATCTTACAGCATCTGTGGTTGCTTGCAGAAGACCTCCATAAGATGAAGCCAGCTATAAGTCTAACATGGAAGGAGAAGGAGATTCATGAGCCTCTACCCCTAACTGAGGGCATATCGATCATTGATGTCTTCTGGAGGAGAAAAAGTCCATTTTCTTTAGGCCTGTTAGGTTGACCATGTTCTAGTAGAGGCTCCCACCCATGAGTAAATGGGCAGTGTGTAATCAAAGCAGAGAACCACCACCCTAAATACTTCAGGGAAAGGTGTTCTTGAAGATTTGTCAGCTCTGAGGTGATCTAGGGATATGAAAAATTATTGGTTGACAGCAAATGGCAGCTTAGCTTGGTTTCCATTCATTAAGCTAGGAGATGCTAATGATCTCACAAGTCAAGATGCCAGTGAGAAAGGTTAGGGCACTCTAATACCTGTTACCCAAGCATTTGTGTGATTTGGGCTCTAAGATAACTACTTTATATGCAGTGTAATTCTCCTCCTTGTTTCTGGGATTACTTTCTATGGACTCAGTTATTATTACAGTACAATGAGGAATTAAGCTACTTTGAGGAAGGCAGACCAATTTTCAATGCAATACACTGCTATAATTCAAACTACCACATGAAAGTTCTCACAATCTTTCTGCTTCCTTTTCTGCATGACCTCAAGAGAAGGGTTTTATGAAGACATCCCATTAGGACTGAATACTCTAGCCAGGCAGTGGTGGTGCACGCCTTTAATCCCAGCACTTGGGAGACAGAGGCAGGTGGATTTCTGAGTTGGAGGCCAGCCTGGTCTACAGAGTGAGTTCCAGGACAGCCAGGGTTATACAGAGAAACCCTGTCTCAAAAAAAAAAAAAATAGGACTGAATACTCTAAAGTATGCCACTCTCTGTACATTGTCCAGTTGTAGGTCTCTGTGTTAATTCCTATCACTAGAAGAAGAAGCTCTTCTGATGAGGACTGGAAGAGGCACTGGTTTATGGGTATAGCAGTATGTCATTAGAAGTCTTCTTATTGCTGTGTTCTTTGAACACAATAATACTAGTAGGTTTTCGCCCCAGGCCTATGACCTCTCTGATCTCAGGCTTTTGGTCTCATTAATACTATCAGGTATGGGTTTCATTTTATAGAGTAAGTTTAAATTTAAAAACAAAAAAAGTTTGGTTACTCCCGTAACATTTGTGCAACTATTACAGGCAAGCCACTCTTGAAGGTCTCACAATTTGTAGTTGGGTGACATTACTTTTCTTCTCTGGTAGCATCAGAGTTCCATCTACTAACATGAGCACTAGTCAGTAGGGATGAAGCTTCTAGCTGGACATCAGTTCAACTCCTCCATATTTGATGACATGAGTAGGTATTGTCTCCAGCATAAGGGCCTCACCATAAGGTTGTAGAGAGCAATCAACAGTCTTGGCACTAACCTATGATGTTTGACGGGGTACCATGGGACCCCTTTGGCCAATGACTAAACAGGAATTCAATGTGATTCCAGACATTTCTGGCACAGGAATATTTATTTCATTTCTTAGAGTTTTTATTGCTGTGAAGAGACATTAGGACCACAGCAATTCTTATAAATGAAAATATTTAATTAGGGGCTGGCTTGTAATTCAGAGCTAGTCAGTATCACCATATCAGGAATGGTGGAATGCAGCCAGACATGGTGTTGGGAACATAGCTGAGAGTTCTACATCTGGATCTGAAGGCAGCAGGAAGAGAGAGTGACACTGGGCATGGCTTGAGCATCTGAAACCTCCAAGTCCACCCCCAGTGACACACTTCCTCCAACAAGACCACACCTCCTAAAAATATCACTCCCTGAGCCTGTGGGGGCCATTTTCATTCAAACTAGCATACTCATTGACATAAGATGCCTAGTTGGAACATTGTCTCTTTCATTATATATTGATCCTCCTATTTAGATTTCTTTCATATATGTGTATATTTTAGGGAGCTCCTATAGTAGTAGGCTTTCATATGGTTTTTCAGAAGGCCTCTAGTGTTAATTTAGTGTGTGTGTGTGTGTGTGTGTGTGTGTGTGTGTGTGTGTGTCTGTCTGTCTGTCTGTCTGTCTGTTTGTCTATCCATGTAGGGGAGGGATGTGTATATGTCACAACTCTCATGTGGAAGACAGAGGATAATTTGAAAGTGTTGATTTTCTCCTTTCACAGTGAAGGTCACAGGGATCAAACTGAGGCCATGAGCTCACTGGCCCTTAAATTTTTAACTTAGCAAAATGGCCATGAAGTATTACTGTGATGCTTTGTCACTCAGCCCAGGGGCTTCGAATGGCATATAAATGAAAGGCAGAAATCCAGAGCCACCTGGATTCTTCAAGCAAGACTTCCTTTGGGATGGAGAGAAGGGCGTGAAATAACTTAACCCAGACACATCCAGACTCCTTAGATTCCCCACCAAATCATTGCCACCTGATGTATAGTGATTTAAAATGAGGCATAGAACAAGATCCAGTATAGCCAATGGTTTTATTAACATTCTGCCTATTACACCTGAAAACACTGAGCTCCACAACTTAGCTCAACCTTGCTCTTCTGCATTTACTGTGAAAAAATGAAGTGTTCCAGAAAAAATGCTCTGCTCAAGCCCAATGCCTTTTGTCATAGTTACTCCTTAGCCTGCCCTTGTTCATCTTATCCCTTTAGTTGGGCTTTCCTACCGAACCATATGCCATCTACCAGCAGCCACTGTGTGTGTCTCATCCACTCATCTCTCATTGTGCCACCAGGCTTAGCACAGAGCCTACCATGGCTTACAGTCCATGAACTCTCACTGCCATCAGAAGTGCATTGCTAAGTGGGGCTAGCTTACCATAGCATTAATGGATGTGTGTATGTGTGTGTGTGTGTGTGTGTGTGTGTGTATTTATATATGTGTGTGTATAAATATACATATATGTATATTATAGTTATATGCCATATATATTACTGTATATAGAAAAATACACAATTTACTCAGTGAGGGCTGTTGGGTTGGCTCAGTGGAAAAAGCACTTGCCGCACAAGCCTGACAACCCAAGTTTGAGCCCAGGAACCCAAATAAAGGTAGAAAGAGAGATGCAACTCCATAAAGGTTTACGTTGACTCCCACTGTGGCATAAGCCCCCTTCCTCATACTTGCACAATGTACACATACTTACATGTACAATAATAATAAATGAAATGAATAAAAAGTATATCAAAAAGATAGTCAATAAGAGCTATTGAACATAACTATCTGAAATTAGTGAAATCCCTTCTTCCTATCTGATGAAATATTACAAAGCTATAAAGACAACACTGGGAAGATGTTCACATGTAATCCAGGTAGTATATTTTTGTTTTGTTTTGTTTTGTTTCAGGTGGTGTATTATATATTATACTTTGTCCATTTTGCACTGAGTACTAATTGGGCTCCTGCATCATGGATCAACTGTACCCTCAAAGAGCTCATAGCCCAGGTGAAGAGAAGCAATGAAAGAATTACAATGGGAAGCAATGTTTTTCTTGGTTTCTTTAGCAGATAGTTTTTGAGAGATGACTATTGCAAAAAGCCAAGCTAATAACTAAACTGAGACATATTTATTGCTTTTTTAATTATGTTGATGTTATACCTGTTGTTATTGATTTGAAACATAATTAACATTATCTATGAACAACACTAAAAAAGAAAGCTCTCTATTTTTCTACCTTTTTTCTTTTATTATATCAGCATAGGAGCCAAAACAACAGGAAGAAAGAGAAAGAAAGAAAGAGAGAAAGAAAGAAAGAAAGAAAGAGAGAAGAAAGAAAGAAAGAAAGAAAGAAAGAAAGAAAGAGAGAGAAAAAGAGAGAGAGAGAAAGAGAGACAGGGAGAGGGAGAGAGAGAGGAGGAGAGAGAGGGAGAGGGAGTAAAAAGAAAAAGAAAGAAAAAAGAAAGAAAGAAAGAAAGAAAGAAAGAAAGAAAGGAAAAAGAAAGAAAGAGAGAGAGAGAGTAGACCTTGGGCACAAGCTCCACAGCCAATCCCACAACATCCAGAGGAAGCTCCACTCCCAGGTGATCTGACACACCCAGGATCAGAGGTAAGCAGGAACTAACATCTGTCCCAGCACTGGGAGTAACTGGGACCAGGGGGACCTGGCACTTAGGAACTCCGCCAGCCTAGTGACTCTGGTTCCTTCCGGTCTGTCTGGGTTAGTGTTCTGAGCAGACTTGGGCACAAGCTCTGCAGCCAGTCCCACAACACACAGAGAAAGCCACACATCCAGGTGATCTAACAAGCCCAGGATCCCAGGATCCCAGAATCACAAGATCACAGAGGCAGCTTGACTCTGAGGAGTTCAGACGCAACCAGGATCACAGGAAGAACAGGCTCCAGTCAGATTTAGCAAGGGTAGGTAGCACTAGAGTTAACCAGATGGGGGGAGGCAAGCGTAAGAAAATAAACAACACAAACCAAGGTCACTTGCCATCATCAGAACCCAATTC
>NW_022196900.1:18258485-18267546 GCF_008632895.1 Mastomys coucha | reverse complement strand
CAAAAGGGAAACAAGAATGTGATTCAATTCTATTTAATTAAAATATGTTTTTAAATGTTAACAAATTTCTCATCATAATGCAATAAAAGTTTAAAAAAGAAAGAGGGAGAGAGAAAGAAAGAAAGGAAAGAAGGGATAAAGTTATGAGGAGATTGGGGGTAGAGGTAGATCAGAAAGGAGTAGAGATGAATAAGATCAAAATATATCACATGCACATATGACATACTGAAGTAGTTAATTAAAATATTTTATTTTAAAGTTAATTTTTAAAAAGAATCTAGGGGATCTATGATCTAGGGTAATAAAAGAAGAAACTTATTTACTCCACTAATCTCTAACTGAAATCCAGATTTTTTTTTTAATCCAGACAAGACACCATTAGATCAACAGCAGCTGTGACTTTGTCACTAAGAAAAATTATTCACAGGTACTTTCATGTGATTGCGTTGTTTGCAGCTATGTCGAAACAACTGTGATGAACATCACAGCTTTTACATTGGTATTTGAGCTGCTCATAGATTTGAGTTGAGTTCAGAAATAAAATCAGGACAGCGAGGGATATACAGAGAAACCTTGTCTTGAAAAAACAAAACAACAACAGAAAAAAAACAAAAACAAATGAACAACAACGAAAAAAATAAAAGCCACACAATTTGCAAAACCATAAATTTATCCTTAGAATATTTTAATGTAATTCATTGTTTTGTGTATGTGTGCAGGCACACTTGCCTATGTAGTCAGAGGTCAACTTTCAAGTATCACTTCTCAACTTCCATCATATGGGTCCCAGGGATTGAACTTAGGTCAGTGGGCTTGACTACAAGCATCTTTACCCACTGAGCCATCTTGCTAGCCCAGTACTATACGATTTTTAAGGAATCTATAAGCTTTGCCAGATACTGACGCAATTGACAGCCCAAGAAAGTCTGCTCTTGCTCAGTGTCCTGACAGTAGCTATTCTCAACTGAAAACCTCTAGCCGATGACTTTTTCTGAGGTGACACTCAAGATCAGGAGCTTTGGGACTCAGTTGTGTATGGACCACTCACCTGATATGCAGCCACATGTTGAGAGGACAGAAGATGCTGCAGGTTTCTGCATCCCCTTGTGGCCATCCTGCTCTGTGCTCTGAAGTCTGGACAAGTCTCTGTGTGTGCCAGGGTGTCACCACTGGGGAAGGCAGTTCAAATCTAATCTGCACAATTTGAATCAAAAGAAAACCATATGCATCCTGGTATGAAAACTGGCTGGGCAGAGCCAGGTACCACAGGAACACCTGAGCATCTTGGTGAATCATAAAGCAAATGTGAGCCGTTCATAACTGGCTAGCTCCCAGAATAAATGTCAATGAAATATAAAATAGCATTAGCACAGAGGAGAGCTGAAAATGGTTACTCTGCTTGCATGAATTTGCATAGATTAGATTATTATTCATGGTGAAGGACAAAGCTTGTATCTGTAGCAGGTCCTCGGGCTAGTTCAGGAGCTAAGAGGCAGCCCGTCTCAGGGCTTCTTGTTGAACACACAGACTGACTCAGTCATTTCATCTGTCCATTAATATCTGTCCATCTTTGCTCCTTTTATTGTGAAGCTCCTGTCTCTTTTGTTTAAAGGAAAAAAACATGTTTTTTTTCTTCCAATATATTCTGATCATGGTTTCTTATTCCTGTACTCCTAGATCCTTCCCACTTCCCCACCCATCCAACTCCATGCCCCATCATTCTTTAGAAAGCAAACAAACAAATCAAAATAAAAGAAAAAATGCAAGTTACACACACACACACACACACACACACACACACCACCCACAAAATCAGAAACCGTAACATACCATCAAAAGACCAGTAAAACAAGCAAAAGAAAATGCCCAAATAAAGCAGTAATAGATTTAAAATGTCTACAAAAATATCACTGAATTTGCTTTGTGTTGGCCTTATTCTGCTGGGCATGAAGCTTGCCATTAAGTGTGGCTTTGCCATTGGAGAAGACTAATTTTTCCTTTGCCAGCAGGTATCAGTTGCAGGTAGTGGTTTGGTTAGGGGTGGCAGCCTGTGTCTACTTCTCCCTCCCAGTGCTGGAACCCCATCTGGCTTGAACTTCTGCAGGCCCTGTGTGTGCTGCCACAGTCTGTGGGAGTTCATCAGTCCTGCTGTGTCTAGCAGACCTGGCTTCTTTAAAGTCACCCCTTCCTTTCTGCCCTGACAATCTTTCTGCCTCCTCTTCTACAGAGTTCCCTGAGCCTTGAGGGGAGAGCTTTGAAGAAGACATCACACGTTTAAGACTGTCTGCTCCAATATCTCAGAGTCTCTGCACACTGCTCAGTTATGGGCCTCTGTGGAAATGAAGCAACTGTCTTGAATGCTCTCTTTTCTTGCACAGAATATGGCTCCAAAACCAAAAGCATTTCAATCTAATCAACACTCGAAAGACAAAGCCCTTCCCAGCTACAGTTTGGCAGTCTATGAGCTGGAAAGACTAGGAGATGAAGCACTGACACAGCTCCCGACAGTGACTCAGTCCCTGGAGATGCAAGCTTGGAGAGATTTGCTTCCCCTTAAATCCATTTTTAATTTTAATAGACACATAACTATTATTTCTATCCAAAAGGTAACCAGGTGACATTTAAATACATGTCTGTGGTATGTGATGTTCAGAACAGGGTAGGATATGGAGATTTCTAGCATGGTCTTAAAAAGGTGAGGGTCTATTTGGGCAGACATGAGTCTGCCATTGCCATGTTCTATTTCTTGGGGGGACTTTCCCCAAAGATGGGTAGAGAGCTTTCCATGTTGAACCTTCCCTGAGATGAATTATTTCAAAGCACACATGCTATTACTTACTGGGGTTAAAAAAAAAAAAAAAAAAAAAAAAACTATCGATTTTCAGCCATCTTTGGTTCACCATCCATTAAACTTATCAAGCCCAAAATATCAGCAGTGTAATTAAGTGTTGGCTTACCTCTAGTGAGGAAAAAAAGCCACCGTAACAGTTGGAGGAACAATGATTTCCTCTTCCTAGGGCTTTAATTTCCTCTCTCTGTACCTTGTTTTCTCTGGACACTGGCAAAGGCCCATTGATCGTCTCTCTTAGATAAGTTATATGTTCCAAGAAATGGCATCTATTTGAAAATCTCAGTGATTATAAATGAGACTTAATGCTCTTATCAGCTCCTTGTCCTAGAGTGCAGCTCATGATGAACAATGGGGGTGACAACTGAAGACTGATAATCTGTTAATCCGTTCTGAAATGAAATGGGAAGGAGCTTCCTGCATGAAGGGGTTTCAAGGAGAATAAAAGCTGAGTGGAATACTGCATGGACATTGTTTGAGGGATGGTTTTGTATAAGCACTAAGACCGGTGACCTAACTTCTTATGTGCAAAGTCCCCAGTGACCCTGGCCAGGATTTCCTTTGGCTTAAAATCATTTCCAATTCTACTTCCAGAGAGAGGCAAAGTGATGGAACTGCTATAAAGCCCAGAAATTGCTATAAAGCCAGCATTTGTACTGGTGGTGAGAATATAGAACACAAGAGAAAGAACTGCATCGCAAGTTTAAATGTTAAAATGTGTTTTCTTCTTAGTGAAGCTTGGTTTTGTCGGGCAGACATTGTAAACTATGTCACCAGTGGTTTTCTCTTCCTTGCTCAGTCCCTAATAACCTTGACACCAAATCTGTAGCCCATCTTTATCTGCCAAGGAGAACAATGTCACACCAGTTTGCTGCGTACTAATCTTGCCCAGCTTTAATTTATATTCCAACCCCAATTTCCCCTCTGCCTTGATGTTATCATCCCCGTCTTTTGATCCATCGTATTGCTTATTCTAACCATCCCAACCCCTACACAGAACTGAACAATTTCTACTGAGTTATTCTGTTAGCATTATAAATGCTGATGATGCATGCTAAAGTTATGGGGCTTAAGATATGAAAAGCCTCTTTTTGAAAACGCAGGACAAAGTTGATCCCATTCTTGGCATAAGAGAAAACCAAACTGGAGGTTAAAGCTCTCCCTGAGGCTAGTGCCTGCATAATGTTATCTAAGAGCTCAACAGTCTGGAGATCTTTAAAGAGGTCCTGCAAAGCTACAGAGTAGGATGTGGTCTCTTGACCAACACATGTACCTACCCATTCCTGTCATCAGTCCACTGGGAACTCGGCTGTCATTCTGTCTCCTTCATCAGCCTCATTATCCTTTCATAAGAAGTCATTGTATTCAAGTCTTTGTCATGAACAAGAGAAACCTCCCTCCGTCTTGTGTAAGCTTCCTTCACTTCCTTCACTTTCAAAGTCAGCTTTACCAACCTCGATACGCCCATCTCCTTCTCTTGGGTTCCTATTAGTCCTCTGACCTGTTGTTGTCAAAGATAACCAGCCTATGCTGCCACTGCCACATGTCACCATTCACCTTACTCACCTTACTTAACCATTCACAGAACACACGGATACAGTCTACCTTACAATTCCCTCTGAGAAATCCATGGCTGTGAACTACATTTTTTTTTAAAACACTCTCTTCCTTTGGAATATGAGACATCACAACGGTGTCTTGACACCTTTCTACCTCTCTCTCCATGTCATTTTAACCTTCAACGTCCATCATCCTTTGCTTGTACCTAACTGTTGGTTCTTCGGGGGATTTTTTTTTCAGGTCCCTTTTCTCTAGAATCCGTGCTTTCAAAAACCACAAGTTTTCCCAATCCACATCTGTTCTCTTAAATGCCAATCAAATGACCAAGTACCTACCACTTCTCCTAAGTCTATCTGAAATGTCTTAATGATTACAAATAATGTGAAGTACCTTCGATCTTAACAATTATAATAAAACACCGCAGGAGCCTCTGACTTAGCAGGCACAAAGCTGAGATCCTTGTCTTTAATGTCAATATGCTCTTCCTGTCCTTCTTAATGAAGGAATCTCCCTCACCATCAACCCAACTGTCTTTTACTTGCCCTGGCTGGATTCTATCACCAGCTGTATATTAAGGAAACAGCAAACAATACATCACATTTGCTTTGCTTTTCTGTTTTCTTCGCCCAGCATGGTCATAGAATAGATGACTCGAAATGGGTAGAGATAAAGCTGCCTGAGTGTTTAGATGGTGTCAAGGATAAAACAGAGAGCAGAAAGGGTGTCTTTACTCTCTTAAGGTCATGAGTTAATCATTCCTAAACAAAGCATGGGCAGGACACTGCTTGCTTTCCTCAGTTCAACTCCATTGACAATAATTCATGGAAATTCTTCTAAAGGCTATGAAGAAGGTCATTTGTCTTAATTTTAGGTGTTGAAATTTTCACTTTCTTGGCCTCTTCTTGATTTTTTTGAAGAAATGTAGCCTTTTTAAAGGCTGTGTTAGAAGCTGTTAGGATGGCATCTAAATGAGATTCTCTGTCATCTTTCTAGAACTTTCTGCAAATGCAGTAAAAATGAAGAGAGTCATCACAGTGAGACAAGTCTCACAAAAGAGTTCAAGAGCCTATGTGAAACACTGGCATGACCTCTTATTATGTCTGAGTAGAAGGAGGAGAGAACATGACTAAGAAAAACCTGGTGGTAAGGTGCCCACACCAGTAAGGTAGAACCACTCTTGTTCTTATATACTGCATTAGAACTGAAGGCTGGAGCCTGATATGATGTTGCATACCTTTAATCCTCTACTCAAGAGGCAGATCTCATGAATTCCAAGGCAACTTGGTCTACATGGCAAGTTCCAGGCCAGCCAGAGTAACCATGAGACCATATCTCAACAGATACAAACAAAACCGATGATTAGGATGTAAAGTCTGAACCTTGCCCAGGAGACCAAGATATTGAAGGCAAACAGCTCGGTGTCTGCAACTGGAGGCAGGATTTTGCCAACCCCATAATGACACATTTTATTAATGTGTGATCAAAAGGAGAATGAGCACTAAAAAAATAATAAACACAATTATCAATGGTGGCCAGGCAGAGATCAGGAAATACTTTCCTAATTTGGGGATTTTCCTCATTATCAAAGTGCCCAATTAGCATCTAGTGCACTGATATAGAGGCATTCAGATTGCTAATTGACTTAATGTCTTAAAGACTTGCATATATCTTCTGAAAGAAAATCCAAGCACCTTGGTGTCTTAATTACAAATAAAACACAAGGTGCATTTAAAAGCCCTGGGCTTGTATTTTTTTCATTAAATTTAAACAGTAATCCTTTTATTTAGAGTAGAAAAATGGATTCCCCCCAAATTTTCCTCATTCAAATATTTTTTCATATTTTCATAAGTATTTGTTTAAAATATATATGGCATACTGAGGATGGCTATAGCTTAGTAGTAAAACATTTATCTAGCATGTATAAGGCTCTGGGTTCATAAAATATATACAACTAAATTATCATAAAAACATATAGCTAAAAGAAACAAACAAGGCAGGATTAAAGCAAAGCCAACTTGGAACAGGAAGTAGGCAAGGTTTTCCTATAAGATACTGCCCATATGAATATATTTATATATATTTAAATGTTAATTATTCTTACCAATCCTTATATGAAGCAACTTGTTAAGCATCCTAGAATTCTGACTAGAGTCCCAAGGGGTCATACTTTGGAGTCAGTATGTATACTCTACATAAAGAGACAGCAATCCTGCCCCACCCATTGTTCAGCATGCATGTTTATTAGTTTCCAAGATTTTTTCTCATTTTTGCCATAGATCAGCAAAATGCCTCATTGACTAAAAGTTACAATATATAATTGAAAGTTATGAATCAAAGAAAGAGTAATTAACACTGCTATGGTTTGTATATGAAGTGTTCCCAACCCCCAGCCCCCAGGGACTCCAGGGTTGAAAGCTGGATTCCCAGCTGGCAGGTTTAGGGGCAGCAAATGTCCTGGGGAAATTAATGAAAAACATTAATAATCTAAGGCTAATAAAAAAGAAAACAATAATATATGAAGAATAAAACATAAGATATTCCTATAGATCCTTAATGCATTAAAAAGATAAAAGGCTATCATGAGAAGCTTTGTCAATTAACTTAACAACCTAAATTATGTGGAAATTTTCCTTTGAAAATGTGATTTGCTTGCCCTAGCACAAAATCAGAGTAACTAGTACTGAAAGTCTCTTATCAATCAAGATGACCAGGACCATTTTTTGGAAACCATGTTGCCCTCCCTTAAACCATCCCAGGAAATAGGGATCAGTCAAACTTCTCTGTGAGCACTGAGGCCATCACTGCTCTCTCACCAAACCCTGATAAGAATATTACAAAAACAAACCATCACAGGCCACCTCTCTCTCGAACATAATCAAAAAAAGAACTCAACAGAATATTAGTAAAGAAGACCATATTGTAATATCTAAAAATATATATATTTAACAGATGTAATACTAACTTGAAATTTATAAAAACAAAAATCCCCATCATCAAACACAAAAATAAGAAAACATCTTGAATTTTAATTTTTTTTAAAGACATCTATGTGTTGCAGGATATTTAATCACATTGTGAACCCTGACATTATGAACTGGAAAAACCTATTTCTTGTTGTGGTGTGGCACAGGCCTAGCACACACCTTTAACCTAAGAGCTTTCTGTAAATGAGAGCTAAATAAAGTCAATGATATGTCAAGAGTTGGAGTAAGCAACCAGTTGACAGGGAGTGGACATAAGGAAACGGAGGAAAGAGAAAGGAGGGACTTTGAGTTGAAGGGTATTTAAGACAGTGTGGAAAAGGGGAAAGAGCCTTTTCCTTCTGGGATGTTGGTGGAGTAAGGTCAACTGGGTGCTTTCTCAGCCTCTCTGAGCTAGCAGGCTTTCATCACAGCTTCAGGCTCCTGTGTCTTCATTTGGTAAATCAAATGGTTGGAATTTTGTTTTGAAAACAACATCTATCAGGGCTGGAGAGATGGATCAGCACTTAAGAATACATATTGCTAGCAGACCTTGGGCACAAACTCCACAGGCAGTCCCACAATAACCAGAGGAAGCTCCACTCCCAGACACTCTAATATGCCCAGGATCATAGAATCAGAGGTGAGGAGGACACATCTGTCCCAACACCAGGAGTAACTGAGACCAACGGGAGCCAGGCACACAGGAACTCTGCCAGTCCAGAAATACGGGTTCCTTCTCGTCTGTCTGGGCCAGTGCCCTGAGCAGACCTTGGGTGCAAACTCCACAGCCAGTCCCACAACAGCCAGAGGAAGCTCTATTCCCAGGCACTTTTATGGGCTCAGGATCACAGGATCACAGAAGTCCAGAATCACAGGATCACAGAGGCAGCTTGACTCTGAGGAGTTCAGGATCACAAGGAAGGACAGGCCCCAGTCAGATATAGCAAGGGAAGGTAGCACTAGAGACAATCAGATGGTGGGAGGCAAGCTTAAGAACATAAGCAACAGAAACCAAGGTTACTTGGCATCATCAGAACCCAATTCTCCCACCATAGTGAGTCCTGGACACACCATCACACCAGAAAAGCAAGATTCAGATACAAAATCACTTCTCATGATAATGATAGAGGAATTTAAGAAGGACATAAATAACACCCTTAAAGAAATACAGGAGAACACAGGTAAACAGCTAGAAGCCCTTCAAGAGGAAACACAAAAATCCCTTAAAGAACTATAGGAAAACACAATCAAACAGGTGAAGGAAATGAACAAAACCATCCAGGATCTAAAAATGGAAATAGAAACAGTAAAGAAATCACAAAGGGAGACAACCCTGGAGATACAAAACCTAGGAAAGAAATCAGGAGCCATAGATGCAAGCATCACCAACAGAATACAAGAGATAGAAGAGAGAATCTCAGGGGCAGAAGATAATATAGAAAACATTGACACAACAGTCAAAGAACACGCAAAATGCAAAAAGCTCCTAACCCGAAACATCCAGGAAATCCAAACACAATGAGGAGACCAAACCTAAGAATAATAGGTATAGAAGAGAGTGAAGATTCCCAACTTAAAGGGCCAGTAAATATCTTCAACAAAATCATGAAGATGCCCATGAGCATACAAGAAGCCTACAGAACTACAAATAGATTGGCCCAGAAAAGAAATCACCAAATGCAAAAAAAAA
>NW_022196900.1:18241750-18258381 GCF_008632895.1 Mastomys coucha | reverse complement strand
AGAATTATACCAGACTTCTCACCAGAGACTATGAAAGCTAGAAGATCCTGGGCAGATCTCATACAGACTCTAAGAGAACACAAATGCCAGTCCAGGCTACTATATCCAGCAAAACTCTCAATTACCATACATGGAGAAACCAAGATGTTCCATGACAGAACTAAATTCACACAATATCTTTCCACAAGACCAGCCCTTCAAAGGATAATAGATGGAAAACACAAATTTAAGGAGCAAAACTACACCCTAGAAATGGCAAGAAAATAATCTTTCAACAAATCCACACAAACATAATTCTACCTCTAACAACAAAAATAACAGGAAGTAGCAATTACTTTTCCTTATTATCTCTTAATATGAAAATTAATATTACCAACATATCCTAATCGACTGAAACTCAAAAATATGAGGAATTAGAAATTTGTTGGGTGTCATCCAGAAGTCTCTCTAATTTGGTAATTTGAAAAATAGGTCCAATAGTGTATAATCCATATACACTTTCTGTTTGTTTGTACGTGACAGTGTCTTGCTGTATACCACATAATGGTCTTGAAATCATGCTCCTATCTCAGCCTCTCTTACTTAGTAGGATTGTTTATTTGATGTTTTTACACTATACTATGGTTTTCAGAACAGCTTACATAGTTCAAAATTATTTATACAGCCAAAAGAAACATAGACAATTAACTTGGGAGGTAGCTTGTAAGAGAACAACAAAGAGTGAGACTGAATGCTTTGCTTGATATTTATAATTATTGTTAACAATTTTGAAGAAGAGGACTTTATAAGTTGCTCTTTTTCTGAGATGAATGCTTTTCAAAATCATCACAGCCAATGAACCAGATTCTTACCCTCACCTAATTTCTGTGCCACCCTCCAAGCAGAACCATTGTTCATTGAACAGTTGGTGAATGACTTCATGGATAGACCATCTTAATACATACACCATTTCTTAAATGAACGTGACCTGTTCCCTGTGGGCTGAGAACGAAGACAATCACTCAAGTCAAATAGCTTTGACCATAGCAGGAAATCTGTATCCAAAAATTATGCCTACAATTCATTTCTTGGCACAGGAGAACTGTAGACAAGCATCTACATAAGACTGTTCAGTTGATTGTTGTTTTATATCAAACAACTTTTATAATACTCATTTTTACTGTTATAATGTTTTATAAATTTTAAAGAATATGATAAAAAAATGAAAGGTATTGTAGGCATTGAAGGGGGTCTCTGGGAGGAGTTGGAGTACAAAAGGGAAAGAAGAATGTGATGTAATTCTATTTACTTAAAATATGTTTTTAAATGTTAACAAATTCAGATAAATTGAAATTAATGTAACTTTTCTCATCATAATACAATAAAACTTAAATCAATAAAAAACAGAGTACATATTGCTCTTGCAGAGGATCTGAGCTCAGTTCCTAGCCCCCCACAGGTACACACAACAGCAAAGTATATGGCTCAGCTCTAATGAGGATGGAGAGTGATGACCTGGTCTTACTTCCGTGGACACAGAGACATCAACAGAAGAAAAGTAGCCATTATGTATAATGCCCCTCACTTGAAATCATAGCATTCTCAAGATGGCTTCAGATCCTAAAACAACCATCCCACACAACATGTCTCCTTGAAAATGTTGCTTGACCAAGCAATTCTCCCACAAACAAAATTAAAGAGACTAGATAGTGGAGACATGGCTCAGATGCGGAGTGCCAGCCCAGCATGCTCAAGGTCCCAGGCTGAAGTTCCCGAGATCAAGATCTCTTTCATATATTCCACCTTTGCCCAGAACCACTATCCCTACATTTTTAATCTCAATCATATATAATTAACCTTCTGTAGTCTACCTAAAAGTCTGGGTTTTGACTGGTCTCTTAATGGCAGTATCCTATTTTTGATGACGTAAAACAAAATGTTCCCTTTTGAATGAGGCTGTTGTGGACCCTCCTACTATCTAACAAACCAAATTGTCCTCTATAAACCAATGCCAGCATTATAAACAGATTAGTAGTGAGTTTCTGGCTTTTCTCTTTAAATATTGTTAAACAGATATGTGATTTGTTTACTTTTTTAAAAAGTCATCACTTTAAAAAACAAAACAAAACAAAAAAAAGAGCCCTGATGACTCTACATGTTACCTCAATCCCTTATATTTTGCATCCTTAACCATGACTGCCTTGTTTCAGGTGTTTAAAAGGTTTTAGTTAGTTGGTTAGTTGGTCAGTTGGCTGATTGTTTAGTTAGCTGATTTTCTTGAGATAAAAACTCACTGCACCAAACCCTCTGAGGTAGAACTTTGGGCATAGATCATCCATGTCTTCCTGTAGTAGTCAAAATGCTAACGTATCCCTTGGGGAACAGGTATTCATCCTTCAGGTCACTTCTCATGCCCTTAGAATAGTGCCTTTATAACCCCAGTTCCAGGGGGGTCTTGTGCCCTCTTCTGGCTCCCGAGAGCACTGCACATACATGGTACACAGAGGTACACACAGCAAAAACCCACAAACATAAAATAAAAATAAATAAATGCTTTTTTTAAAGAACTGTGGAAAGAAGTGAAATTGGCTGCAATTATCTACTATGGAAGAAGTGTATGTGTGTGTGCATGTGTGTGTGATCTCATCTCTGCCTTTAAGGCAAAACACAAGAATTATATTCTTATAGAGTATTTCATTCCTTCACTGGAGCTTGTATCTTTCTCTTCCATAAACACACACACACACACACACACACAAATTTGAATGCTATTTTTCCAAGCTGAGATTCATCATCTAAACCACAGTCTATAAACATGTGATCTCAAACCCACACGTAAGTGCAGTCTTCCGCCCTCATCAAGGAAACCTCTTTGTTACAGATGGAAACCACTATAGAAAACCACGGCCAATCAAAATGTAACGTTATAGAGCCCAGTTCCAAACAAAACACTCGGCACCTAAAGGTCAGGGAACATTGCAGAAGAGGGGGCGGAAAGATAGGTAGAGCCAGAGGGTCAGTTTGCTGTGAGAGTGTGTCTCCTAATAAAGTCTCACCGATATGAGTGCCCAAACATAAGCTGAATAAGGATGACACCACTAGACATGCCAAAGTGAACAGGGAAAAACCCACGAGGCTTTAATCATACACAAAGAATTACAGGGAACTAAGGAAAGCCAGGAGTGGGAGAGGTGGCCTTTCCCAGGGAAGAGCACACCAACTGGTTGTCTGGTGCCAAAAGATCAGCCCTGAAACACACAAAAGTATGTATGTCTTAGTTAGGATTTCTATTGCTGTGAAGGGAAAACTCTTATAAAGAAAAACATTTAATTGGGGCTGTCTTTCAGTTTCAAAGGTCCAGTCCATTATCATCATGATGGGAAAACATGACAGCATGCGGGCAGACATGATGCTGGAAAAGGAGTTGGGAGTTCTACATCTGAATCCACAGGCAGCAGGAAGAAAGAGTAACACTAGGCCTGGCTTGAGCATCGGAGACATCAAAGCCCACCCCCACAGTGACACACTTCCTCCAACAAGGCCACACCTCCTAGTGCCACTCCCTATGTAGCAAGCATTCAAACACATGAGTCTATGGGGTCCATTCCTATTCCAACCACTACAAGTAATATTTTATTTAAGTATATACATATATACATATATGATGCAGACAATAGCAATTAGTGAAAACAAAGAGATTATAAATTCAAAGGAGAGAAAGAAGAAGCATATAAGAGAGGGCTTAGAGGGAGGAAAAGAAGGGAGAAATGCAATTAAGTTGTAATCTCAAAAATAAAATGAAATATAAAGACCTCTAACCATTTTTTAAAAGATACTTTGGGGCAGGGGGCTGGCAAAGATCTCTCAGTGGTTTGCTCTTCCAGAGGACCTGAGTTTGGTTCCTAGCATCCATGTCAAGTCAGTCACAACCACCTGGAACTCCAGCTCCGTGGACTTGAACACCCTCTCTGGCGGATACGTATGCATATGCCACATATGTGGCATATACTCACTCAGACAAGTACACATAAAAATAAATCTCTAAAAATAAATAAATGGGGGCTTAAGGCGCGGTGCAGTGGTAAAGATTTTATCCTGCAGAGAAGGATGGTTCTGCTCCCAGGACACACATCAGGTAGCTCAAATGTGCCTGTAACTCCAGTTCTAGAGAGCCAGAGGTTCTCCTCTGGACACACAAGTGCCTGCAACTCCAATTCTAGAGAGCCAGAGGTCTGTCCTCCTCTGGACACACAAGTGCCTGCAACTCCAATTCTAGAGAGCCAGAGGTCTGTCCTCCTCTGGACACACAAGTGCCTGTAACTCCAGTTCTAGAGAACCAGAGGTCTTCCTCTGGACTCTCTGTCCTCCTCTGGACACACATGGTATAGAACATACAAACTTGGGTGTGCCTACACACACACACACACACACACACACACACACATACACACACGTGCAAATCACACTAAATTAAAAGATAATTTGGGTTGGGGATAAATCTCAGTAGTCAGATGTTTGCCTAGTATTTGTGAGGCCCTAAAATTCAATGTCCAGAACTACAAAATAATAACCATGAAATAAAATATAAAATACTTTGCTGAAATCTATAGCTCAAGACGCCACTGGGCAACAACTGAAAAGTAAAGCCATTTTCCCAAAACATCTTCATTTAAGTGCGTTTAGTTTATTTATATTAATGAGTAATTGTTTGCTTTAATGGGAGCATTTTTATCTACATTTTATACAAAAAAGGGCTTTTTGTTGTTAATCTTGAAGTTGCTAAGTAGCCCAGGCCAGCTTCACACTCTCCATTCTTCTTGCTCAGGCTTCCAAACGCTGGGATTACAGGATGCAGTACCAGTCCTATAAAGTGTTTCTTAATGCAACAATACATTTTTTGTCATAATAAAGTACGTGTGAGTAATAACCATGGATTATGCAATTTTGCTTAGAGCTGATTCACATCTTTGCCAAGTGTTAAATATTTAAAATCATATTGCTTATGTAATGGAGTATTATTCATCAAACAAAGACGAAGACCTGGGAGACCCTTCAACTTCAGAATCACTAGGACAAGAAAGAGAAGCCAGCCACAAGTGATCAGATGGTTTCATTGATTGATAGGAAATACTCTAAGTCAACAAATATACAGAGACCAGAACTGTTGTAGGCTGGGAAATTGGAGTGGTAAGGATGAGAGGAAGGAGTATGGGTACTTTAGGGAAGTTAAAGTGTTCATCATTGACAACGCTGAATGGGTAGCTTTGGATGCCCTTAAAAGCCATTGAATTGCATACTCTCTGGGGATTTATTTATTGTGCAGCATTTGCATGACATCAAAACAAATATATTTTAGAACTCTGCTTATGGTACTGGAGAGACAGTTCAGTGGTTAAGAGCACTTGCTGCTCTTACAGAGGGCCTGAGTTTGAGTCTCAGTACCCACACGGTGGCTCCTAACTGCCTGCCACTCCAGTTTCAGGGGATCTGAACCGTCTCCTGGCCTCAATGGACACCAGGCACCCCTGTGGTACACATGTGCACATGGGAACAAACACTGCTACTCACACTATAAAATAAATATCTTTGGGAGGGAAAAAAACAACAGAAAAATTAGATTTGTTTTAAAAATTCTGCTTGGCCTAGAAGGCAGACAGTGCTTATTCTCACTCATTTATGGAAAATGGAAACACTTGACCAGGTGGAAATAAAGATTACAATAGGTAGGGGAGGGTTAGTAAGAAGGGAGATCAGAAGAGTCAGAGGATTATTCTAAACTTCAGTCAGGGACAAGCACTGAGCCCTAGGGGTTCTCATCACAGTAAGATGACAGTAGCTTAAAGAGCTTCTTACAGTTAGTGGGCATGATGGTGTATGCTTGTAATCCCAGCACCAAGGAGTCTGAAACAGGAAGGCTGGGAACTCAAAGCTAACTTGGGCTATCTAACAGATTTCCAGCCAGCATGAACCACATAGCAAAACCATGTCTGAAGAAGATTATGTTTCAAATATCTAAAAGAGGAGACTTTGTCCCTACCACAAAGAAATGACAAATGTCTGGAGTATTCAATTGGGCTAATTACCTATCTTGATATGGTCATTATGTAACTCAAAGTGTCACAGTCCTCCAGGAACGTGTACACTTATTACATACTAATGTAATGGAGATAGACACAGTCCTACTTACTCTGGTTTATTCTACCCTCTGAAACAATCCTTCCTTCTCATGCCAAAGACCTTGTTATTTCGTATTTTTACCATACTTAGGATATAAAACATGTGTTTGGATGTGGATAGAGTGCTGTGTCAGATTAAACTTCAACACCTTTTTGATTAGTGTCTCTTGTCCACTGGGAAGACCTTTTCCCATGTCCATTATCATAGGCAAATCTTTCGTGGAAATTCTCAGAGTTAACCATAAACTTGTAAAATGCAATAAGTTACTTTTCTTACATAAAGGTTTTACACAGTTGTCTACAAGCATTTTTACTTTTGTTGCTATTGAAATTATATTTTTATAGTCGTGCCTACAATACATTCCTTGGCGCAGCAGAACTGTCAACTCTCAGTTTAGTTATGATGGAGGTAAAATTCTTTGGTGATTTGAGGGTCATTGAAGTACAGCCTTATTACAATGAAATCCAATGTCTAAAAATTGTTCTTATTTTGGACTTGTACCACAATAAGAGCCAAGATTTTAAACTCTACTAAATACAAAACAAACAAACAAAAAGACTTTATATATTTATGTTCATTTAAGAAAATACTAGTAATGATGTATTATTTTGAAATATACAGTTAATATGTTTGGAGTTATTTAAAATTTATATTGAGAAAAATGTATGTATTTTCAGTATTGCTGTAGACAAGCATCTACATACACTGTTAAATTGATTGTTATTTTATATCAAACAACTTTTATAATACTCATTTTTATTGTTATAATATTTTATAAATTTTAAGAAATATGACAAAGATATTGTAGGTATTGAAGGGGGTCTCTGGGAGGAGTTGGGGTACAAAAGGGAATCAAGAATGTGATTTAATTCTATTTACTTAAAATATGTTTTTAAATGTTAACAAATTCAGATAAATTGAAATCATGTAACTTTTCTCATCATAATGCAATAAAAGTTAAAAAAATTGTATTTTATTTTACACAGTAGGTTTCATATTGTGTATACTGTGTGAGAATATTTAAATTGAAACTTTTGTATATTTATCATGTCTAGAGATGCTACTTAGACACTCTGTTACTTCAGCCAATATAGACACTGTTATTTCTTCCTACCAAACATCATCACAGAATTCTTAACTCACTTTTTTGTTTTACTGTTTGCTTGAAATTTTAATTTCTGCGATGAAATGAAGTCATGACATGGAAAATACTACCCTAGTTTTGCCTCTAAAGGGACTGATTTCCCTTTTACATTGTGACTGCTATAGATTTTTTTTGTACATAATTTCTTCTATTTCTGATACACAACGTATTCTGAATGCACGCTGAATGTACTAACTCCATTCTTCTTAAGTTTCTTGAGATATAAATATTATTGATACATACACCATAATCATTCTTTAAACGCTATTTAGAGGACAGAGGGAAGGGAATCTGGAGTTGTGTGTATGTTTTCGGCCTGAGGTATCTCAGATTTCTTCTGAGGAACTGAGAACTTAATCTTCCAAAATGTCAAAAAGACCATCTTATGCCTCATTTCCCACCCCAGCTCCTGCAGCACAAAAGCTCAGTACACCGTGGTCTATGGGATACAATCCATACAATCATCTCACTTACAACAGCTACAGGCTGGAAGGGATCCCCGGGCACCGGAAGCCGGGTCATGGCATCCTCTGGCACTGCAATTTCAAAGCCTCCGAAGTCACCAGACAAGCCACTGATGCCCAACATGAGGTATAGCAGAAAGGTCTGGGACCGAATAAAGACCAACCCTGACCTAAGTTGTGAAAGACTGGCAAGATTATTAGTGGCGTGTGTCAAGTTAAATGAATATACAAAGCAGAAGAGATAGAGTTCTGACTCTATCTGCAAAGGCCTGCCATAATTCCCTGCATACCTTCATAAATTAATGCTAAATGCCGTGCATGAGCTGCATGAGAGGAAGGACGTCCATAGCCACAGTCTCGCATGGAGAACGGGAACCTTATAAGAGCGTTCAGCCTGCTGAGGACCCAGATGATTTTGGCTTCTCAATGAAGCATACAGCCACTGTCGGCTTCGGGAGAAAACCCCGCCTCATTCCTGAGATCCTCAATAGGAATGTGGTACCTAAAGTGTGATCAGTCATCTCAACAGCTAGAATACAGGTCCTCAAGTAACAAGTCCAATCGTTGATGGTTCGTCCGCAGAAACTAGAAGCCGAGCTTTTTCAGATAAAGGAGCAACACCAGGAAAAGAAGACATTCCTGGAAGGCAAAGATTCCTTTAACAATGAACGTAAAAGGTTATGCAGTCTGAAGATGGAGGTAAACACGGAGAAAGTTGCAGCTGAAATTACACTGGTGGAAGAACAGGCCCACAAAAGGCAGGAGGAGAAGGGCGGAGGAGGCAGCAGAGCGAGCTGAGCGCAGTCAGAGCAACATCGTCCCTGGGAAAGAGCGTGCTACAAACAAAGTTGAAGAGAACATCCAATGGAGACAGAGGAGACGCGCCTTGAAATGGCAGAGAGCCCACAGAATGGTGAAGAAGGCAGTCTACTCCTGAGGACAAGGAGAGTGTGTAGGAGGGGTTCAACAGCTTGGAGGGAGAAGGGACCAGTCAGTGCGACATAGAGGAGCCGCCCATAGACCCCACACCAGAAGATGAGAAGGAATGAGTGTTGCTGTTTTATGTGACCTAAAACTTTTTTAAATGAAAAAGAGGGTATTTTTGTTGTTTTTTAAAAGATATCAAGGGAAGCCTCTATTATGGAAATGGATATAAGGATGAAGGACAAAATTATTGAATAGAAAATATTTAAAAATTGTATTAATAAGTTTAAATCCTGCCTCTGCTTCTACATCATTTAGACTACCTTCACTTAGAATAGCAAACTGATCTCAATCCCCATGGAGACTTCCTAGTTTAATTCCTTAATCTCCTTGAACATCATTCATAGGACTAAGCCCCTCCCAAACATTTGCATCTGGCTGTCCATTAAGTGACTCAAACTTTCTTATTCTAAGCCCTACCTGCTTCTCCCTCCCAAGCTTAGCTCTCTCTCTTAGCAAATGGTATTTTATTTGCCTACAGATCAAGCCAAAATGCCTTGGCCCCTTCCTGAGACCTCTTCTACTATCATACAGAACCTGCCTCCGCCACCCCAAAACCACTCTACTAACTAGTCTTCGTTAGGGTTGCTATAGTTGTGATGAAACACCATGACCAAAGCAACTTGTGAAGATCGAGTCTATTTGTTTCACAGTTCCACATTTTAGTCCACCATTGAAGGAAACTAGAGCAGGAACTTGAAGGCAGAAGCTGAGGCAGAGGCCATGGAGATGCTCTGCTTACTGACTTGCTCACTGGTTTGCTCAGCCTGCTTTCTTATAGAACCCAGAACCACCAGTGCAGGAATGGCTCCACCCACAATGGGCTGGTCCCTCCCACATCAATCACTAATTAATAAAATGCCTTAAAGGCTTGCCTACAGCCCCATCTTATGGAAGCATTTTCTTTTGGAGGGACATCTTTTTTTTTTTTAATTTCTTATTGATTCCTTGTGAGTTTCACATTATGTACCCTGTCTTCAGTAGGGTTTTACTGCTGTGAACAGACACCATGACCATGGTAACTCTTATAAGACCAACATTTCATTGAGGCTGGCTTACAGGTTCAGAAGGTCAGTTATCATCAAGGTGAGAACATAGCAGCATCCAGGCAGGCATGGTGCAGGAGGAGCTGAGGGTTCTGCATCTTCATCTGAAGGCTGCTAGCAGAACAATGACTTCCAGGCAGCTAGGATGTGGGTCCTAAAGCCCACGTCCACAGTGACTCACCTATTTCAACAAGGCCACACCTCCAAATAATGCCACTCCCTGGACCAAGCATATGAATCCATGACATACCCCAATCCCACTCATCTCCCCATCCCTTCATATCTGTCCTCCATCCTTGCAACCTCCTCCCTCAATCCCCAAAAAGAAAATAAATAAAATAAGATTTAAAAATAAATAAATCTTGTCATGGAAGCTGTAGTGTGTCACACAGTATACTCTTTGGTCCATATATCTTTACTTGCAAATGTTTATTGCAATGAGTCATCGGCCAGGCTCAAGGCTTCTGGCTTCTGCTACACTATCAACACCAGATCCTCACTGAGACTCCTGTAGGATATTCTGTTGTTGCCTTGTGTCATGGAGATCCTGCAGCTTGGGATCTGCAGGACCAGTCCCTTCATATGTTCCAGTAGTTTATAGATGGCGTAGACACTGGGGTGGGCCAACTCAAAGCCCTGGATCTGGACCTGGGTGGTAGCTGAGTTGGTCACCCTGCCAGCTCATCCATACCCACACCACCAGGGTGAACTCTCCAGCACTGACCAGGCTAGCTCACCTGATGCCTCAGCCTAGCTCTCCTGCTCTCACACCCTCAGGGCCAGCCTCCTCACACCCACGCCAACACAGTCAGCTGTACTGTGTTGTCCAGTGGAGGGGCACACTGCTCTCCCAAGTGCTGCAGCCAGAGGGGCAAGGAAAGGAGATGAGACTCCCTCACCCATGCCTCCACATAACAGAGGAGTCGCGGGGCCAGCTCTCCTGTGCTCACATCCTCAGGGCCAGCTCACCCCTGCCCCTGCCACCAAGGTCAGCTCTACTGTGCCACCCAGGCAAGATGCAGGGCCTGCTCTCCTGAGTGATGTATGGAAGCATTTTTTAATGACATTCCCTCCTCTCAAATGACTTCGGCTTATGTCCAGTTGACATAAACTAAGCAGCACAGTACAGAAACACATCATTGTTGAGTCACAACCTTTCTTGTCCTAAACATCCCCAAGATCACACATTACTATGAACATTACAATATAAAATATTTCAAGTTTTAAAAGTCCCAATCTTTAAAAATTCAGCCGGGCGGTGGTGGCGCACGCCTTTAATCCCAGCACTTGGGAGGCAGAGGCAGGCGGATTTCTGAGTTCGAGGCCAACCTGGTCTACAGAGTGAGTTCCAGGACAGCCAGAGCTACACAGAGAAACCCTGTCTCGAAAAACAAACAAACAAACAAAAAGATAAAGAAAAACAAACAAACAAACAAAAAGATAAAAAATTCAAACAAAAGGTCAGTCTCTTAAAATACCCAAATTCTGTTTTAAAATCCAAAGTATTTGTAAAATTCCAAAATTTCTTTTAAAGTTCAAAATCTCTCAACTATGGGCTCCTGTAAAATAATGAATGTCTTAAATGCTTCCTTCCTCCAAAGAGGAAGAGCCAGGGGACAGCTACAACCTCAACAAAGCAAAACCAAACTCCAATTGTGTAAATAACAAAATGTCTGAAGGGGTTGGATCACTTCTCTGACTCTGCCCTCTGCAGCATACACAGCTCGTCTTCCCAGCTCCGGCCGGCTCCACTCCACTGCTGCGGCTCTTCTTGACGATCATCCCATGGTACTGGCATCTCCAGATGCTGGGGTCTTCCACTGCAATTAGGCTGCATGTTCACCAATAACCTCTCCTGGGTGTGTTTCATGGTGCCAAGCCTCAGCTGCTCTCCATGACCCGTTTATGCGTTCACAACCAATTCCACCCAGTTGAGTCTTGCACATAATGAAATTCAGCTGCCAGTGTGAAGTACAACCCCTGGAACAAGGCTTATCTGCCAACCCTGAGCAAACACTTCCTAGAAGATTTCACCTTAATGATATTGGTCTCTTACTCAGAGCTGAGTCTTCAGCCCCAGCTCATCTGTATCCATTTTCCCAGCAAACCACAGGTTTTACATTAACGGTTCTGGTGTCTTGTTAATCACAGCCAATTCTTCAGCCCTAGCTAACCAGAACTACACAATCTTTACACAAGTGGCCTGGTAGAGTCTTTGCTTTCCTCTGCAACCTCACAAGCCAGACCTCGCTGTCTGCACTGCTCTCAACATTCTTACCTTCCAAGCTCCTACAGAATAGCCCAGAGCTCTCAACACTCAATGGCTTTTCTAGCCCAAAGTCCTTCCACAACCCTCTAAAACAACACAGTCAGGTCTATCAAAGCAACATCCCAGGATCCTGATACCAATTTCTATTTCATTTAGGGTTGCTATGGTGGTGATGAAACACAATGACCAAAGCAATCTGAGGCAGAAAGGGTTTACTTAGCTTACACTTTCACATCTAAGTCCATCATTAAAGGAGGTCAGGGCAGGAACTCAAGCAGGGAAGGGACTTAGAGGCCATGCAGGAGTGCTGCTTCCTGGCTTGTCCCCTTGGCTTGCTCAGCCTACTTCCTTATAGAACCAAGACCATCAGCCAAGAGGTGGCACGACCCACCTCCCCTGGACCTTCCTCCATCAGTTACTAAATAAGAAAATGCCTACAGGCTTGCCTACAGCCCAATCTTATGAAGACATTTTCTCAAATGAAAGTCCCGTTCTTTGAGATTACTTTAGCTTGTAGCATACAACTAGCCAGCACAGGGCTCAGTCTTTTATGACATTCCCAGTCTGACCCTCTACTGCGACCTCCACTGCCACCTCCTGGTTGCCAGGTAGTGTTACTGTCTCCTGACTTCCTGAGACCCATAGAAAACTGCTGGTGAACAGACTGAGCTCTGCCTCTAGAGTTAGTCCTGCTCATAGGCAACTCCAGACTGTCAGTCCCCTGCCCTCCACCCCAATCCCCTAAAATGAGTCGCCTGCCCCCCACTCCAGTCTCCTAAAATCTAATTGGTGTACTAACTCCCCTAAGAGGTCCACTTCCCTCTCCTTTCTTCTTCCCATTTCTTCCTCCCTGATTTCTCTTGACTTCTCCAAGACACTCCAAGTTAATCACACACACACACACACACACACACACACACACACATACACACATACATATACACACACATACACACACACACATACATATACACACACATACACACACATACACACTTGCATACACACACACACATACACACATACATATACACACACACATACACACATACACACACACATACACATACACAGAGAGAGAGAGATACACACAAACACACATACACACATACATATACACACACACATACACACACACATACACACATACATACACACACACAAACACACATACACACACACATACACACACACATATACATACACATACACAGAGAGAGAGAGACATACACACACACAGAGAGAGAGAGAGAGAGACAGAGACAGACACACACACACACCATGCTAAGCCACTGGCTAATTTTTCACAAGGAACAAACACTTTCTTCTCAACCCAGAGATCCAATGGTTTAGAAGATATGAGCATTCTCCTTTCTCAAGGGAAAAAAAAGTAGGAGTGAGAAGGGATAAAGAAATCTATCATGGGCTGGTGAAATGGCTCAGCAGGTAAAAGCACTGACTGCTCTTCCGAAGGTCCTGAGTTCAAATCCCAGCAACCACATGGTGGCTCACAACCACTCATAATGAGATCTGATGCCCTCTTCTGGTGCGTCTGAAGATGGCTATAGTACTTATATATAATAATAAATTCAGGAACTGAGCAAGCAGGGTCGACTGGAGCGAGCGGAGCTAACTGGAGCAAGCAGAGGTCCTAAAAGTCAATTCCCAACAACCAGATGAAGGCTCACAACTATCTGTACAGCTACAGTGTGTACTCATATACATAAAATAAATAAATAAAAATTTTTAAAAAAGAAATCTATCATAATATTTCACAGTTGGATAAAAGGCCACAGCTAGTGGGTAAAGCAGGGAGGAGTCAATAATTGCAGATGACAAATGCCTGAATTTTTTCCTAAAGCTGAAGAAGTCTCAGAGTGTGTGGGTAGTGGGCCACAGGGAAGCCAGCCTGGAGGCCCCAAGCTTTCCTTCCACTCATTGACTTACAGAGACTTCTATTTTCAACACCCAAGCTTCCAGCCACAAGACAGTGTAATCTGAATGGAGACACAGGTATTTATTGACTCTGTTCTAGGTCCACGGCATATCAGCTTAAGAGCGTTGGAAGGGGCCAGTCAGCTCCTAAAACTAAGTGCTTGACAATATGACTACAAGATCTGGAGGAATAAGCTGAGATGGGCTGAAGACTCAACTTTCTCTCATCAACAGCGGTGTGCTAGCAATGCCACCCTGCCACAGTGTCAGCAATGTCATTGTGGAACCAGTTTTGGATTCTCAACTCAGAGACCACAGCACAGCTGACCACTTCCTACCCTCCCTACTGCCATAACTTCGGCCCAGTTACAACCAAGTCTCAGCCACTGCAGGATGGAGCAGCCTCCTAGCTATGCCAGGCATCCTCCTTTGTCCACAAGTTAGATTGTGTGGTCTTTCTGCTTAAACTCTCATTTGACTAAAGCTGCTTTGGGACAGGAGGTGGCTGGGGAAAACAGCTTGTCCCATAAGCATGGGAACTGAGATCAAATCCCTGGCACACACATAGTCAGATGTGGAAATATGCACCTAGAATCCCAGCGCTGGAGAATTGGAGACAGGAGGATCCTTGGGGCCTGCTGACCAGCCTTCCTTGCCAGTGAACTTGAGGTTCAGTGAAAGGCGGAGTCTCAAAAAAACAAAACAAAGGAGAGATTGAGAAAAATACCAGATGTCACCTCCGGCCTCCACATTCATACATACATGCACACACAGACATACCTGTGCTCATGTGAATACACACATGAACACAGAGATGAGAATACTACTCAAAGCTGTGATGTGTTTAAATTTCCCTCTAGGAGAGATTCTGCTTCCTTTGCATTAAGGTCTTTAAATGTGTCAATTGGAGTCAAAGAACAGAGTGTCAGGGCCTCCTGGTCCTATCACAACCTAGTCACCCTCATACATTCATACAGTATACATTCATATGGCAGCACATTCATACAGCCATATCTTGACATCTACACCAGGACACTGCTGACTTGTAGAGACAGGAGATCATGGATGGTTAGATTCACCCATTATTTTTTAAAATATCAAAGAACAGATCAAGGAAAATGAAGTTCTAGGTTTTTCTTTAAATTTATGACCATGAAATTTTTCATATTCAAATTTAAAAGGTAAAATCCACCTACCCTCAAAACAGTTCAAACACACACCCTGTACTGCTCTGAAAATTTAAACAGATATCTATTTATTTGATCCACTCATGTGGAACTGCTCAGTTCCATCAAACAAAGGAAGAGCCAGGATTTGCTTTGTATGTTTGTTTGTGCCACATGCACATCACTGGACTTCAGTTCATTAGTGAAAACCCTTACCTGGAAACTTATTTGAGAAAGAATAAAAGGATGAAGAGACTCTCCACTTCCTGCATTGTTAACAGCCCTACACTGGGTCTATGACTCAGTGGTGGCATGCTTCCCTAACATGCAGAAAGCTCAGGGTTGAATACTCAGTACTGGGGTGGGGCTGGTGCTGTGCAGGCTGCAGGCCATACTGATAAGGGTACTGTCTTGCATATTCTCCTTGTCATTGATATTTTTTTTTATTTATTTCTTTATTTTGTATATCTGAGTACACTGTAGTTGTCCTCAGACACACCAGAAGAGGGCATCAGATCATATTACAGATGGTTGTGAGCCACTATGTGGTTGCTGGGAATTGAATTCAGGACCTCTGGAAGAGCAGTCAGTGGTCTTAACCACTGAGTCATCTCTCCATCCCCCGCCCTTTTAGGGTCATTGACTATTTTGTTTGTTTTAGAGAGAAAATTATTACAAATGCATAGCTGGAAGCTTAAGAGGAGGAGCACCATGCCATTTGAGTTAGGCATGGAGGTCAGGCATGTGTCAGGAGAAAAAGTGAATGAGCCCAACATACCATAGAAATGATTCTTGGGCTCTGGCCAACATCTGAAAAGAGAGATAAATAAGAAGAAAAAGGAAAATTTAGGCCTTTCTGAGTCAAGATCCAGACAGATCCCCACAGGAGCCTGCAGGAAATGCTGAGACCATTAAGTTTTTTTTTTTATTAGACTATCTTTTTAATGAGTATAATATATACACACACACCACACAAAAAGCTCAGGCCCATTATAATTCTGTCAGGAGCTCAGACATGTTCAATGAGCTGGGATACAGTTAGACGAAGCATGGCCTTCAGATCAGGACTAGCTGGGTGCATGCACATGTTGTGTGGAAAGCTGAGAGCCTGTGGTATCCTCCCCCAGTTAACCTCGGACCTTAAGTAGCAGCAGTGACCTCCCCGCCCCAGACACAGCATGCCCACCCTACTAACAGTGTAAAAACCCTACTATAGATGGGAAGACACACTAAGTCTTCCACCCCTTCTCTAAAGTGCGGCCATCAATTTTAAATGCTCTGCGCGTCCTTCCGAAAGAGAAGAAGGAAGATCTGTAGTAGAGTACAGAGATTTTTAAAACTGTTCCCAGACCAAGCTCTTCATGGCTTCTCAGAAGAGATCATAGCGACATTCTGGCCATTTTTTTTTTTATTATTTTAGATATTTTCTTTATTTACATGCGAATTTCTCCATTCCCAGTTTCCCCT
>NW_022196900.1:18239346-18240643 GCF_008632895.1 Mastomys coucha | reverse complement strand
CTCCTGGGCATATACCCAAAAAATACTACAACATTCTGGCCATTTTTATACCTTTCAAAGATTTAGAGGTTTCAGGGCCAGGTAGGGTGACTCAGTCAATAAAGTCCTTGCTTTGCAAAGACAAGGACCTCAGTTTGATGCCCAGAGTCCATGTAAAAGATGCGAGGTATGACAGCCTGTACTTGTATTCATATTGGGGAGCAGACGGGAGGGTACTTGGGGTTTGCTGGCCAGTCTAGTCTGGTTGGCATGCTCTAGGCCAATGAGACTCTGTATCAAAGGAAATGGGCAGCCTTCCAAAGATGACACTTGAGACTGTGCACTGGCCTCCATATGTCTCCATGTGTGTGCACCCACACCCACACATATGTGCATCACACACACATACACGCACAAAGATCAAAGGCTTTTGATGTGATCTCAAAGACGAATTACATCTCTACCAAGCTTCTTGGGGTGACCAGAAAATCCCTGCCTCTATTTTTCTGCTTTATGTTGTTCTATTTGCCTTCCACCCCCACTCTTTGTTTTTAATGACTCCAGTTTGCACTGTCATCCGAAAAATTGAGTTTCTGGTTTCTCAAGGGGGCAGGCGTTCTCCACCTCCCACAGAAAGAGGGATCATTCAGGAAGACTCGGTAGAAGCAAAAATGATAGTTGAAGGTCAAATTCATTTTTCAAATTCTGTATAATGCAGGCTGAAATGCTTGTTTATAAACAAGGATTAGGCCATCATAGGACAATCTGGGCCACTAAGCAAGAGCTTTAAGCAGCCCGGCTTCTCCGCATTCCTGGACACTCCAAACTCCCTGGCTCCTGTGCCTGTGAGCCTCTGACAGTATTCCATCACCTTTCCTCTGTCTGCAAGATATGTTACATAGTGTAGTATCATCGCTTAGCCATTCATATCTGTTCCTCCTTGGAATGTGGAGGCAGGGATGATATCTTCTTTTATGTTTGTGTCATGGGTACGAGCACAGTGCTCAGCACACAGTAGGCATTCAGGAGTGATGGGTCAAAGGGATGATGAACACAACAGAAAAGGGGAAGTTCTGAAAGTGGAACAGGCAGTTTGAACAATTTACTTTCCAAGTAGAGAATGCTATATTAAAATAGATGGAAAAATAATGCCCTTAATTTATTGCCCCATTATTGAGAACTTGTGAAAATACCTCTTGATTACATGTAGTCTATACAATAGACTACATTTTATGTTTTAGGACTACCTTTTAAAAAGAAGATTAAGCCGGGTGGTGGTGGTGCATGCTTTTAATCCCAGCACTTGGGAGGCAGAGAC
>NW_022196900.1:18234725-18239336 GCF_008632895.1 Mastomys coucha | reverse complement strand
AAAGAAAGAAAGAAAGAAAGAAAGGAAGGAAGAAAGAAAGAGAAGAAAAAAGATTAAACAAAATAAATCTAAACATAGTGACACACACTGTTAAAGCCTTACCACTCAGGAGACAGAGGTAGGAAATTATTAAGTTTGAGGCTAACCTGGGCTACAAAGCAAGAGCTTATGTCAATAATAATAATAACAACAATAATAATAGTAGTAGTAATAGTATTAATAAATTTAGAAAGAAAATAAGTGACTTGACACCAAATTAGAGAACATTCATTTATATACCATGCTTGGGTAATTTATATTTATGTTTAAATAGTAGGTCAAACACTCTGAAGGTGCACTTGTGCAAACAGAATATTAACTAGGAAGGTTCCTTCCTATAAAGAAGTGTCTCTTCAAATAAAATAAGACTCTCAGCCTGTTCATACTGAAAGAGGTTCTTCCTCTCAGGAATCAAACAAGGTAAACTTTTGTCATAATTCACAAGAAAAATGCTCATTTAAACAGGAAGCAAAAGAGCATTTTGGAATCCTCTGGAAGTGGAGCTTCTTCACGGCTGAGTTTGCTCAGGACAGTACTCAAGATTCCAAGCCTGTTTTGTAGCCTGGAGATCCAGCAATCGGAACGCATGTGCACACAACCTTAGCCAAGTTCCAGGCCGCACGGGGAAGGCACCAAACCACCGCTGTTTCACACACTCTGGTTGGGGATCCCAACTAGAACTAGATGACATCCTCACCCTGGGAGGCTGAGGCAAGCTTCAGGAAGAGCCTGTTTACAAGGGCAAGGGCAGAGAAATCCATAGAGACAGGGAAACAGCCAGGAAATAGCCAAGCAATAAGGTAGCCATGGCTCCACCTAGCCCCAGAGGAGAGCAGGAAGGTGTTCAGCAGGAGCTGTTGGAGAGATTGGAGGCAGGGAAATATCATGGGCCTGCCCAAAGGGTGGCCCTATGAAAAGATTCCCACCTCACTCTTCTTTTAATGTGGCTCCCCTGCCCGTGCCTTTTGCTAATAGACCCAACGGCAAGATGGCCAAATGTACAGATGACCTGTGTCAGAGACACGTGCCTTATGTGAGGGGCATGGATGGACTTGAAGTGTCGGGTGGAGAATGCCTATCATGCACACTTTTTCTAGATTCTTCTATTGCAAAGAATTTGCCATTTCATTCACAAACTATTTTGTCATACAGATACCTAAAAATACATAATAACCGAACTTGCCAGTAAAAACAGTATTTGATGACCCCAAATATTACTTTCATAGGAATGCAAGATTCGGGTCACATCCCCTCCAAAATATCGCACGGGCAATTCTTCTCTGTATCTCCCCAGAACTTGCAGAAATAAATAGTGGGAAATTAAAAAGTTGCATCTCCCATGGGGTGAGTGGAGTTAAGATTCTGAAACTACAGACTATGAAATTATCTTCTGAGAGAATAAAACGTTTGCTTATCCAATGAACAAATCTAAAGGATAATATGTTCTCCTAAAGATTCCTTCAAGGGTTTTCAAACTTCTCACCTGTTACGAGAGTTCGGGGAAGCACACAGTTGGAATGGTGAGGAGAACATGGCAAAGTGTGAAGTAATCTGTGTGGAGTGGCTGGCAGGACAGAGGAGAATGGCTGCCAGAGGGACGGTGTGAGCTTACTCTCCTTGTATGAATGGAACAGAAAACTTAAAGCTTAACACAGATGAAACATCTAGAAGCAGGGTTGCAGAAAACAAGGGAATCACAATTGTTGATTGATGAAGTCCCCTACCTCACCTCATAGATGCTCTGATGAATGTGCTCCATTGCCAGCTTAATGAGACTTAGAATTGCTACAGAAACATGCCTCCATGTGTGTCTATGAGGGCATGTCCAGAAACGTTTAATTGAGGATGGAAGAGTTGCATTGAATGTGAGAGACATCATCTCATATGGGCTGGGATCCTGTGATGGTTTGAATGAAAATGGACCCCCATAGACTCATAGGGAACAGCATTATTGGAGGTGTGGCCTTGGAATAGGTGTGCCCTTGTTGAAGGAAGTACATCACTGAGATTGGGCCTTCAGGTTTCAGATGCTTAAGCCAGGCCTTGTGTCTCACTCTCCCTCCCTGCTGCCTGCCGATCCAGATGTAGAAGTATCAGCTACCTCTCCAGCACCAAGTCTACCCGCATGCTGCCATGATTCCTGCCATGATGATAATAGACTAAACTTCTGAAACTGTAAGCCAGCCCACTTAAATGTTGTCCTTTATGAGAGTTGTCATGGTCATAGTGCCTCTTCACAGCAATAAAACCCTAACTAAGACAGGTCCCAAATTGATTAAAAAGGCAAAAGCAAGCTGAGCACCAGTATTCACCTCTCTCTGCTTCCTAGTGCGAATGAAACGCGACCGGCTGCCTCACCACCCAGGCAGGCCACTCCTGCCATAGTAGGGAGCACCTTCAAGCCATGAGCCCAAGTAGCCTTCTCTGTCATCTGTCCTCAAGCTGCCTCTACCAGGCATTTTATCACAGCAGAGAGAAAAACAAGCATTACAGGTGCTGACAGAAAGCAACTAAGAGGTAATAAATAAGAAGCCAAAGCCTTTCTGCACACAAACATGTCCATGGAGCCAGCCAGAATTCGTGATCCAAATCATCTGCTCGCTCACTGTGAGGTTTCGCTTTGCTTTGCTTTGTTTTTGTTTTTTATTTTTAACAAAAAGACATGATAGAATTACAAGAAATATTCATGAGACAAAAGTATCTAATTTATTCCTATCCTCCCCAAACGGCTGTCTCCATTTCTTTCTTACTGAGAAAACTGCTCCATTTGTCAGTAATAAGAACGGAGAGCTCAGTATGCTTAAGTGTTCTATGCACACATTCATTTTTAAAGGAAAAGATTTGCAAGCAAGGAGCAGACAAGGGGATTTTAGAATACAGCATAAGAAATACATGAACCAAATAAACCATTCTCTGAGAATGCAAGAAACTTTGTAAAATTATGGGCCTTGGAGAAAAACAAGTTCAGGGGCTAGGGAGACAGTTCAGTGGTTAACAGCTTTCACTCCACAAATCATGGAAATCGGGGGGCCTAGCACTCATGTAACAAGCTAGGTTACATGTAACAAATGCCTTTAATGCTAACTCTGAGAAGGGCAGAGATGGGAGGATTAATGGAGCTTGCTGGCTTTTGGTCTAGCTTAGAAAATGCAAGTCCAGATTTAGGGAGAAATGCATTTCAAAAGAATACAGAGAGCTTGATGGAGGAGGACATTCAATCCTCTCTTTAGGTTTCTACACACACACTCAAGAGCGCACTCACACATCACACATACACACACACACATAAATAAATACATAATAAATAAACCTTGAAATAAGAGTAAAAAGAAGTGTCAAGTGAGCTAGCAGAGTCAAGAAAGAACTAAAAGTAATAATAAAACCACTACAAACATGAAACTGCATTCAGATAACAATAAACAAGTGCTGGCTTACAAAGGGAAAGTGTCTGCTATCCATAGACTTTTCAGTGTTGTAAAGTCTTAGGGATAAATCAAGCAAAGAACTATCTATGGAAAGCTCAGTTTGGGTTTTATGGCTGTGAAGAGACACCATGACTACAGTAACTCTTATGGAGGAAAACATTTAACTGGAACTGGCTTACAGTTCAGAGGTTTAGTCCATTGTTTTCATGGTGGGAAACATGGCAGGATGCAGGCAGATATGGTGCTGGAGAAGGAGCTGAGAGCTCTACATCTTTATCTGAAGGCAGCAGAAGAAAACTGTGGGCCATACTGGTGGAGTTTGCGCATAGGAGCCCTCAAAGTCAACCCCATAGTGACACACTTCATCCATCAAGGCCTACTCCAACAAGGCCATACCCTTGTCACTCATTATGGGTCAAGCATTCAAACACATGAGTCTGTAAATGTCTCTTTTATCCACCAGACATAATTGTCAGAGGCTTACTGGTGAATAAACTTATCCTTGATGATTCTTTCTGAACTCTGGCTGGCTGGTTCAACTCAGCTGTTCTGGCTCAAACTCCTCTCCAAGCTGACTGATTCTGACTAGCTTCTCTCAGTCTCTCATTGAATTGATCTGCTTAGAAAAAATGACTTTGAATTCCACACACTGAGCCACCCTCTACTTATGACTCACTCTCTACTGCTCTTAAGAAAACTTTTTCCTGTCTGTTCTCATGAGAGTTGGGCATATCTTATCTTTAACTCTTTTTGTCAAACCTTTCTCTGACTCGTCACTTTGTCTGCCCCTCACTTTCAAACATGGTGCTTCCTTCTACAAACTAACTTAACCTTCATTGCTTTTTGTTTTGTTTTGTTTTGTTTTTTTCGAGACAGGGTTTCTCTGTGTAGCCTTGGCTGTCCTGGAACTCACTCTGTAGACCAGGCTGGCCTCAAACTCAGAAATCTGCCTGCAGCTGTCTCCCAAATGCTGGGAATAAAGGTGTGCGCCACCACCGCCCCTTAACTTTCATTGTTTAGGATTAAAATTTTGTACTAAGGTTGTGTCATTCTCACCAGAAGGATTAGAAGTTTGTCATTCCAGCCGGGCAGTGGTGGTGCATGACTTTAATCCCAGCACTTGGGAGGCAGAGGCAGGCAGATTTCT
>NW_022196900.1:18223477-18234677 GCF_008632895.1 Mastomys coucha | reverse complement strand
GGCCAGCCTGGTCTACAGAGTGAGTTCCAGGACAGCCAGAGCTACACAGAGAAACTCTGTCTCAAAAACAAAACAAAACAAAAAACAAAAAAAAACAAAAAACAACAACAGCAAAAAACAAAAAACAAAAAAAGAAGTATGTCATTCCAGCCTGATCACTCAGACCTAGAAGGTCTTTGGCTATGATCCCTTGCCAGAATAGTAATGTTGCTGGATTAAAATTCCTCTACAGAGTCTATGAGGACCATTCCTATTCAGACTGCCACAATAATGGTTTATGATTACAATAGGTTTATGATTACATCAATGAGTTGTCCTTTAAAAAAAAGAGTAAGCAGATGCTTATATGTTGGAAGGCATAAAAATTATCTCCAAGAATGATGTCACACAGATACAATGCCAACACTCAGGGAGCTAAGGTGAGAGGATCATGAATTTGGGGCAGTTTGGGCAAAACCACAGTATAAGGCAAGCCTAGGTTACATAGTGAGATCTGTCTCCAAAAACCAAAACAAGGAAAGAAATGAATACACAAATGGAAAAATGAATCTTCAAATAAAAGGAGTCACTATTTTCCAGGAAAACCTAACATAGTAACTTTGAATTGACAAGTACAACAGAGAAGTTTTAAAGTTTTCAATGCTTAAAAGTAATTTTACCAGCATAAAAAGCTTACAAGAGGATGGGAGGGTAGGAGACAAGCCACCCACAAAGATGAATTAATCAGGGTAATCTCAGACTTTGCCACAGCAGTGATTTATGTCTGAACACCAAAAAAATAATATGTAATAGAATTATGAAAGGGAAAGACATGAATCTAGTTGTTTTAGACAGGGTCTCATGTAGCCCAGGTTAACCTCGAACTCTCAATATAGCCAAAGATGAATTTAAACTTCTTAACTTCTTGCCTCAACCTGCCGAGTGCTAGGAGCACAGATGTGTAGCAGCATGCCTGCACCATGCCAAGTTTATGCCATCCTAGGGATCTAACACAGCTCCTGCATGCTAGCCAAGGGCTCAGCCAACTGAGCTACGTCCATAGCTCTGTGATTCTAAAACTTTATACACATTCCATGTATTCATTCATGGAAGGAATAGGGATACTGCCTTTGAGTCTTGCTTGAAAATGAATCTTTCAACTCAAAGAAGCAGCTCAGGAAAGATCATTGCCCCTAGCAAGAATACTCCCTGGAAGCCAATGCCATACACATCCATACCAACGTACAAAGGCTCACTAATGTCACTGTGACAATATGAGATGGACTAGTGGCACAGCCTTTTTGGAGACTTCGATGGTAGGTGACAAAAGTTATAATACGCACATTCATTCACTCACTCTGCATTTCCAGAAAGCAATATTCAGATTCACATTTGAAGCATCCAAGATGCCCACTGTAGCATTGTATCTACTAGGAAGAAATGGAAGCAAAACAAATCCCCAGTGAAGAGAGGCGGTGAACCAGGATCCCAAAGCAAAACAAACTTGCTAATAAATGCAAGCAAAGTAAATGTGGGTTGTCAAATTGCTATGTCAAACTATGCACAGAATAACATGAAGACAAAATCAAAGCTGCAGAACAACATATAGGGTTGTTGTGGATGGAAGGGAGTATTAACCCACAAAAACGCATGTTCCTGACTCTGCTGTGGACATCTAAGTCACCTGGGAGGATATCTCCAAACTGTTAATGGTAACAGCTTCCAGAGGCTAAGATTTCCAGCAAAGAACGGAATGCAGATGTGTATGCCACAGATTCTGTGACATTCTAATTGTTTATAATCATAAATTAACTTTTAAAATACTTGCACACTTACCTTTTGGTAGTGGGGATCACACTTGGGGGTTTGCACACACTAGGTACAAGCACTACCATCGAGCTCCCACACGTTATGAAATTTGTTTGATACCCATAATGCACTGGGCACAGGACATTCCACAGGAGGCAGGAATAGAGAGCAAAGCCTTCTAACTTTACACAGCATCTATCGTCACATACAGCCTAGCCCATGAGCTCCTGGAAGGCAGGGCCAATGGTGCTTTGTCACCGTTTATTCCAGTTCACCTCTCACTGCAATGAACACTAAGAAAACACTAAGCAAAAGCTCACAAAATACATGGCTGGCTGGCTGCATGAAGGGAGGGAAGAATGGACTCGGGTCCTGAACTTGGGATTCTATGTCACCAACACACAGTTTGGTGGGCCTGGATTTGTTCATTCACAAAACCCACCTTTAAGCCAAATGTGGGGTTGCCCATTTGTGATTACAGAACTCAAGAGGTGGGTGCAAGAGAATTGTGGGTTCAAGGCCAGGCATATTGGACAGTGAGTTCTCAGTCAGCCTAGACAAAAGAGTGTCTCATTCTCTCCTTCCACAATGCCTCTCCAAAGTCTGGTTGATTTATGATCTCCTTGGAGTGCTTTAGACAAGCCTCTCAGGCCTGTGACTGGGTGGATGGAGAGCGTCGGTTGGACCCGAGGCTGCCATGGGCATCACCACACCCTCAGTGTTTGCAGGGGTGGCAACAGTTTGAAGATTTCCCACATCACATTTCTTCATGCCTTTCTGATCCCACGCTGTTTTGTAGACTGCTCCAGAGAAGTGTGAGGCAAAGCTTCAAGAGTGGCATCAAATTAGTAAGCACGAATACTGCAGAGCGCTCTCAAAGCCACATCCACCTCACACTCAAGACACTGAGAACCATGACCAGGGAACTGCCACCCCTGACATGCAAGGCACTGCACCCAAGTGCTGGCACTGTGCAGACCCCACCACCCCTGTCCCTGGCTTACCATAGCGGAGCTTCTCGGATCTAAACATCCAGGGAAAAACATTACAGTCAGGGAAATTTTGAACTCAGCGATTGGGTACCCTCTTTGCTTAGGTACTATGGAGCTTTTTCTTATCTAAATTAAGAAGCTATTATTTGACCAAAACCAATAACGCTCATGAATAAATGAATAGGTCCTTTTGCTCCCATATAGTTTAATTTAGTTGACAACCTTGACTTATTGAAGACTATCAAACTCTGGCACACAATCAGCCGTATTTTTAAATTGATTGTCCCCTTCCCTGGGGAAGACACTTATAGCTTCCAGGTCTGACCATTTGTAAGTCATCTAAGTACCTTAAGAAGCAAAAAGGTTTAGGGGTTTTATATCATTTCTAGAGTTTATGTTTTGTCATTGTCTTCAGCAACCCCTGAAACACTCAGGATGAAATCTGAAATCTTATGAAGTATCTAGTACTTACTTTTTCCTTGACATGGTCTGAATGTGAAATGCACCTTACAGGCTCATGTGTTTGGACACTTGATGACCAGGTGGTGGTGCTGTTTGGAAAGGTTGTGGAACTTTTAGATGGAGCCTTGATGGGGCAGGCTTTGAGAGTTTATAGCCTGGCAGGACAGGCTGCACTCTCGCCTTCCCTGCCTTGATAGACTGTATCCCCTGCTGAAACTATATGCCAACCTAAGTCATTTATCACCTAGGTCATTTTGGTCAGCGTATTTTTATCACAGTAGAAGAGAAACCATCACCCGAGTGCGTGTGCATGCACATCACACAAACCCTTAACATAACCCACACTCACACACACTCATATACACGTTTGTCAACACATGCTGACACCACACACACATACTTACATAAACACACATTCACACTCACACCATTCTTCAACCTTATCCCTGGACCATCTTCTGCTCATTCGTTAAAGCTCCAGACACAGTTCTTCCAGCATAGCCAGATAACTCCTGTCTCTGGACCTTAGCACATGCTGCTTTCACAGTTCCCTCTTCCATCCATGCCTCACTAGGCCAACTCAACTCCTCCTTTAGCTCTCATGTTAAATATCCATTTCTCAAGGCACCTTCTCTGGCTAGCCCATCCAACCCCCATGCTCTTCCTGTTAGTTCCTCTGCATCTTTTTTTTTTCTCTCACAGCATGTCTTACATCTTGCATCATATAGCTCCTCTGCTTACTGGTCTAGCATCCACCCTTACATGACTTTGAACTCCAAGCCATGAGAATCATGACTGTTTCATTGTCCAAACACTAATCTCAACAAATACCCATTGATGAAATGAAGAAGATAATCCAAATGCAATCCTTCTTTACATTGTTTTTTCACAAATCTAAGCTGGTCACAGTAAGTAAAAGGGACTGAGACTGTCTCGCTCATATTCAAAGCAGCCTGACTGCCTGGGATGAGCTGAGGGATGAGACTGGAGCCGTCCAAGTGCAAGGCTTGATGTCTGAGAAAGTTTGTTAGGCCCAGAAAAATGTAGTATTGTGAAGGAAAGAAAGGAGTGGAAAACTACCGGCATCAAGGAAGTGAAGAAAGTGTGGCAGACGGACAACTGGAAATTAGGCAGGTCTGAGGGAAGGTAAGGACGACTTCTGAATGTCACATGGGATGAAAAAGCCAAGGCTGACCAGAGTCTATAGGGAGAGGATGGTATGAAGTAGGCACACTGGTACCAACCATAGCTAAGGCCGGGAGAAAACAGTGAGGAGTCCTGCAGGGTCTGTGCCACAGTTATGGAGACCAGATGCTAAGTCTGGGATGGACACACTATCATAGACACTGTTCCTCACCCATACAACACAAACAGGCGGCCATGACCCAACACTATAAGGCAACTGGGCCAGCATTCAATCCCTGATAAAGGGCCGTATCCATAGTGAAGAATGTGACCAATGGGGAAGAAGCATTCCAGAGGCCAAGCTGCCCAGTTTCTGTACTGAATAGCTGGAGCTTGCCCCAATACTCACTTCTGCAATGTCGTCATGGGAACTGCAGTAGGCAGTTGCCCTTAGGACATTGTGTTTCTCTATAAATGATCTGTGGTCTGCAGAGCTAGCATAGCAGGTGAAGGCATGTGCTGCCGAGGATCCACGTAGCGGAGGGAGAGAGCCAGCTCTCACAGGCTGCCCTCCGACCTCCATGCCTATGTGTTGTGGCACGCGCACACACACACACACACAATAAGTAAATAAATACTTTAAATTATGAAAATTGTCTGGAGGCTGGCTTTCTGCCAGCCTGAGACCCTGTAAACTGTCAACAGAGAAAGCTGGAGACTACAGCAATAATAATGAACAATAGATACTACTTACAAATATTAGGTGAAACTTATTGGGCATGCTTTGTCCTGGATCTGTTCTAAGATGTGTATGTATGTATTAACACATGTATTTATATATGTATATGTATAAAAAATTGTTTAATTTTTACAAAAAAAAAAAAAACATGCACACAATAGCTGCTATTACTATTTCGTTTTCCAGGTGGGAAAGTGAAACCGGAAAGACTGCCGTTATTCAGCAGTGTGTCAAAGGACTCAGTCCCAGACAACTCGACTCTGGAGGCCAGCTTTTAACCTCTAACTCCTCTATTTGTTCTCATGATTTACAAAGCCCTTCAAAGGAGAAGCAAACATTATCCGACCCTCTCAGGAACACTAACTAATAAGGACTATCTTTCCTGTTGTGCAATTGGGGAAACTGAGGCTCACGGGCCTTAAACTTACACTGGCTAGGGAAATCAACAAATGCTGTTGCCAGCCAAGGACTATTCTCTACAAGCCCCAGCTCACTCCTAACAGGCCACATCACCTCTCACTCCTTCCCGCTGGCTGAGGATTAGATTGCATCTATACAATTGGCTATGCAGAAAATAAAAGCTGAATCTCGAGTTTGGGGGGTTGGCATGGAGAGACCTTAGGATCTGAAAACATGATAATATCTCCAGCCTGAAATATTATTTCATACGGCCTCGGAGTCCGTGGGAAGAGACTGACCAAGTGGGCAAAGGTGTAATTGCTGGCTTTCCCGGAGCGGCTGGCTGACGCCTGTCACAGGAACCTTGCTGCAGTATCAGCCTGGGAGAGTGACCAGGGACGCGGAGACACGCTAAGACAGAGAGCCGAGCAACCTAAGTCTAGGTCCACACCCGGAGCCCTCATTGTGTCTTTTTCTGGTTTCTGCCTCTCTTGTCTCCATGCCATCTTTTCCCCACCCTGCATGCAATGCGGGCGATGCCCAACGTTGTCATTGAACCTCGGACTGCCGCTAGGACATTTCTGTCTCATTTCTCCAATTACCCCAAGAGCAAATCAATTATTTTGGGTCCTCTGGTGGCGTCTAGTAGCCAGTTCTGGCTCATATCTCCCACAGTTCATCATCCTTCCTCACACCATTCGTATCGAACCACATCTGCTTCAAATCCGCAGTGACACCCCCTACACACACACACACACACACACACACACACACAGACACCTCTTAACTGCAGTCCAATAATGCTGACATGGTTGGAATCGGAAGTAATGGCTATTGAGGCCAACTCCCCAAGAAGAGCAAGGTCGGGGCAAAGACCCAGAGAAGCTTGGAACAGGTCTGGCTCCTTAGCAACCTGACCCACCATGTACCCCAAGGCAGTGGCACAAGTCCCCGCGACTCAAGACTGCCCAATACCGGCTCCGCAGCGACTGCTATAGAAACACCGAAACGAACACACTGGACTGAAATTAAACACCCAGGCTGGACCGAGATGAGCGGGGATCGGTCACCATGGCAACATGCCCAGAGCTGCAGCGAGCGGCGCACGGCGCGGGGATACTCACTCCATCGCGGGGCTCCGGGCAGCCCGGCGCGCTGCTGCGGGGCTCCAGGCGCTGCTGGCCTCTGCCAGGGCCGGGGCGCTCTGGCCACACGCTAGGTGGAGGAGCCAAGCGGTCCCCCGGTCCCCGCCCGCTTCCCTCCTCCCCTGGAGCACTGGCAAGAAAACGCTCGCAGCTCCCAGCCTGCAAATAAAACGGGAAGCAATTGGATAACGTTATTCGCTGGGCGCTAGACCGAGCCTCTTTACTTAAGAGGATCCTAGAGGGAGCGCGCCACCAGCTGTGCGCCGGGCGAGGCGGCCACCTCGCGCCCTAGTCCCCCAAGCTCCTGAGGCTCCAGGTGCGCCCGCGACTCCCCTGGGACCCACGGCGGCGCCGGGCGGAGCTCCGAGAGAAGCGTGGGAGGGGGCGAGGGGCGGTGGCGGCGGGTAGCACAGCCTAAGGTCCGTAGGGAAACGATGGAGTCCTAGGCAAGGTGGCAGCTGTCGCCACCTAGAAGTTGCAGGAGGCTCTGGCCTCTGCAAAATAGCAAGCCTTGCAACCAGTGGGGTTTGTCTGAGACTGTGAGACGAGACGCCATTGTGCCAGCGCAGCCGGCATCTGCGGGAGGTACCAGAGAAACTCCAGCTGCGCTGCGGCAAGTTCATGCAGTGTTTCCACTCAGGCGACCCCACGCCCTTCTCAGTGTCACTCCATGTTCTCCGATTTCCTGACTACCAGGAAGATATTCTTCAGATGTCCCTGGTCTGTTTTCTTGAACCACTGTTATATTGGATATGATTTTCCAAGTTACTTCAGCCCCACCCTGTGATAATAAGTCCATACAACCCCCGTCACCCACAAGCATGAATTCTCTGCCTATGCCCACTCGAAGAGCTCTACTAACAGGCCCCTCACCCACTGCAATGATCAGTAGGTGGGGCAACCTTCAGCGCCTCCATGTATTGCCTGGTCCATCTACGAGGAGGGCTGTTGGGTGCAACCTAGGCAAAACCATCAATCCTTGCAGTAGCCTAGCTCCAGGCTAAAAGAGAAAAAATGCATGGGGGAGGGAGGACCCCTGCATGGCTGAAAATGTTATTAAAATAAATAAATAAATAAATAATGTCAGAGAGATGGTTCAGTGGGTAAAGGTGCTTGCCATGTAAGCCTGGAGGACTGAGTGCTATCAAGGTGGAAAGAAAGAAGCAATTCCATAAAATCGTCCTCTGACTTCCACATGTCCTGTCACACCCATCTACTCACAAATACATACTCAAAATACACACACACACAATAATGTTTGTTTCTTTGCTTGTTTCTCGAGACAGAAACCTGTGTAACAGCCTTAGTTGTCCTGGAACTCTCTTTGTAGACCAGGCTGGCTTTGATCTCTCAGAGATCCACCTTCCTCTCCCTCCCCAGGGTTGGGATTAAAGGTGTGCCTTTAATTAAAGCCACCACTCCTGACTTGTCCCATAATAATTTTTTTTAATCAGAATATGCAGTGTCTGATGATTTCAAAGTAACTTGTGATGTTTGCAGAACTCTATGAATAACCCAAAATTCACCTCTGTACCGACTGTGTAGGCAGAGGAGAAAGAGCAGCACATTTTCAAGGTTAGCCTGAGCTACAAAATAAGGTCAGACTGTCTCAAAAACAAACAAACAAACAAAGTTGAGTGCTCTACTTGGCCAGATGCTGAAGAAAGGACTTCCTACCAGACTGGAAAGGGCTGTGGATACAGACAGGCAGTCAGCAGGATCCAGCATAAGGCGAGGACTGCGGGAGGGCAGGGAAGTGCCCCACCCATCATCAAGACAAAGAAAACAGAGTTGAGGTATAATTGCAATGGAGACTCCTGCCTTCCCTCTCTAGGGAGTGAGCCAGAAAGTCAGGACCAGTGACTGTTCGTGGAGCTGCCTGTCCACACACATATGTTCCTGTCTCCTCAGAGCCATGTAGACTGTGGTGTCAGTTTGAAAATCATCAGAGCCTTTAGCCCCTGATGCCTCTTCTGTTGTCATCCTCCCTGGACCCTTCCCTGTCAATGTTTTCATACTCATCAGCTGGACACCAACCACTTCTCTCTCCTCCCTGTCATGGATTAAGGGCAAGTTTGCACACTGATGAGGTTTAAATTGGTCTTCTACCCTGAAGAGATTGGGGGAAGTGTGTGTGTGCCCACATGCTTGTAGAAGCCAGAAGTTGATACTGGGTGTTTTCCTCAGGTAAACTCCATATTTTTTTTAATTATGAATAAATTTTGAGACAGGATCCCCCTGGACCAGAAGCTCACTGATTAGTGCAACTGGTTGGCCAGAGGTCAACAAAAATCTGCCTGTCTCTGCTCACCCAGCACTGAGATTACAAATCAGTGCTATCATGTTACAGTTATGTAGCTTGGTCTTTTTGTGGGACTCCTAACTGTGGGAGCAGAGGCTACCTCTGGCTCTGTTGCCTGCTTTGGGGACCCTTTCCTCCTGCTGAGTTGCCTCATCCAACCTTAATAGGAGAGGAGATGTTTAGTCTTACTGTAACTTGACCTGTCATGGCTGGTTGATATCCATGGGAGGCCTGTTCCTTTCTAAGGAGAGGCAGAGGAGGAGTGGATGGAGCAGGGGAGGTGAGGGAGAGGGCAGAAGAGAGGAGAGCAGAGAGGGTCTACCAGGAGAGGAGGAAGGTGAAACTGGAATGTAAAATACATAAACAGATAATAGATAGATAGATAGATAGATAGATAGATAGATAGATAGACATTTTAAAAAGAAAGAAAGAATGAATGAAAAAAGGAAAGAAAAGAAGTCATTGCTACTTGGTCAGCTTTCTTTACATGGGTGCTGGAAATCATGCTTACACTGCAAGTACTTTACCAACTGAGCCATCTCCTCTAGCCCTGACCTACTCTTAAAAACTCAGAGATCGCAGGGCAGTGGTGGCTCACGCCTTTAATCCCAGCACTTGGGAGGCAGAGGCAGGTGGATGTCTGAGTTCGAGGCCAGCCTGGTCTACAGAGAGAGTTCCAGGACAGCCAGGGCTATACAGAGAAACCCTGTCTCAAAAGAAAAAAAAAAACTCAGAGATCATAAGCCCTGGTCAGAGATCATAAGCCCCGGTCTAACTGACCAAATGTCTTCAAAAAGCTGAAAGACCCTGGATTCTCCAAAATTTTGTCCCATGTAGGATTCCTTACTAAAATCATTTCTTTTCAGCTTTCCCAGCTCCAGCCTTCTTATCTATGCTTCAGCCCTCATGAAGGGGAAAGGAGCAAAGAAAGATCAAAGACCTGTGGTGCCAGTCATCTCTCAGGAAGGCTCTCGGGATCCTCCACTCAAGTCTTTGTCCACAGTGTAGTCATATGGTGTCCCAAGAAAGTTTCCAGAGAGACTGGACAAAGCAGATGTCATTCACCACAGTCAAGAATACAACAAAGTTAGGAGCTTGAAGTCCTACAAAAGGAGAAAAATGAATACCGAAAGACAGCCATGGATCATAGCTTGGTCCATGCCATGTTACAAGCTTTAGCATTCTGGCTTCTGGCTCCCCAGGCCCATAGCCACTGTTCATCATAAAATCCATAGGATGGTTTGTATATGCTGGGCCTAGGGAGTAGCATTATTAGAGAGCATGGCCCTGTTGGAGTAGGTGTGGCCCAGTTGGAGTAGGCATGCTACTGTGGGCGTGAGCTTAAAACCCTCGACCTAGGTGCCTGAAAGTCAATATTCTGTTAGCAGCCTTCAGATGAAAATGTAGAACTCTCAGCTCCTCCTGCACCATGCCTGCCTGAATGCTGCCATGCTCCCACCTTGATGGTAATGGACTGAACCTCTGAACCTATAAGCCAGCCCCAATTAAATGTTATAACTTATAAGAGTTGTGTTGGTCATGGTGCCTATTCATAGCAGTAAACCCTAACTAAGACAGTCCCCCGTGGCATAACCAGTGGAAACATCTCAGTCTTCTAGGGTGGGTTTTAAGGAGTGCTTGATGGTCTGATCACTCAGTTCTTCCCCCTTTCTTCCTCCTCCTCCTTTTTCTTGAAGTCAGTTTTACTGAGTGTACCTTACAGATAATCAAGTTGGTCTTTTGGAGTGTACAGATTCATGGGTTAGGGTACCCTACTCCTTTGGTGTTTTTCTCAAGGAAGCAAAAATATTAGCATAGATTGTGTATTTATTTACTCAATTAAAAATATACTGGCAGAAAACGAAGACTGGGAGTAACTGGGACTAGCAGGACCCAGGCATGCAGGAATTTCACCAGCCCAGTGGCACAGGTTCCTTCCAGTCTGTCAGGGCTGATGCTCTGAGCAGACCTTGCCTGCAAATTTTGCAGCCAGTCCTACAACACCCAGAGGAAGCTGCTGTACTCCCAGGTGCTCTAACAAGCTCAGGGTCACAAGATTCTGGAATCACAGGATCACAGAGACAGCTTACTCTGAAGAGTTCTGACAAAACCAGGATCACAGGAAGGACGGGCCCCAGTGAGATTTAGGTAGGGCAGGTAGCACTAGAGATAACCAGATAGTGGGAGGCAAGCTTAAGAACATAAGCAACAGAAACCAAGGTTACTTGGCATCATCAGAACCCAATTC
>NW_022196900.1:18219857-18222529 GCF_008632895.1 Mastomys coucha | reverse complement strand
CAGACTTCTCACCAGAGACTATGAAAGCTAGAAGATCCTGGGAAGATGTCATACAGACCCTATGAGAATACAAATGCCAATCCGGGCTACTATACACAGAAAAACTCAGGACCTTTGGAAGAGGAGTCGGTGCTCTTACCTGCTGAGCCATCTCACCAGCCCTCTACAATGTATCTTAATCATACAAACTCCCTACTTAACTCCAGCTCCTTCCAGATGTCCCCCACCCACCCCATCATATTCTCCTTCCAATGGCCTTCGTCCTCTTCCTTAGCCACTAATCAGAGCTTTTGTTTGTTTGTTTTTTGTTGTTGTTGTTTTGTTTTGTTTTGTTTTTCAAGACAGGGTTTCTCTGTGTAGCCCTAGCTGTCCTGGAGCTCACTCTGTAGACCAGGCTGACCTCGAACTCAGAAATCCACCTGCCTCTGGGAAATCCAAGTGCTGGGATCAAAGGCATGCACCACCACTGCCCGGCTAATCAGAGCAATTCTTAAGTGCACAGGTAGAGGACCAGCCACTGCAGCTGACAACCTAACAAAAGTCACTTCTCTAAAGAAAACTGACTCCCCTTCCCTGAGCAGTTGTCAACTGTGAGAGCACCTCAGCTAGAGGTGGGACTTCATGACTACTCACCCAGTTGTCCTTGTCACTGTCCCCCCAACACCCACACCCACACTCACCCCTACCATCCCCCAACCCTGGCTATGCAGAATTTAACTGTCTTGCTCTTACCTAGGCTTTGATCACAAATTTTTAATCTAACATTTTTATTGATACTTCAAAATCTTCATATAATATATTTTGATCATATTTACCCCAACTCCCTCCTAACTCTTCCCGGATCCTTCCACCAAAGCACAACTTCATGTCTTTTTTTTTTTTTTTAATAAAAAAATTACCAGCTTATGCTGCCATTATACTCATGTATGTGGAACCACCCACTGGAACACTGGTTCTTAAGTAATTCATGAAAACTAGGATACCTTTTTTGCCTGGGGTCAAGGGAACATCTTGCTTATATCAGCAATTTGCTGACTCCTAAAGGCTGCCCACTATCTGTGGACTCCAGACTCTTGCACCTACAGATGAAGAGACAGTAGTTTGGAGTATTAAATACCTGTGAGAGATTAAAATTAAGTTTTCAAGCTGTTCTGTGGGAACTTAGCCATTGGTTATACTCAACGGGAGGCCAGTTCCCAAGAACCCAGAAACAAGGGAACTAAGAGGACCTGACCGAGAACCCAGAAACAACCTGGCCCAAAACAATTGCCAGGTGGCTAGCCCGCCCCTGGACCCTAGCAGAGGCCAGCACCAATCAGAAACCACCCCGTACCTTCCCCTTACCCCAGTCTTCCCTTTTGCCCCAGCAACTGCACAGAAATAAAAAGCTGCCTAAGACCTTGCTTGGGGACAGACTCCTCTACCCCTGCGAGGGATATGAGTCTCACCCCAGCTAGCTGGAATAAAAAGCCTCTTGCAGATTGCATCAAGTCCATGTCTTGGTGGTGTGTGGGGTCGTCGCTCCCGGGATTTGAGCGTGAGGGTCCCTCCGGGAATCTCACACCTGGCCCTGTCTTGTGTTAACAAACAAAAAATTTATCAGCAGATCTAACGTCTTCAACCTAGTGTGTAAGAATTGAGCAAACAGGGACACTTCATAAAAATATCAGGGAGCCAGGAATGTCCATTAAGCCTAAAGACAGAGAGCTTCAGAAGGGTTTACTGAACAAACATCCATCGCCAAAAGATGCCCTAATTTTGGGGAGTAATGCCCGGTTCCAGGAAACATCCCCAGTAGGGGGTGGATCTCCCCACCCCCACCCCTCCTACAGATATCTCCTCCTCACCTGGGGGATAAAAGTCAATGGAAACAGAGAACAATGGGAAAGATAACCGACTCATGCTGTAAACCTATGTTCTGGAAGGGTATAAAGAGTGTGTGCTTATGTTCCTCGTGGTCACCTTTGCCCCAATTGCAGGACCCTAGTAAACTGGATCATTAAATGCATCTATCTCCATCTCTGTATCTTCGTGAGTGGGACATCCACCCCCGAATCTTACAGGTGGTCTAGCAGAAAAGGAGCCATCTGAGAGAGCTAACATAGTGGGAGTTTTCTGAACTTGTATAAGTTTTTGAATAAGAACACTTACATTGAGAACCCTATGGGCTTTGGGGAGCTGCCTGGAATTCTGGATAGCATTATGGCTTGGGAGGATGCGGAAGTTGAAGGGTGAGGTCCATTGCTCCAAAAAGGATTTTAGTGTTCCCTGATTCCAAGTGAACAAAATGGAACGCGTGACTAGCAACAGCCTTGGGCTTGCTTGGTTCTTTTCTTCCAGGTTACTAGGAATAGAAGCATGTAATTAGAAGGGGCTGGAGAGAAACAGGAAAAGTGTTACTTCAATAGCTCCAAGTGGGGAGAAAAGTGTGACAGTGGCCCAAAACAACACAACATCAGCTTGGGATCACTGGGCAGAGGGACACAAGTCAGGGCAGTGGTGTTTAGCACCTGAAGTTAGGAGTAGACGGTTTCCCAGCTTTCCCTCATTGTTTGTCCTGTCAGTATTTTGTTAAAGCTAACATTTGTTATTTAGAAAATATGCTTGAGCCGGGCGGTGGTGGTGCACGCCTTTAATCCCAGCACTTGGGAGGCAGAGGCAGGCGGATTTCT
>NW_022196900.1:18218581-18219523 GCF_008632895.1 Mastomys coucha | reverse complement strand
GAGTGAGTTCCAGGACAGCCAGGGCTATACAGAGAAACCCTGTCTCGAAAAACCAAAAGAAAAAAGAAGAGAAAAAGAAAAGAAAAGAAAATGTGCTCTATGCGGGTGTGTGACATCTTATCCCTTGTCGGTGGTGAATAAGTGAAGCTATCGATGTAATTTTACATATCTAGCTCAACAATAAGGAAATAAAAGCAAGCTTCCCCAGGCTGGGAAGCTCGAGGTCACATTCCAGGACACCAAAAACCCAAAAGCAAACCAGGAGATGTATCACTAGGATACAGAAGGGTGGCCAGCCTCCTCCCCTACTCAGCTTGACTGGATTTCAGTTGTGCTCTTCAACAAGTCTCAAAAAACAAAACAAAGCAAAAAAGTGTCACCCATGGATATTTCTGTAATGTTTGTGTTTGGTAACATTCTCTGCTTAACGTTTTTTAGACTTCTGTGTAAGTAACGTTACTGTCAGCTCCATGCAGGAAAGAAACATTTCTCATGGAAGAAATGTTTCTTCATCTCGAACTGTGCAGATGGGATATGTAATTAAACAAGAGACTGAATTTTGTTGATCTGAAGATCTCTGCTCTATTTATGGAGTCATTGTGAGCTTTTGTATCTGCACTAATAAATTCTCTCTGAAATGTGTCATCACAAACATTTGCTTGTATTGCTACTGACTTTATGGAAAAGTTAACCATAGATTAACACAGGAAGGCTGATGCCCAAATGTACATTGTTTTTTTCCTTTAGTTAAACATGGGCAAAGATGATCTCCATTCTGGGTAGTGCTCCTGTTGAACCATGTGGGTATATGAGTGAACTCAGGCAAAGCACTTAGAGCACCAAGTCCTGACTCTTGGATAATTCTTTTTTTTTCTTCCATTGTAATAAGGCTGTATTTCAATGACCCTCACATCACCAAAGGATTTTACCTCCATTGTAGCT
>NW_022196900.1:18211985-18216124 GCF_008632895.1 Mastomys coucha | reverse complement strand
TTTATGTCTTTCTTAAGGTCCTGTATCATCAACATGATAAGTGATTTTATATCTGAATCTTGTGTTTCCGGTGTGATGGTGTGTCCAGGACTTTCTATGGTAGGAAAATTGGGTTCTGATGATGGCAAGTGACCTTGGTTTGTGTTGTTTATTTTCTTATGCTTGCCCCCGCCATCTGGTTAACTCTAGTGCTACCTGCCCTTGCTAAATCGGTCTGGAGCCTGTCCTTCCTGTGATCCTGGTTGTGTCAGAACTCTTCAGAGTCAAGCTGTCTCTGTGATCCTGTGGATAATTCTTGTAATGGCAGTCTATTGACAATAAGAGACCCGTGGGGTCAGTAATACAAACGTCTATGCTCAACTTAGGATCATCCTCTTGTTAAAGCCCATTTGTTGTTTTCTTCCAGTTCAGAGGGCTGAAAGGACCTATTTGTTTGTTGTTAGCATCCTCTCACCCACCCACAACATGACGTCTGCCTTCAGAACAGCCCACGATTATGAGTGTACAGATGGAGCCAGAACATTTATTCCACCACTGCCAAGTCTGACCTACAACGAGAGACAAACAATGAACTCTCAGAGATAGCAGGGTGACACCATGAACTCATGCAGGGAACTTTGCCAAGGACAATGGCTACCCCTCAGCCATCAAAGAGAAACCAACCTGATGTCACCCAGGGATTCTACACATTGATCAAGCCATGAGACCATGGTACCATTCACTTACTAAAAGGCTAATCATCTTGTTCAGCATCATCTAATTAGCTCTTCTATGTTTCTATGAGTGTGTGCTGGTTAGTTTTTTTGTCCATTTATGTTGGGATGGCCCACAAATATGGTACTGACTGGTTATGAAAAAGTGTGTCCTTGAGTTCTCTTTTTTTTTTTTTTGATTTTTGGAGACAGGGTTTCTCTGTGTTGCCCTGGCTGTCCTGGAACTCACTCTGTAGACCAGGCTGGCCTTGAACTCAGAAATCTGCCTGCCTCTGCCTCCCAAGTGCTGGGATTAAAGTCATGCGCCACCACTGCCTGGCTTAAATTCTTAATTGCTGACACCAGACTACCAGGATATATAAATGTTTGTTACCGCTTCCTCACCTGCCCAAAAAGAAAGACAAGCTGCCCTGGGGAAGGTCACATAGCCAACTTGATGAATAAGGAGTGTGCCTTTTGCATAATAAAGAGCTAGCCAATAAGGCTGGGGTGGAAAGAATGAAAGACAGACAGAATATAATATATAAACCACATGAGACAAACATTAATGTTTATAACTTCATTCTTTTATATATGTCCATATGTGTAAGCACTTGGTACACATTTAATACATATTTGTTAAATAAAAGAAAAATAACTCCTCTAGATCAAGGCCCTGGGAAGTTATTTTCTTAGATGAATCTTTAATGAGACCAAAGTCTTTACAATTGATAGTTGTTTGGTTTCAAACCCCAGGACAGGGACTGAGGTGCATATTTTACATACCAAAGCAGACCTGGTCCCCAGGTTCTCCCAGGATCCCTCAGTCCCTACCTGGTAGACCCTGTGCCCAACCCTGAACTTTCCAGCCCAAAGGCTGGGCTGCCCTTCCCCCCAGAGGCTCTTCCCTGTATAATCCAGACATTTCGGTCTCCCTTCTCTCTCCTGCTCTCTCTCTCCCTGCACATCATGCTCTTTCTTTCTCTCTTCCCCCTCTCCTCTCTTCCCATGGCAACTTCCCTGGCCTCTCTCCTTGGGACCAGTGAACTCACCAGCCTGAGAGCAGCTTCCCAATAAGCCTTCGCTTAATATAATTTAATCTGGCTTGAACTGGCTCATTTCGCTAGCAGAGAAATAACTTATCAATAGTTGCCGTGGCAACATTCCTCTTGTACAACAGCTGCTTTATGCCTAGACAGAACTGTTTGTACGTAAAAGATCTAGAATGTCAATGTCATACACACACACACAGAGAGAGAGAGAGAGAGAGAGAAAGAGAGAGAGAGAGAGAGAGAGGGAGAGAGAGAGAGAGAGAGAGAGCAGGTAAGAAAGTCTGCAAACTCTTCTTTCCCTTTCATGCTGGAGAAAATTATAAAAATAAATTCATCTGTGCAAAATGGCCTTATCTTATCTGACACTCACATTTTGACTTCGGTGTTCATCGTTTACACACTAGACCTTGGGGGTGTGTTTGTAACTATACGCTGAATTTGATATCTTTCAAGGGTCTGTAGGATAAGATCATATCCTTGGAGGTAGAGGAGGGTTTCCAGAAATAATCTCACTCACATCACCTTTAGAACGGAAAATACAGAGTAAAAGAGAAGTTAATATTAACTCTGTGTTAAAGAAAAGAGAATATTAGGTACCCTGGTTTGAACTGAGACCACCAGGATATGTAAGATCCATAAAGATCTAAGGTCTAATGAGAGATAAATGTGCATATAATTGATATTTAAGCACATTGCTGTAAGCACTGACAAAGATGGAGATGAGAGGGGAAATAGAGGTTTGCCAGGAGGGATTGATAGCTAGGATATGTCTTTAAAGATGAATAGCTTTAAGCTAGAAGCAAGTGAGAGAGAGAGAGAGAGAGAGAGAGAGAGAGAGAGAGAGAGAGAGAGTGTATGTATTTGTGTGTCCATGAGCCAGTATGTCAAAGAATGAGATGGGAAACAGCAATGAGAATGATTTTTAGAAAGAGAAACAAATCAAAGACAAAAACAAACAAACAAGACCCAGCAGGGCAAGGTCTGTATACTTACAGTATTGGCTTCAGTGTTGGACGAGGAGGAGGACCACAGTGCTGTTCAATTCCAGTTACATACGATTCTATGTACATACAGTGTGGTGTGGCATCACTGCCTCCGTTTGGGCAGTGCACTGGTCCTGCAGAAAGTGGCTAAAGATGAAGCAGAAGAGGAAACAAGGGGATCTTGCATGCAGACGCCTAGGTGAAGGGCAGATAATGTTGGCAAATGCAAAATATGCCTTCTTCACCCCCTCAAATCATGCATAGGTCATTGTGATTGCAAACCAGTGTCTCTTAGTTTATAATTTTCACTTAAAATGTGAAAGCATATAGAGACCAAACAGAAGCAGCGTTCATGACTGACTTCAGTGATTTTTAACTAGAATCATAATTTACATTCTATCACATTTCATACTTAGCATTTTTCCCTCTAGAAAACCGAAAGACTGTCTTGTGGTGTGGGAGGGGGGATCATCTGAAAGTTAGACTGGGTGGTAGCTCCCACCCAGTCTCCTGTCATAGCTCCATATCATATTGGCTATGTACTAGAATATAGGAAATGATAGGTTTTAGTGAGTCCAAGACTGGAAGGCTGCTGCCTCTGTGTAGACCAAACAATGAGAAAATCCTCCACTAGGGCAGGAGGAACAGGCACAGAATGGACAGGATGTGGAAAATATGCCAGAACTCAGAATGCATGGGTAAGAGAAAGGCATTCAGCCTGGTTCTCACGGCTCAGATGACTCAGGGCAAAGTGATAGCATCAACTGAACATTGAGATCAGGGGGAGCTGCCAGGTGCCACTGGGAGAGTCTAACTTCAACACTGGAAAGCATATTAGCAATTGAGGAATGAATGAATAAATGGGTAAATTAATGAATGGATGGATAGATGAATGAATAAATGGAAATAAATGTATCATCATCTCCCTCTGGACTGGAATCACTTTGTGCCCTGTGTATGCCCTGCTATATACGAGTGAGCAGAGGCCAGGAAGTGCAGATTAGCAGGAGCCAAATGAAGTGAGCCATCTTATTCCTTCCACTGTGTGGATCCCAGACACTGACCTCAGGCTTGGTGGCTTTACCTGTTAAGTCACCTTTTTGTTTGTCCTTTATTTTTATTTTACGCATATGGGGTGTTTTACCTGCATATATGTCTATTCACTGTGTCCATTGACGTGCACACAGAGTCCAAAAAAGGATGTGAGATATCTAGGACTAGACTTACAGACTGTTGTAAGCCATCATGGGCGGGCATGAATCAAACCCCTGGAAGAGCAGCCAGTGCTCTTTTATTTATATATGTATCATATATATACATATATAATGTATATATGAAATATATATATGTAGGATGCCGACCAGCAGCTTCCTACTAGCGTGGGTTTCCACGAACCGGGAATGTGAGGGACC
>NW_022196900.1:18160598-18202606 GCF_008632895.1 Mastomys coucha | reverse complement strand
CTAGCTGTCAACTTGTAGTTTCGGTTTGAGAATCTCCGAGAGCACAGCAGGGCTTCCCACATATATATGTATCATATATATACATATATATAATGTATATATGAAATATATGTATGTATCATATATATGATGTTTTCTTTATTTACATTGCAAATTTTATCCCCTCCAAAAGCCCCCCTATCCCAACCCCCCTCTCCCTGCTCACTAACCCACCCACTCTGCTTCCCTGTCCTGGTAGCCAGTGCTTTTACCTGGGTAAGCCTAGTGCTGGGGAAGCAGAGATGGGCAACCCTAGAAAGCTCACTGGAGAAGTACTCTAGCCAAATTGGTGAACTCCAGGCTCAGTGAAAAAACCTTGTCTCAAAAATAAGGTGGAAAGCCATTGAGGAAAACACTGGTTGTCAACCTCTGGTCTCTATTTGCATGTGCACATACACCTGCATGCACATGTACACACACATGCACACACTCCACTTAACATTAAAAAATTACAGTCTAAGGCAACAGATGAGCCAGATCAATGTGAATTGATCAATGTAAATTGACCAGACATTGTGTAGATCAGAAGACACCCCCATCCAAGTAAGATGCAGCCATCCTTTCTAGACTAATCCTAGGATTTGGCTCCCTATGCTAGAAGGAAAAAATAAAAGTCCTAGACTATGTTCTGCTTCTCTGATGCATACCTTCAGTTCCCCTGTGAAGAGGAGAGTGGCCTCCTACCATAATCAGTGCCCAAAGCAAGGGCTGGCTGCCAAGTCTCCACCAGGGTGAGGCAAGGACACAGATCTAACAACAAGCAAAGGTCAAAACCAGCAAACTCAAGAAGGCACAAAAGGGGAATTTCAAGAAAATGTGCAATCTCATGAGTGGCAGGATAAGAATAGGATGAAGAGAAGAGAGTCTCTCATGTTCTTCAGATCCCAGCTAGGCAGGAATTAACTAAGAAAGCCTGCAGCTCTGACTTAGTCACTGTGTCCCGTAACTGTCAGATACTCCTTGTGGTTAAATAACCTTGAAGTTGCAGTTAGGTTGCTCTTGTTGTATCAGAAACCAAGGCACCAGGGCACTGTCCCAACTGCCACACCTAATGAAGGGTCTACTTCCTCGAAAGACTTGGACTTCATTATATCATCAATTAGATTTTATTCCCACTCCTATCATCCCCATGGGAGGAATACTCTGAAAGAAAAATCTAACCTACCATTGTTCGGGGAGGAATAGAGTCACCTTATCCGTGAATATGCCACCTAACTCATAAGTATTTATTAAATACTTCTTTAAAATCCACAGTGCAGTATCTGCTTCAGGACAACCCACTCTCATCACTCTTTGGAGAGCTTTGCTTTACTAAAAACACTTGTGTCTCTTGATTGAATTCTTTTCTTTTAAAAAAAAGACCCCTCCCAAGCATTCCTGGAAACATTTCACAGGTGAAAGCACAGAGGAGGGTTCTAGAATATTGATTATATTATTATTGGAGCAAAATGTTAAAGAAATCATGTCTGAAAACTGGGAGTGGGGTGAAGACTTAACATGCTTGTGAAACATTATCTGACCTTAACCAAAACATAGAGTCCCCAGGCAACAGGTCGGGGTTTGTGTATCAATCACTCAAGACATTAACCTCAGGCTTCAGTATTAATAACCAAACTTTTCTCCAGATGTTCAGACGCCTTCAATCAACGATTCCTTTTTATTCCCATCATATCAAAATCATAGCCAGTTCTGGAAATATATTGATTGTGAATATGAATGTGTTCATATTCAAAGCAAGGATGGCCTTGAAGTTCTGATCCTCTCAATTCCACCTTCTGAGTCCTGAGATTCCAGATCTGGGCCACCATCCCAGATTTATGCAATGTTGGGGATTGAACCCAGGGTTTTGTGCATGCTAGGCAAGCATTCTATCAACTAAGCCATGCTCTCAGCCGTTTTTGTTTTTTTATTTAAATGGGATTTCACATAATGAAGGTCTGACACAAATTCACTATATAACAGAGGATGACTTTGAACCTCTGACCCTCCTGCCTCCACCTTCTGAGGATTACTATTCTGTGCCACGATATTCACCCAGTTCAGCTATGAATTTAGATAGGGTTTTATTGCTGTGGAGTGATACCATGACCATGGCAACTCCTATAAAGGAAAACATTTAATGAAGGGCTGACTTACAATTTCAGGGGTTTAGTCCACTATCGTCATGGCAGCATGCAGGCAGACATGGTACTGGAGAAAGAACTAAGAGTTCTGCATCTTGCTGCATGGGCAGCAGAAGGAGACTGTGTGTCACACTGGGTGTATCTTGAGCATAGGAGACCTCAAAGCCTGCCCTCAACAAGGCTACACCTCCTAATAGGGCCATTCCCTATGGGCCAAATATTCTAACACAAGAAACTATAGGGGCTACTCCTTTTCAAACCACCACAGATGGTAACTTCTAAGCCTGTAGTGAAGTTGCCTGGATAGCGTGATACAGTTAGCAGAATGTGGAAAACAACGAATTTTGAAATTATATCAAAAGGAAATATGCTGTGATTAGTTTAGTGAGAACTTATCCAAGAATATTCCATTAGGAATATCATCAGGACTGATGTAAATCCAGTTACTGTAATGTCAGTTAAATCCAAATGACTATGATAGTAAAGGTGGGAGATTATTACCTTCAGGAAGAGTGAACAAATTAGTAAGTCCATTAAAATGTGAGTCAGCTTCTGCAAGGAAGGGGGTGACTCACACGGAGAGAAGACCAGAATGAAAATTATGGTATTGGATTGAAATAGATGTTGGCATATGGTGAGATGAATATGCATACATATGTATATATGTATATAAATATACATATATATGCAAACACAAACATATTTTCTCTAGCTTTGTCCAAGGAGAGATGGCCTAGGACCACCAATAAAAATTAGAATATGTATCCCCAAGATCCAGGTCCACGTGTCTTTACTTGCAAATGTTCATTACAAGGAGTCTGGTTTGAGGCCTCTTGCCTCTGCTATATAATCAATACTGGATCCTTACTAGGACTCCTCTCAGTATCCAGTTGTTGCCCTGTGTCATGAAGATTCCTGCAGCTTTGGATCTACAGGACTGGCCTTTTTACACTCTCCAGCAGTTCACAGATAAGGTAGATATAAGGGTGGACCAACTCAAAGCTCTGAATCTGGACCTGGTTACCCTGCCAGCTCATCCATACTCACAACACCAGCGTGAGCTCTCTAGCACTGTCCTGGCTAACTTACCCAATACTGCAGCTGCCAGGGGCCTAGGTCAGCTGTCCCAGTCTCACACCCTCCAGGCTGGCTTACCCGTGCCTTTGTGATCAGGGCCAGCTCCACTGTATTGCGCAGATGAGCTACAGAATGAGCTCTCTGGAAAGCTTCAGCCAGTGAGGGAAAGGGCCAGTTCTCCGGCTCTCATGATCCTGGGACCACCTCTCCCAATTGCCACAGGTGGCAAGAGGCAAGAAGGCAAAGGGCATCGCCCCTGTGCCCACATCACCTCACAGCAGATGAGTGGTGGGACCAGTTCTCCTATGCTCACTCCCTCAAGGTGGCTCATCAGAGCCTCCGTCACCACAGTCAGATTCACAGTGCTGCGCAGGGGCGGTGCAGAGTCTGCTCTTCTGAATGCTGAAGCTGTTGAGATGTAGGGCCAGCTCTCTTGAGTGCAGCCATCAGTGAGGGATGGGGCCAGCTCTGCACAGCCATGGCCATCTATGTGATCCCAGGTGGCTGCCCAGACCTAGGGATGTACACATAGTCTTTACTGATGATTTGAGTCACAGACATTGACACACACCTCTGCTGCTGAATAGTCATGGACCCAGACTTTCTCCTCAGTGGCAGCCCAGGCTGAGACTTCAACATGGCCTCAGGTTGCAGGCTGTTCCTCTCCACCAGGCTGTGCATCTCCAGTTCCATCTCTCTTCATAAATGCTCAAGCTGTTCCACTTCTCTTTCTCTCCCATCTATCCATCGCAGCTTTGTACGTTGTAATGGCTCCCACTACTGGCAGGCTGGCAGATTTCTGGGTGTCCTCTGCTGGCCTGTGCCACAAGGCATGGTAGCGAGAGGGTCTTTTGCAGCTATCTTTCTTATACAACCCAGACTTACCTTCCTAGGGATAGCACCGCCCCCCATAGAGGACTGAACTCTTCTGCATCAATTAGCAGGCAAGAAAATGTCCCACAGATATGCCACAGACCAATCTGTTGAAGCCAGTTCCTCAAGTAAGGTTCTTTCTTCCCAGATGCATCAAGTTGACAACCAAGATTATCCATCACAGGAACCAAAATTCCTTGGAGAAATCACTTATGCCTGAAATAACTTTGTATCAGGAATGTTAAGAAGTCCCCCAAGAGTATTGAAACATTTCAAAATGATACAAAAGAGAAAGACTCAATGTGAACTGATTGGGTCTCAGGAGTGATAGAAATGATGACAGAAATACATTATAACTCATTAAGAAAAGAGGAATGTGTAAATCAAGTGGAGATCAGAAGAAGGAAGGAAGACAAGAATATAAAGGGTATTAAGACGAAGGGAGAGACAAAGACTGAAGCTGAGAGTTAGGTGGGTGACAAATGATTCGTGGGAAAAGTTAAACATGGCAAGCACCACCTTAGCCCAGCAACCAAAGTGAAAACACTAGCAGTGAGGCAAACTTTCATGCTAAACCACTTGATGGGATACAGTGCAACAAGCAGAGCATCTCTTCTCTGGTATTCCTGATGATGAGGCAGACCATGTGCTAGGCCCAACAAAGCATCGAGAATTTCCTTGGTCCCAGGAATTATTCTTCTACATGCACACTCTCTCAGCCAATGTTAACAGAAGTTAGCTTAAACTGTAGGTAGTTGTACCCTGTAAATTTTTCCAATGCCTTTGTTCAAAGTCTTCCTGGATTAGAGATGCTAATGATTTGAGATTACTGATCATCTGCTCTCCTCTTCCCTTAGCATGTTCTTGCTTCATGGGGGCACCCACAGACATCAGCACATGAACACAAAGCACCACCTAAATGAGTGATAACACATATGGATTGGACATCAGCAGTCTACTGAAAGTGATTGGCTGTTTGTATCTGCCTCTGCCCCAAATGCTAGGATTACACGTGCATACCACCACACCTGGCTTTTCAATTTTGACACACTTAGGACCTATAGCCTGAAAGCTAAAATTTCCTTTTAGTTTCCATACATAATAATATTCTATTAAAAATAACACTAAACTTGCTGGAGAGATGGCTCAGTGGTTAAGAACACTGTCTGCTCTTCCAGAGGTCCTGAGTTCAATTCCCAGCAACCACATGGTGGCTCACAACCATCTGTAATGGGGTCTGATGCTCTGTTCTGGTATGTCTGACAGTGTGCTCACAGACACAAATAAATAAATCTTTTTTTAAAAAACACTAAACAATAAAAAAATCATTGTGAACAAGTAAAATATTACAAAGACAGTTTCTTACAATCGGTTCCAACCCCAATCACTCTAAAAACATAAAGCTATAAAAAGCATGGTTCTTTTCTTCTGCCTCTTTTTCTCATAAATCTATCATGTTTGATAAAAATCATAAAGCTTTCATACTGCAAAAGTATTACAAAGTTGACATGTCTGCATATTTGATGATACTATTTCACACAATTGCATTACATTATATTATATTTGTCATGTACTGTTGCTCAATTTTGCTCTAATAGATCATAGCTTTCCTACTCTGAGTCTTTGTAAACCCATAACCTTGGTTTGTTTTCTTCAAAGGAGAACAAAAGCAGTGGACACCCTGGGTATGATTTAGAAGCACAGATATAGAGGAGACGTTGTCTGGTTGTCCAAAGGCAGTATTATATGTGTGGAGAATGAAAGGCTTCTGACTCTCATTCATAAAGTATAGGTGGCTACATTCTTGAATGCAGGAAAAGAGGGAAAGTAAATGAACACTCCTGGGGCACAGTGGATGAATGGCAACCAGTCAGTTTAATTTCAGCTCTCAGAATTCTCTCACATAATGAACATTGCAATTATTCTTCCTCTGGCAAAAATAACAAGTAGACTGTGTTATGTTGGTGATTGTACATATAAAATCAGTGAAGGGAAAAACAAATTGGAAATTCGCCCTTTGGATCTGTTTTTTATTTTTGTTTTTGTTATTCACATATCACCTCTCTATTAAGTCCCACTCCTTCTAAACAGTGTTTTATAGTCCTCCAGTGTCTGGGTTTTGAGGCATGCTGAATAAAAACACAGGTTCCTAGGTCTTATTTAGATGTCTAAGTCAAAATATTTGAGAGTAGATAAAGACAAAAAAAATGTTTAAGAGATAGGGTGAGTGATCCTATATAGCCCAGGCTAGACTCAAAATCACAGTGCATTTGCCTCAGCATCTTCATTCACTGAGTTTTATTTTTAAAACCTTTGCTTTTTGGAGCTAGGGATGAAGCTCCCAATAACACATTTATCTACCATGTACAAGGATCTGGGTTCAATCCTCAGCACTGTGAAAACAACCACCTCATTCCTCCTCAGGGACCTGCCATGCTCTGCTTTCTTTCAACGGGTCTAACTACATTCGTTTCCAACCCTCTTGCTTTGTCCACCACACGTGCTCTCCTTGACTACCATGCCCACTAACCCCAACCAGACTATAGAAAGGATAACTTGTGTACTCTTGGGTCCCACCAGCACCTGATGCCCCAGAGGAAGAGGTGGAATGATTGCTGCTTTGGTTGGGTCTGAGAATCGCCCTTAACTCCCTGTTTTCAGACACAGGAAACATTTACTCCATAGCAGATGTTATAGATAAAATACGTCCTGTGTGTGGGAGGACAGAGCAGATGCAGACGTCTCTGTGGGCACTGAAAAGAAGCACATGGAGAGACAAGAGAGCCAGGACCACAAATGGGAGCAGCATCACCTCGTCCATTTTGTCTTTTGGTACCAGCAATGAGAAGCAGTTGCTCTTTTTTTTTTTTAAGATTTATTTATTTATTTACTTATTTATTTATTTTATACTGTCATTGTCTTCAGACACACCAGAAGAGGGCATCCGGATCCCATTACAGATGGCTGTGAACGACCATGTGGTTACCAGGAATTGGACTCAGGAACTCTAGAAGAGCAGTCAGTGTTCTTAATCACTGAGCCATCTCTCCATCCCCAAGCAGTTACTCTTTTAAAAAAAGATTCCTTCACATGGTGAATCTTGACCATCAACCTGATAGAATTTAGAATCATCATGGAAACAATTCCCTGTGGACGCCTGTAAGGGAATATCTAGTTGTAGATTGGTTCAAGTGGAAAGACTCACAGTAAATGTGAGTGGCATCAAGCAATGTTTGGGGTCCTGAGTTGAATAAAAAGGAGAAAGAAAGCTGAGCACCAAGCATTGACTGTGTGATCGGCTTCCTAAGTATAGATGTACTATAACCAGTCCCTGCCACCATACCATAATTCCTGCCTCCATGGATTGTATCCTCCTGTTGCCATGGATTGTATCCCCTTGTTGCCATGGATTGTATCCCCCTGTTGCCATGGATTGTATTCCCTTGTTGCCATGGATTGTAACTCCTTGTCACCATGGATTGTAGCCCCTATAAACCAAAATAAACTCTTCCTTCCTTGGATCCTTATGTTAGGTATTTTGTCAGAGCAAAGAGACAAGAAACTACTATAATACCTCATCATGATCTATTCCATGTATCCATTTCATTGTTAAAATTACCATTAAAAGGGTTGGGGCTGGAGAGATGTCTCAGGGCTTAAAAGCATTTGCTGCTCTTTCAGAGGACCCAGCTTCAATTCCTAGCACATTCATGCCAATTCACACATTTGTAACTCCAGTTCAAGGGGATTCGACACCCTCTTCTAGCTTCCACAGGCAACAGCACAAACCTAGGACACACACATGCAGGCAAAACACTTGTACATATAAAATAAACTAATTCAATCTTAAAAAATAAAATAACCATGAAAAATCATTGCAATCCTCAGAACAGAACCAAAATTCTCATGTTCATAAATGTGTATGAAGAGCCTTAGGCCTCATGTGCCAAATGCTAAGGGAAATTAGCCAGGTGGATATTGCAAGAAATTTAAATTTCCAAAGAAAAGTTGCATGTGGTCCATATGAATGGGTGATTGAATGTTTTGTTTAGTATTTGATTGTCATGGTGCAAAACCCATAAGAATAATTTTCTAACCAAGATGGCTACTGCCCATTAGAAAACAGTGTGGAGGTGTCTTCTACTTGAATGCCATCTGATACTCTTCTTCTTTTTTTTTTTTTAAGATTTATCTATTTATTCTATATATGTGAGTACACTATCACTATCTTCACTCACACCAGAAGAGGTCATCAGATCCTATTACAGATGGTTGTGAGCCACCATGTGGTTGCTGGGAATTGAACTCAGGACCTCTGGAAGAGAAGTTAGTGCTCTTAATCACTGAGCCATCTCTCCAGCCCCATCTGATATTCTTAATAACAGCCACAAAGAAAACAAGTAAAAGTAAAGTCAATTTTAAACCACCAGATGACAGCACAGAACACCCGGGAGATGTTCTGAAGACCAGTGGAGACCAGCACTAGAGTTTAGTGGGTGTCAGTCAAGGTTTCTGAAGTAGAAAGACAGACCTGGACATGAATGGGGGGGGGGGCATGCCTTTAATTCCAACATTTGGGAGGCAGAAGTGGGAAAATATTTGTAAGTTTAAGGTTAGCCTGATCTACATAATGAGTTCCAGGCCAACCAGGGCTACAAAGTAGGACCCTGTCTCAAACCCCCAGAGGGGAAAGGACAGGGAAGAGGGGGGTAAAGAAAAGGGAGGGGAGGGGGAGACAGAGACAGAAAGAGGAGAAACATACAGCAAGGAAGAGTACAACCAGGTGCGAACAAATACTGCACAGCACAGTCTAACATGCACTGACCCGTCTCGGAGGATAGGAGCTTTTCTCAGGCTCTACTTTAGCAGGATGTTTCCTCTTTAGATTAGTGTCCTCTAGACAAAACAGGAATAAAAGGGGAATAACTTTTCATGAAACATAAAATGAAATAAGCTGGCATAGAGATGCATAAATTTGCCAGCCTGGACCTCATAATTTCCTTAAGAATATAATTTACCTTCTGCCAGAATCCAAAATAAATAAATCTTTTTGCCACAGGCCAACCCAGTCGGGGTCCCTGAACTTGGGGAGAATCGGGGTTCTGGTACTCAGGTGGGCAAGGAGTTGGCGAGTGACAAATAGACACGAACACAAGAGAGTGCTGAATCTGAGTGTAATTTCTCAAAGTAAACATCAGACTTTTATAGTCATTACAGAAGAAATAAGGAAGTTAGGTAATACAACAGCCAAGGTCATCTGATGCATAATGGTTCTTTAAACAAAACAGAAAATTCATACATGAAAATCGGCAGGAACTAGGCAGAGTTACAACTGAGATAAAGCCAGCCTTATCTGAAGTAATCTAGTTCCTTCTTAGACCACAACCCATCTTCCTCCTAGACCATTGTAAATTCCTGTAAATGGGAGTGACTCAGCTGTTGTTCTAAGTATTTGTGGGGGACCTGCATTTACCAGAGGAGCCTACCAACTTCTATTAAGTAATGTAGTCTGCCATACATGGCTGTAATGAGAAATCTAAGTTTACTTTGTTGAACTTGCCCTGGGATTATTAACTCGTATCCAGTAAACTGCAATGCCTGTTTTCTCTTTCAACACTGGAGGCATTTCGTCTGAATAAGTAACATTCTTACGAAATTCCAAGCCAAGGGTCGGCTCATCGACTAGGATGTTGGAACACTGGTGGGGACCAGGAAACAATGTTCAATCTAACTTGGCTATTTGTCAAATCATTCCTTTGGGGCACCTCTATATCTATAATAGAACAGTACTGAAGGAAAGCATGCAAAACCCTCCATCAACTATCACGAGGACAAATCTGGACCATGTCCATGTTAGGAGATGCCAAGGACCTCCAGGAGACCAGTTTCCTTGAAATTTTTTGCCTCAGGACTGTAGCCAAGCTTTTGGACTTGTCATGCAGACTCCACTGGACTAGGTGTGGCATCTTTTAAAGATTTATTTTCTCCTTTTTTACATGTATGTGTACACACTGCCTCTGTGTGTGTGTGTGAGTGTGTGTGTGTGTGTGTGTGTGTGTGTGTGTGTGATACCTGTTGGGGCTAAAAAAGGTCATCAGATGCCCTGGTTATATGATATGTCATAAGTTTTGACTTATAAGTTACAAGTGATTATCTGCTGCTCAGTATAAATGCCGGTGTGTCCTTTGCAAGAGCAGTAAGTGCTCTTAAGCACTGAGCCATCTCTCCAGCCCCTAGCCACAACATCTTAAACTCTGGGTCATGACTCCAAGTGGGACCCAGTTACTGAATGTGGGGACTAAGGAGAAAATTTTGGCCATAGTAAAAGGTTTGTTTCTGAAGGCACAATGACTAAAACTTAATTCAAAATGAAAAGTGTAATGAGTCAGAGGTATATCTTGCTATGCTCACTCTGTGTTCCATCATGTAACTTCACTGTGGTCTTGGTTGTATGCATACTAATGTCAACAAATGCTGCTGAAATACCTCAGATCAGACTAGAAACTATCCTGTTATGAGTCACAATGCTTGTTCTGTGTGTTTGCAGTTTTCTACTCTTATAGATACACGACAGTTTAAAGAAAACAAAGACAGAAACAAATTAGAATTTCCCTACTGTCATCTTTCAGCATGTATGTATCAAGTAGTGTATCTTTGGGTTGTATTGTGTTAGAATATTTGATTTTTCAAAATTCCTGTTTGAATTATTGACTCAAGTTTTATTTCAAACAATTTAAAAACTGTTCAATAAGGCTAGAAGATAGCTCAGTTGGTAATGTGCTGAGGAGTAAAGTTCAATACCCACACCTAAGGAAAGAGCCAGGCATGATGGCAGTCTAGCAATGCTACCATTGGGGAGACAGAGCCAGTGGATTTTGGGGTTCACTGCCCAATCATTCTGGTCTGGTAAGCTCTAGGGCAACAAGAAGCTGTGTTTCAAAAGAGAGTGACAACATTCCCAAGGATGTCCTCTAGTCTTCATCCCTGCACACACACTCATACACACAAACTCATACACATGCATGTACACATGTATGTGCACATACTCACATACATGCACTCTCGAATACACACTCATACTCAAACTCATTCATGCACACAAACATACATGCACGTGCATTTATGCACACACACTCACACACACATACTCTCTTACATACACACTCACACACATACTCAAACACACACCATATGCATACTCATACACACACACAGTCTCACATACCACTCATACACAAATTCATACATTGCACACACACTCACATTCACGTACATACACATGTATACACACATATATTAAACGCACACACCCTCACTCATATGCACTCTCACATACACACTCATCCATATGCTCATATACACACACATATGCATATACTCTCACAGCCACACTCATATACAAACTCATTCATGCACACACACACACACACACACACACATTAAAAAAAAGCTATGGAATTCATTTTGGCTTGAGGGTAGGACATAATCTCCAACAACTTCTGAAATGCTCCTAAAAATACTTTTAACATTCTGTTCTACATATTTATGCAAAGCAGCATTCTCAGCACTGACGTTTTTAAAATCCAATTTTCAATCAACTCTGAAAAGTACCGGATATGTTCTACATCCTGCAATATCAAATATTAAGCCAAGATTTAATTCTTTATGCAAAAATTAAAAAGCGCATCTACCTTGTTACTATGCAAATCTGCTTTCACCCTTAATAAATGCTAAAATTGTGTGTATAATAAAGAACATCTAATGTTTTTAGATTATTGCTTTCATGTATGTGTTTTGCATGCCACAGCATGAATGTGGCAGGCAGAGACCAGCTCTGTGGGTGTGGTTCTCCCTTTCTACCTTTTCCATGAGTTCCTTGGGGTACACTCAGGTTACCTGGTTCATTGGCTCAAAAGTTGTTTTATAAATTTCTTAACCAGGCATGGTGAAATGCACCTTTCATCTCAACACTTGAGAGGCAAGGGTAGGTGAATCTTTGAGGTCAACCAGTCAGCGTAGTCCACAGAGGGAGTTACAGGATAGTCAGACTACATAGAGAAGTCCCGTCTCAGAAAAACCAAGACATAAAATAAACTTCTTTATGGTCTATCAGTTAATATTTCATTTATACATACCTGTTTCCTATACCTATACATCTAGAGTCATGTAAAACTTCCTCAGTCAGGGAAGGATAATGAGTAGGAAAGCTTAAGCATCGAGACGAAGCTTCACCTATGAGGCAGCATACGGCTACTATGACTGTGATTTGAGCTGAAACATGCAGGAGAGAACATGCCTGATATTCAAGGTACTGGAACTTTGCCTTTGTGTGACCCTCCTACAGCTGACGGCTGATTCTATCAGACCCTGCCTTCCACAGATAGCCACACCTCTCTGCCCACCTCCTGCTAATAGCCACACCTCTCTCCAAGTTCCAGTTATGCCGTGGTCCCGCCTCCAGAGACTGAAGATGAAGCTGCTGATCGGGCCAAGTTGCCGACGAACTTGGGGGAGGGGTTTTGCTTTACCTATCTACCTGTTTGCTTGTAACAAGGAGATTTTCAATGAATGATGGCGGACTGAAAGCACACCATGTGTTGGTCTAATTTTTTCAAACTCTTCCCGCATTTCCGGTACCCCAAATTATTTGGGCCTTGACCCCCATTCCAGAAAACCCATTCATATGAGTGGCTGCTGGCAGCTACACCTTTGCCCGTAGGGAGTCTTTGGGACAGGACACAAATCTTCCAAGCTACCTGTGTCCAGAACATCTGTGACAACTGCCCCAAGAGCAACAAGGGATTTGAGGTGCCCAATGAAGTGGCCCTCATTACCCTCAGAGCACAATATTTACTGACTGTGGCTTTGTTCTGAAGAACCCTTTAAAACTCAGAGAAGAGCATGATAAATTGAGTGTTACTTCTTTATTTTTAGCCAAAGACTTCAGTTTTAAACAACTCCACATGTTACCACCATCAACACACAAAGAGGACATCACATGGAGTAAGTCTTCAATTGTCCGAAGCTGGGATTCATATTTTTCCTTTAGGGTGTGGTTTGTGTGTACACATACACCACACACACACACACACACACAACCAGGTCTTTGAAGGAATATGGATTCATCAGGTTTCAATTGTAGCTGATCCCCCCTTTTTTGATGCTGTGATGGATGAATTCAATCAGATGGGAATCCTATGAGATTCCTCAGGTGTCATGGTGTGTAGTTACCGAAGTTATGACCTTTCTTTGCTACCTCTCTGACAGCCCTATGAGGCTCTCTGAAGACTTGATCAGCACTGTGTAGAAACTGAGCCAAAAGGAAATGCTTCATAAAATTACCAGAGAGCCAAGAGGTCTACTTATCCTTAAGACAAAGGGTTTTAAGAGAGTTTACAGAGCAAACCCCCATCCCCAAGGAATGCGCCATTTCCTAGAGATATCCCTCAGAGAGAGGATCTCCCCGACCCCTTACTGGTGTCTTATCCTAACCGGGAGGAAAAGTCAATAGAAACTAAAGAACAATGAACAAGATAAAGTGTAACCAGCCCATGTTGTAAAATTGTAACCAGCCCACATTGTAAGCTCTGTATAAAAGCTGAGTGCTTGGTTTCCTCTGGGTCGCTCTGGTCTCCATTACAGAGCTGACCCTGGTATACCAGTTTCAATTAATAAATTAACCTCATGCTTTTGAAGTGGTCTCCTTCTTGGTTCTTCGAGAGTGGGGTTACCCACGCCGGTTATTACAACTGTACAACCTTTTGGTTTTCCTGACCACATTAGTTGCAGAGTTGTTTGGGACCACATACTAAACCAAAGAGTCCAACCCCCAACCCACAGGTTACAAAGACATACATATGCTTATTTGGCACGATATTGTGATGTGAACTATCCTGGTCCATGAGTGGGAAACCGCTACATGATTCTCAATGAAAATTGGTGTAAAGGAAGGCAGTGCTGAGGCACTTGGCCAAAGGGCAATAAGAGTCTTCATTCTCTTCTTACTCCTCCCGGTTCCCACGGCTCAGCTGGCTAACACTGAGTGGGATCTGGGTCACCCAGGACTCCTCTTAGTCAAGTTTACACACTTGCATTAGGAAGTCTGTAAGATCACTCTCACTGATGAGGGTTACTTCAAGTTCAAGGGTCCCTTGACAAATTCAAAACAGGGACTCAAGAAATACACTGAATGCTATGCCTATTACAACAAAGGAGTCAGGCTGAAGAAGAGGTGACTTCAAAAGGTCTGGAGGAGCTTACAGCATGAAGCCTCCAGCCAACCCTGCCCAGTAGGGCTGTAGACTGCTCTTAGCTACCATGGCTAGCAATATGCAGAACACTGTCATCTAGGCTGTCCTACCAGACACTTGGTGTCCAAAAGTTTTTCTTGAAGCTCAGCTACCTAGGCATACTTGCCTGCCCTGGTCAATCTTATTGCCAGGCTAGTGCAGCTCCTTCCACAAATCACATATAATCACAATAATGTTAATAAGCATGACCCAAGGTCCTAGGGAATCAAGTCACATAGGATGCACCAAACTCCAGTGTTACTTTCCAGGGAGGAACAAAGTCAACCCTTGGCTGTACAACACAGCATGTCATAGCCCCATCTAGATTCTGTAATGAGAATTTTGGTTTCTTTTAAAAAACCACAGAAATAAAAATGTGTTTTTACTTTAATACCACGAGTGGGATATGGGGCTGCTTCAGATTATCCACAGCAAGTGACTATGATTTGGCAGGGGCATAATTTTGCCAGTTGCAAGTACTTTCTGAGACTGTGATATGCCCTTCCGACCCTTGAGTGGCTGAGTAGACTTTGAATGTTTGCCATAGGACTTTAACAACCTAGGTCCATGCACATGCAACTTCCTACAGGAACTTAGAAGAATAGACTGCCCGCTGAGCTTGCTTTGCAACATAATCCAGCTGAAACAAAGGATGGGTCTGTGGGTTCTCCCTATAAAAAAAACCGCAGTGATGAATACTAAACTGGGAGCCTTGACCAGAACCTTGTCTTGACTTCATCCTTCTTTAGCACCTTCCACCACCACCCCCCACCATCCCCATCTTTTTCATTTCCAGACCTCCGTTCAGGTAAACCCAGTTCGTCCATGGCCGCTGGGTGGCTCCTCTGTGACTTTTGTGATTCTGGGGACTTTTCAGATCATATATAAATGCTAGGGCCCAGGGGAGGGGGTGGGCTATTGGTGAGTTGTTTGTTAGTTGATGGTTGCTATTAGTTTGTTAAAAAGTCATGTGAAAAGAAGAAACAAGAAGAAATTAGATATCCTGATAGTGAAGAAGATCAAACTTCCCCAAGGAATCTAACACCCCTAATGAGCAAGAAAAAAATCTAATAATAATGTTGTCTCCTTTCTAACACCCGACTCTATTCAAGGCTCTCTTTCCTTTCCTCTCTATCCCTTTTTCTCTCTTATCTAGTGTTAGGGGATTGAAAGGTTGGAAGAAAGGGGGTATAGAAGGGTGGAAGAAAGAAGAACCCACAAAGTACCTAAGGACAAATACAGAGTTCCCTGTAACACCCCTTCCTCCCTGACTGCCCCTGATCCCCATTCTCAAGAACATCTCTAACAAAGACATCGCTGCTCCTCCAGTCCAGACCAGCAACAATTCTCACCTATACTATTTCAGCCTTGATTCTTTTTTTCTGTATTCTTATCTCCTGGCAGGCCAGTCCCTCAATAGTCCAGAGTTGAAATCATTTCCTCCTTGCTTACACTCAACTTTCTAGCCCACCAAGAAATGCCTTCACATTTCCTTTTCCAATTCTGATTTGCAGAGCCCTTAATGTTCACTGTCCTTCCCTATTCAGCTCATAACTCTACCTTCTGCCCACTTTGCTGTAGTTACTTTATTCCTGAGATAAGCTCATCCCCACGGGGATGCTAACATGGCATGTTGTCTCTGCAGTAGACCCTCTGCCCTCAGCCTTGTCAAAGTTCTCCTTGAAGATCAATTCTCAGGTTTAGTCGTAGTAGTAGTAGTAGTAGTAGTCTTATTACTGATTTTATTTATGTGTATGCATGCAGCCTGCTTGTTTATATGTATACCACTGGCATGTGGTGCTTCTGGAGACCAGAAAAGGTACCCTACTTCTTTCTTAAGACTTATATAGAAGATTAAAAAGTCACCAGTCCACCCAGGACACAGCCTGCAGAGGTGAGTTGTGTTCACTCCCCTAAAACACACTGCCTAGCTCTGGGCTCACTCTTTGGTCCTAAGGAACCTTGCAGGACCCCAAGAATGCCCTGATCACCCATGAAAGTCTTCATGGATCACAAGACTAACCAGTTTGTAACCCTGTCCCACCAATCCCATCCCAATTGGGTCCTCCTGGGACACAGATTACAGAGATGAGTTACATGATGTCCCCTGAACTCCATTGTCAGCTCTGAACTCACTCTTCAATCCTGAGGAGCCTTGCAGGAACCCAAGAGTGTTCTGCTTCCCTGTGGAGACACACAGAGACCCCAAGAACTACCAGCTTGGAACATTGCCTCACCAGTCCCTTGCCAGTGGGGACCTCCTAAGGTTCAGCCAGCAGAGTCATGTACCCTAACCTTCTTTGTCTGGCCCATAGCTCACCCCATCTTCCCAAGAAGTCTTGCTGCCATGAGGATCATCCAGCCAACACTAGGGCAAAGCAGGTGCCTAAAGGACAGTGTTAAAAAACAACCACAGACCCATGGCAATGCAACACCACCAGAGCCCGGCTATCCTGCTGCAGCAAATCCTGAATGAAAATGAAACATGAAAAGATGATCTTAAATTTAATCCTATAAAGATGATAGAGGCCATCGAAGAGGAAATGAATAAATCCCTTAAAGAAAATGAATCTAATAAAAGGGAAGAAAATCCATCCAAACAGGTAGAAGCATTTAAAAAAGGAGGCAAATAAAGAAATACAGGAAAATACAATCAAACAGGTGAAGGATACGAATCAAACCATCCAAGATCTGAAAGGGGAAATAGAAGAAATAAAGAAAACACAAACCGGGCAATCCTAGAGATGGAAAACCTAGGAATGAGAACAGGAACTACAAACATAAGCCTCACCAACAGAATACAGGAGATGGAAGAGAGATTCTCAGGTGTAGAAGATAGGATAGTGTCAGGCCACAGCATCTGGCACCAGGCACTGCCACCTGCTGATGAGGGGAATAAAGGGGCGGGAAGGAAAACCCACATCCTGCCAGAGCTCCAGTACTCTGGCCAAGTGGACAAGGGAGGCTGCCCACACTCTCCACATTGCCCGGGTGGGCATCCGGCTGCCGTAAGCCATATCCTAGTCCACAGGGGTAGTGGAAAAGGAACAACCCCCAGAGTCCCTGGGCCTCATGGAGGCCAAAGATGGAAGGTCCTAGCTCCTAGGCATCACAGGTGATGTTGGATACTGCAGAAGAGCTGAGAACGAATTGGGGACCCCAAAGCAGCTCAGTCTGCCCTGGGCCAAAGGGAGAAAGAAGGCAGGTGCCCGATGGTCCAGTCTCTCGACTGCAAACACTGGACCAACATGACGAGTCTAGTTGAAAGGAGGCAATTCATGGTCTTAAGCTGTTTTATTGTAGGAAAGAGAGAGAGAGAAAAGGGTAGAGAAGTAGAGGCCAGCCATGGCCACGTGAAGAGAAGAGGAAGGGAGAGTAAAGACAAGAGCAAAAGGTTAAGAGAGAAGAGAGAAAGAAAGAGAAGGGGGGCAAACAGCCCTTTATAAGGTGGGCTACCTGTCTGTTCTCAGGTAACTGTGGGGCGGGGTATACCTGGCTGCGGTCAGTTGACTGGGGGTGGAGTCCAGCCAGATTACTGCGAGCTTGGGGCATTGTCTACGTGATAGATAGCACAGGATAATGGAGTTGGAGAACTCATGGTGTCAGGCATCTATGTCTGGGAAGGTGGTTTTTTTATTCCGTCCCTTGTAGAATACTCTACTGGGTCTCCAGAAGCAAGCCTTGCTCAATCAAAAAGACAGACTGCCCTTCAGAGTCCCACAGGATAGGAGGAATCAACATATCAGTCAAATATAATGCAAAATCTAAAAAGTTCATGACACAAAACATCCAGGAAATTTGGGACACTATGAAAACACCAAACCTAAGAATAATAGGAATAGAAGAAGAAGATTTCCAGCTCAAAGACTCAGAAAACATCTTCAATAAAATGAAAGAAGAAAATTCCCTAACCTAAAGAAAGAGATGACTATAAATGTATGAGAAACTTATAGAACCAATAGATTGGACCAGAAAAGAAAATCCTCCCACCACATAGTAATCAAAACACTTAATATACAGAGCAAAAAAAAGCTGCAAGGGAAAAAGGCCAAGTAACACATACAAAGGCAGATCTATCAGAATTATACCTGATTTCTCAACTGAGACACTAAAAACTAGAAGAGCCTAGGCAGAGGTCTTGCAGATCCTAAGAAACCACAGATGTTAACTAACCTGGACCCTTGGGGGTTCCCAGAGACTGAATCACCAACCAAAAAGAAAGCACAGGCTGGACCTAGGCCCCCTGCACATATGTAGCATATGAGCAACTTGGTCCCCCAACAACTGGAGCAGGGGCTGTCCCTGAATCTGTTGCCTACCTTATTGGGAGAGCTCCTGCCTAGTCCTGCAACAATTTGATGGGGGAGGTGGTTATAGTGTGGGAAGCAAATATCCAGAGGGGGGATCCCCTTACAAAGGAAAAGGGGAGGGTGAAATGGGGTGAGGATATGTGTGACAGGTTACTGGAAGGAGAAAGGGGCTAATATTAAGATGTAAAGTGAATAATTAAATTTAATGCAAAAAGAATACACAATAGTGTGCAAAAAAACCAAGATGTGCTTTTATTTCTTCTTCTAGTTCTTTTCCTGATGCATCTTTAGGTTGATTTCATGTTTCATCTATTGTGAATAATGTTACAATAAACACTGGGTTGATTCCATGTTTCAATTATTGTGAATAATGTTACAATAAACAGTGAATGCTTATACCTCTGCAACACACTAGCTTTGGGCCCTTGGGAGATATTACATAGTGATGAGGACTGATGACTGATAGATTGTAGGTTCTCTTTTTTATTACAGGGGAAGTTCCATGATGGTTTTTCTCTAATACTTGTGCCAGAGTTCCTGTCCAGTCTTGCCAATACTTGTTACATCTTACCTTTGAGATAGTGGCCACCCTAACAAGTATTAAGTGATACCACTCTGCTTTTGTTGGCTCCTTTCTTGAAAGCCTGCTGGTAATGATTTGTTTATTCAGTCCTTTGTTGACTGGGAGGGATTTGTTGAGCATCCAGTATTTGGAGGCAAGAAGCTGAAAGGCTCATGGAACTGAATAGGCTTCCCAAGATCTTTGCATCTCCCAAGATCTAGCCCAGTCATTGGTGCACTGAAGAGTGAACGAACAAGAGATAAAATGTTATTAGCAATTCAAATGGAGAAATTTTTTCTAAAAAAAAAAAACCAAAAAACAAAAAACAAAAAAAACATAAATCTGGATGTGATGACACATGCCTTTCATCCTAGTACTCAAGAGACAGGCAAGTCTCTCTGACTTTGAATTCAACTTGGTTCCAGGCCAACTAGGGTTACATAGTGAAACTCTAGGGGGGGGAGAGAGAGAGAGAGAGGGAAAGAGGGAGAGAGGTATCAGGGAAGTCTTTGTGTCATTTGTGCTGATAGAAGTGGGAGACTCAGCATCTGAGTTATGGGACTAGCTCAAGTAAAACACAGAGAAAGGAAAGGCACCTATGTGGAAGACCAAGTAGCCTGATCTATTATATAAATGGAGACTATAAAGGCCAATTCTTTATAGGTCAGTTCTATAAAGGTCAATAAAGGGGAAGCAGAGGGGTCTTGGTATCAGAATGTCTAAGGTCCTAACATTTGAACTTTAGGCTGCGTGTAGTTATTAAAGATCCTAGAGTAAGAGATAGCCATGACCATGACTGTACTTGTAAGGACTAAACTCAGGTCAGGCTGACTCCATAAGTAAGCTACCTGTGGGGCTTACTCCTTAGACTGTATGCACAGAAGGGCCTTGCATTAGGCTTCAGGCAACTTCTACGCTATGTTGAATTACTTTGAATGAGAAGCCTGTTTTTTCACTCTGTGCTAGTCTCTGTAATGTGGAGAGTCCTTATGAAGCCTAATCTTGGTTGTTAGCTTGACTGGATCTGGGATCTACTAAAATGCAAGCCATTGGGCATGCCTGGAGGACTTCCTTGATCAGATTATTTGAAGCTGGAATACCTACCCTAAATGTGGGCCAGCACTTTCTGGTGGTAATCCAGACATAAGGACATTGAAAAAAGAAAGCTTGCATTTTGCCTGCTTCCTCTCATGTTTGCTTGCAAGTTCATCTATTCTGTTGTTGCAACTGTCACTAAATCCAGCTTCTTCAAGGTCTGACATGGACTGGAAGCCAGCAGTTCTCCAAGACTCCTCCAGGCTTTCAGTACCAGACTAGGACTTCTGAGATAGTTAGTCCTCACAAATTGAGAACCTACCAGATTCTCAGCCTCTCAGAAGTGAGATGGCCATTGCTGGACTACACAGACCATATTGTGTAAAACAGTCTCATCAATCTCCTTTTAATGTACATGTTCATCCAATCAGTTGTGTTCTTTTTAGAGAACCCTGACTAATGCAGTCCTTAATTTAAGAGATGAGGTTGTGAGTTAAGGTGAGGAAAAATCAAGAGCAAGGAAACCAGACAGGAGACTGTTGCCATGGCACTGGGAAGCAGGCACCTCTCACACCTTATTGCATTCTATTAAGGGTCTAAGGATTTAAAGGTAAAATAGGAAGGCTTTCTGTCACAGACCTAAGGCCCTCCTTTGCATGCACAGTCCCTAAACTACACAGAATGATTCGTAAACAGATGATTCTGTCAGGAGAAAGTTTAGAATTCAGGGAAGACACTTCAGGGGTGTCACGAAAGAGTCCTTCAATAGGCATCCATTGAACATCTATCTGTTACTTACAAAGCCTGGTAATGGAACCAGAAACTTACAGTGTACAGAAGTACATGGGTGCTGGCACAAAGGCCACTGCTATAGGTGGGCAGAAGCTTGAACCAGGTATTTAGTTACAATAGAAGTACCGTTTGATTAGTTAAGAGAACTCGCTGCACCCAAGCACTCATGTCAGGTGACTCACAACTATCCGTAACTCTAACTCCAAGAGATTCCATACTGCTTGACTTCTGCAGGCTCTGCACAGGCATACACCTACCCACATGCGTGTGCACACACATATACATAATTTAAAAAGGAAGCAAACTGAAAGAGAAAGTGATGGTCTGTGCAGCGGGGGTGGAGAAGGATAACGCCCGACTCCTCAGCCTCTTTCCCAGACAAGTTGGCAATCACCTGGGGTGGCAGCTGAAGACTCGGCTCCACCATGAATTAAGCCACCCATCAAGCTATATGCCCTTCTAAAATACAGGGATAGCTGTGGGGCCATCTAACCAGATCAACTCACCTCTAAGAATATAGTAATCTCTGCATTCTAGAGAAGCTCCAGTTTTTCTTCCTCCTCGGCAACCATAGCTGACAGAGAATGGGCCTCTGGGGCCTGGCTGAAAATAAAGGCTCATCTAGTATCCCTGGAGACTGCTGGGGCTAAGGCTGAGCAAAGGAAAAGGCCCTGCCCAGGCCATAACTCATCCGGCAGCATCTTCCGATTTAAAAAGAGTAACTGCAGTTTTATGAACGGCCTTATGCCCTACCACAGAGACAACCCTATTGGTTTTGTCTTTGGTTTACTCTGCCTATTCCCAGAATTCAAGGTCAATGGTTTATATATCCTAGAGGAATCTAACAGATATCCTTAGATCATCTTTGGGGGTGAGCGTCTAAGATTATGGTACCCTGATCCCAGCGCTCTTGATCTAAACATGGGGCAGGGCAGTGGTTAGCAGACATGTTGTGAACGGAGCTAGGTCAAAGCAGCTCCCTGACATCTTCAACGCCTCTCAGACTGCTCTGTTCTTTCCCAGCCTCTATCCTTGTGTGGAAATAATCTTTTATCATGATAATACATGAAGGTGAAGATTAGGAGGCTGCAAGTATTAGCAAGAGGGAGATTTATGTGTCCAGAAGGGACCTTGTGCTGAGGGGTACAAGGTTTCACTGTTATCTGCCCAAGATTCAGCATTCTTAGAGCAAAGGCGCAAAGAAGATTGTCCACCAGGCAAAGTAGTTCCATGGAAGTAGAGTCCCAAAGGGGTAGAGAAGGATAGAGAAATGAAGGCACTGAAGAAGACAGGTGAACTAGTCACACATGTCACTGCCATGACACGGTAACAGTTGTAAACAACTTAAGACAGGCAGTGCTTGTCTGGAAAGGCTCCTAGTTTGAGACTATGTTCCACCGTGGACAGGAAGGCATGGCAGCAGGAACATGAGGTAGCTGGTCACACAGGCATCCACAGTTAGGAAGCAGAGGGAGATGGATTCTGGTGCTCAGCTCACCCTGAGATCTCACCCTGTGAAAGGGTGCAATTCACAAGCCAACAACAAAGGTCTTCTCACCTCTGCTAATCAAATCTAGGAATTCCCTCCAGAGTTTTCTTTCTGTGGTGACTCTAAATGCCATCATGTTGACAACCAGGATTAACCATCGGAAGCAGGCAACTTGGGAAGAACGTCTGGCCTCCTGTCTTCAGATGTATTACACCTGACATCTAAATGACACCAAGATGGGATTATTAGTCTGTCTGAAGAGACACATGGTCATGTGCGTATCTTATGCCTTTAGTTAGTCCTCTAGGTTGATGTTAATTGGTTTGAGTGGAACGCCAGCCATCCCATGGTGCCTTTACAACTCTGCTGGACACCATGACTTCAGTTTTATCGATTTCATACTATAATATTATCCATTGGCTATGATTGAGATAAGACTCTTCAAGCAAAGTTGCCATTAAAAGATCCCGCCAAAATTACCAAAGACTGTCAAGAGAGAGGGAAATTGCAGCATTCTGGAAGTCAGGGAACAGTGACAGTTGAGGAGTCTGTTCAAAATAAAAGGATCAAGGGGGAAAAAAAGGAAGTCACTCAACGCACCTTCAGTAAATTAAGGCCCTGGAAATTTCTATTCTTCCAAGCTGAATAAGAACATGGTGAGAAAGCACTTGCACACATAGACAACCAAATCACAATAATTTATCTGGTTTCACAGAAGGAAGTGACTTCCCAGCTGCTGTGGAGCAGACTGGAGTAAACACACACTTTGTTCCAGAGCATGAGGGCTTGCTGTCTCTATGATAGCACACGATCTGCACACATGTGAAAAGCCAACTAGAGCGCACGTCCCAGGGTGGGGGAAGGGTGACGGTTGCACATCACAGGATGTTGAATGACTGGCACACCGACTCACCCACTCTCCCACAAACATACACACTGTCCCTCTGTGAAAGACTCTAACTCCTACACATACTTTGGATAATGAAAGCAGAAGCACATCTGTCACATTGCTGTTGGTTCTTAAATAACAGAGAATAAAAATAGAAATGACACTCTACTAGCCTGTCAGATGACTCAGTGGGTAAAGGCATTTTTTGCCAAGCTTGAAGACCGGAGTTCAAATCCAGGGAGCCACCTGATAGAAAGTGAGAACTAACTCCTGCAAGTTGTCCTCTGACCTTCACATATATATGTGGCACATACACACACACACATACCAAATTAAATTAAATGAATGAATAAACAAATAAACAAATGAATGAATAAAATTAACATTTTTTAATAAAGAAATGACATTGTGAAATGTTATTCACATTCTAAACAAAAAGGTTTCCATACTAATAGAGCTTATCTATCCCATGGAGAGTGGAGGAGAGAAAGACTGAGGGGAGCTTTGGAAAGGATATGTGGACATTCAGAAACCATAAGGACGGGAAGCCATTTGGCAAGTGAATTGCCTTGGCTAAGGTTCTTGTTAACCATCCTGATTCATGAAGAAATTAACAAAACTTTCCACTCAACATCACTGCGAAGGCAAAGCTCGTATCAGGTAGAGCCACAAGAATCATTGGCAGAGGGTTTGGTGGCTGCTCTTCAGTGAGGGAACACGTTCCCTTTTCTAAAAACTACATTTAATGATGGATTATACATTACCAACAGAGATGATATTCCCCCACGGGACAAAAACTGGCTCTTGGCATGGTAAGTATAGTTCAATGGTAGTTTACCCAGCATTCACGAGAACCTAGGTTCAATTTCCAGAACTACAAAATGCTGGAATAGCTAGGGAGATGGCTCAGTCAGTCAAGTGCTAGACACACAAGCATGAGGACCAGAGTTTGATGTCCCAGAACCCATGTATATGGCATCTGTCTGTAATCCCAGAATGGGGAGGCTGAGATCTTCATGACAGATAGTGCATGACAAAGCAGAGCTGCCCACCTTACATGGGCAGGGAGCAGAGACAAAGAAACCTCAGTAGCCTACTTCTTCCACTATGTGGGCTTCACCTACTGAAGTTCCTCCATCTCCCCAAATAGTTCCACCAGCTGGGGACCAAGCCTTTAATGCACAAAATATAGAGACATTTTCTGTCCAAATCATAAACTACATCACAACCCAGTTGTCTTAGTGGCTGTTACATAGCTGTGACTTGACACCATGGTCAAGGCAACTCTTATGAAAGAAAGCTTTTAACTGAGGAGCTTGATTAGAGTTCCAGAGGGTTGGTCCATGGTGAGAAACAAGCAGGCATGGTGCTGGAGTAGTATCTGAGAGCTTCACATCCAAGTCTGCAGGCAGCAGACAGAAAGCCACATACTCTCTGACCAGGACTTTTGAAACCTCAAAGCACACCCCCAGTGACACACCTCCTCCTCTTCTAACCTTTCCCAAACAGTTCCATAACTGAGGACCAAGTGTTCAAACATATGAGCCTATGGGGGTACACATGGTAAGACAGAGTAAATGTGCTAGTTCTCATCTCTCTCCTTCTCTAAAGCCATGAACCCCATCACCAGGGCCATGTTCTCATCCCTTGACCTAAATCCCAATCATCTCTTGTATTAGTCAGAATATATAGAATTAATATATATGGATTTATTCGATTGAGTTACAGGCTGTGGTTCAGCTAATCTAACAATGACTAGCTGTGAATTAAAAGTCCAAAAACCCAGAAACTGCTCAGTCCATAAGGCTGGATGTCTTAGATGCTCTTCAATAGAGATCCCAAGGAGGTAGGCTCTAACACCAGTGAAGGGACGGATTTGTTAGTATGGCAAAAGCAAGCAGGCAAAGGGCAAAAGCTTCCTTTCTCAATGTCCTCATATAGACCTCCAGCAGAAGGCATGGCCCAGATTAGATCTGAATTAAAGGTGTGTCTTCCTACCTCAAAAATCAAAAGTAGAAATAGATCTTCCAACTTTAAAGTAAGCAGAAACCCCTCACAGGTGTGCCCTCCATTTTGGGGTTTCAGTTCATTCCAGATGTAGTCAGGTTGACAATGAAGAATAGCCATCACACCTGTCAAACACAGATTTTCCAGACATCAGCATTTGACTTTGAAGAGTAACTTTCCAATACGTGGACTTTGGGGACACCTTCGAAGCACATTAGTGCCCCAGTTTCTCATTCAAAATTAGCTAAGCAGTTGTACGAGAATCCCCTTAGGAGAGGCCCTTGGCCCTGTGAAGGTTCTATGCTCCAGTGTAGGGGAATGCCAGGGCCAGGAAGCAGAAGAGGGTGGGGTGGCGAGCAGGAGGAGGGGGGAGGAAGAAGGGAACAGGGGTTTGTTCTTGTTGTTTTTTGTTTTTTGTTTTGTTTTGGAGGGGAAACTGGGAAAGGAGATATTGTATGACATGTAAAAAAAGAAAATATCTAATTAAAAAAAGAATCCCCTTATTATTTTTAAGGCATCAAAAACCCATACTGTGCATAAATAGGTTTATCTAGAGCATTAAATTTTCATGGGAAGGGGAGATGAGAAAACAGATGTCTGTTTAAACAGGGCATTGAGCCTATGCTGTGAGGATCTTGAGGGAGGCCGGAGGCAGAGAGAGTCTTTTAGTTGAAGGTTACTTTCTTCTGTTAGGAAGATTGTTTATTTTCTGTTCTTGGCATGTAGAATAAATGTCCTCAATTATTTCTTTGTTCATCCTAGCCCGAACAATTACCATGAGTTCCCGAAAATTGTTTTTCTGTCCATGTGGAATCAGATTCATCCCCAAATGAGGCAGAAGAATCACCGGTGGCCTGCCGGTTTCCAGTCTTGTGTCTCTGCATCATCTATTTTCTTGCTTCCTGGGAGTTGTAAGGAAGGCAGTGCCAGCAGTTTCTAGAGTCTGCATTTGGTCCTATTGCTGGCTTTAGGCTGCAGCGGGAATAGCTGCAGGAAGGGCGATTTGAGGTAGTCGGGCAGCCATTTCACCATTAATTTGCCTTGGTTCCCCTGACATTTCAAATAACTAAGAAAAAAAATTGTGTGTGGTTAAGGTTTGAAGTTCATGTCTATCTGAAACCTCAGAATGTGTCTTTATTTGGAAATAGATATCATTACAGGGAAGATCAAGGTGAGATCATGCAGTGAGTGGACTGTAAATCTAATGAGAATGACCTTCTTAGAGACTGACCAAGATACACACAAAGACAAAACAAAGAAAGCAGGTGATGATGGAGGCAGAGATGGGTGTTATGCCACCACAGGCCAAGGAATTCCTGGGACCAGGAGAGCTGTGGAGGGAGGTTGTAGGTCTACAACAGACGTTCAGTGAGCACCTGCCCAATAATGTGAGTTTCAGACAGTTGGAACAGCGTTCCTGTTCCGATGTTTAGGACATTGACAGAAACTCTTTGGAACTCCATGCAACATGGAGATCTCTAGGAAGTTCCAAATGCAAGATGGGTACCAGAATGTGGAAGGTATCAGGTCTCTGGATTCTTCACAGTGAATCACAGCAAATGTGATGGATGATTTTGACAAGCATCACCGCCCACTTCCTCTGTAGTAGAATGGTAGTCATCCTTACTTCACTGAAATGACCCATTTTGAATCGCAGTCTCCACATATGTGATAGGGTTAGAGTTATGGGGTATGGACTATGCAAGTCACTTCATTGAAGACTTTCAGCTAGAATAACAGGGAGGTCACCTGGGTAACAAGGGAAGCCTTTGCCTGGCACATGAAGGCAAGCTGAGAATTTATCACAGAGACTGGGAGGTGAGGTGGGGTGTCGGGTGGGCTCAGTGCTCGCAGCCATGGCCATGGCGTGCTCCACCGCTGCTCTGTGGCACCAGGGCACCGCTGGATGGTGGGGATACAAAAGGGATTGGAAAGGATGACTTGCATCCTGCCAGAGGTCCGTGGACTCGAGTGTTTGTCCACGTGCTCCACTCGGTTCTGCCACTGGATGGCTGTCTGTATCCCAGTCTTTAGAGAGTAGAGGGGAACAGCTGAAGCTAGGGAGGAGTCCTTGGCCTTACGGATGCAGGCTCTAGCTCCTTGGGAATCACAGGCGATGCTGAACACCATGGAGGAGCTGAGAATGAATTGGGGGCCCCAGAGCAGCTCAGTCTGCTCTGAGGCTGAAGAGAGAGAGGGGGCGGGGATAGGAAACGGTGGCCCAGTGGTTCGGGCACAGCAGGCGGGAGCAGGGGCTCAGGGGGTCTCTGTCTGGTCTAGCTGCTGCAAACACTGGGCCAACACATCAGGTCTAGTTGAAAGGAGGCAATGCTTGGTTGTAAGATGTTTTATTATAGAAAGGAGAGAGAAGAGCTAGGAAAGTAGAAGTTGGTGGCCATGTGGAGAGAGGGGGGAAGGGAGGAGAAGAAAGTAAAGATAAGAAGAGAAGAGGCTAAGAGGAAGGGAGAGAAGAAGAGAAGAGAAGAAGAAGGGAGGGGGCAAACTGCCCCTTATATGGTGGGCTGGGCTGTCCACCTGTGGGGTAGGGCATACCTGGCTGTGGTCAGATGACTGTGGGGGTGGAGTCCAGCCAGAATGCTGGGAGCTTGGGGTATTGTCTACGTGATTGATAGCACAGGCTAAAGGACTTGGAGGGCTCCTGGAATCAGCTATTCATGTCTGGGACCGTGTGTCCACTGTTTCTGTCCCTTGTGAAATCTTTCACTGGGTCTCCGGAAATTAAGCCTTACTCAACCAAAACATAGACTGCTTTTCACGGCTCCACAGTGGGGTTCTTTTGAAAAGTCTCAATATGTTGTAGCCTTATCTTTTGTTTGACATTAGGGGATGGTAAAGAAGTAGGAAGTTATGCTTGTTTTAAGCCAAACATGTGAGGGTGGGTTTTAGGTCTCGGGAGCATAACGGGTCCTGACTCTAGAGACTGAACAACAGAAGCTAGAGTTGTTCCATCCTTAACAAATGGGAGATGCTGCCTGGCTGGCCAGAGGAGCCATGGACAGAGAGGGGAGGGCTGCATTGAAAATAAGGGTACCTGAAGAGGGAGCAGGGGTAAAGGCACACATGCAGGGATGGAGGTGTGGTTGAGTACTTGCTCAGCATGTGCAAGGCCTTGGGTTCAATCCACGTCACCAGGTGTTAGATAGAAACAAATCTTTCTACAAAGAGGAATGTTAATAACAATCAGGGATGAAGCAAACCCACCAGAAGGCATGAAAGAAACCACTGAGGCCAGACCTAGTCCTGACCTATCAGGGTACTGCGCTAGATAGCTCCAGCAAGAGCTCTTTGAGGCACTCAAGGAAGAACCCTGGGAAGGGAAGGAGAAATTAGCATGTGTTCTGATGCTACCAGAGGTCACCAGTTTAATTGTAACCATAAGCAATAAGGGAGGTATTTCCCCCCACCCTCTTATCTTCCTGTGGGTTGTAGCCTAACCCCAGAGAAGCAGATCAAACAGAACAGAGAACTAGAAAAACCAGGAAGGAGTAAAGAACTCAAAGTCAGTTCTCTTCCTCATCCCTGGTCTCCTGCCTGACACTGGGGTGTTAAGAGAAACCTAAGTGGCTAAAAGAAGAACATTTCCCAACTCAGCCAGACCACTCTTACTCCTGGGAGCATTAGGTGATATGTTGGTATCTGAGAGTGACAGCAAAAGCTTCGGGAGCATCCAGGGTGGGAAAGAGCCTGCCAATAGGGGCTTTTAAAGGGACAATAGTGTTGAAAAGTTCAGTTATGCTTGTTCAATAAGCTGCTCACATGACTACTTTTAGATAGATATGTGCCTGAAAGGCTGGCCAGGATAAAATGGCCTATTAGATGGCTCTTCAATATTATTGAAGCTGCATTATTCAGCTGCCTTGTTAGCTTCAGGAGAAAAAAAATGGCAGAATTTGAGTAAAGAGATTACTTGAGTATGATTCCATTGTCTACGTTTATTGTGAGGGCTTAGAAACAACAAGCAACACTGAGAAATCCCAGGCCAGCTCAGCCTGTAACTTCTTTCAGCCTGCCCAGTTACTGATGTGCACTTCCTTTATCTCAGCAGGCACTAAGGCCTGTGATTGGGTGATGCTTAACCCTGACTGTCAATTTTACTGGATCTGGAATCAAGCATAAGGCATGCTCTTGGGTGGGTCTGAAGGGCTTTTCCAGGAAGGATTAACTGGCATGAAAACCCCTCTCCTAGAGCGGAGGGCATTTTCCTGTGGGGTTGCTAATACAAGGGGAAACATTTGCCTACCTGCCTGCCTGCCTGCTTTTGTTTCATGCAGTGAGTACATCCGTTCTGTAGTTGCTGCCGCTATCTAAGGCTGATATTGGAACCCAGCTTCTTGGGCCTTCCAGTGTGAACTGAAGAGCAACAGCTCTCAAGGAATCTTCTTGCCCTTCAGAGATGGATTGGGACTAATGAAGTATTTTGTAAATTGATCAGCTACAGGGTTTACAGATTTTCCAGCATGCAGTGGCCCTTGTTAGGCTAGTCTGGCCCTATTATGTAAGCTAATCTAAGAAATCTCCTGTAATATGCATCCATTCCATTGGTTACATTCCTCTTGAGAACCCTGGTTAATACAGATGACTTATCTCCATGTAGTATCTCCTGAAAATGCTCAAGTTTCTCCCCTGGGGCTACTTTTCCTCTTTCATTCCGGGAATTCTTTTTATAAGCATTCTCTGACCAGGAAAGGTCCACTGTCCTTGTCCAGTCATGTCATATCTAGAAAGCTTCTGTCTAATTTCAACTCTTGGTCTCTGCCTCTAATTGCTAGTCTTAGTAGCAAACGAGGGCCAGAAACTCCATAGAGTCACAGGATACGATGGACAATAACAGGCTAACCTCTGGACTCCAGTGACCATCTCACGTCTGAGCACGCCCTAAATTAGCCAAGGGTATTGCACATTCTGATTTGATCCTTATGTAACTCTTCACAATTTACAATTTTCCATTGGCTTGAAACTACCTGGGCTTTAGAATCTTTGTTACAAACGGCCCTCGGTGGCTTTGGTCATCCAAGAGTCTCAGGTTCACTGTCTTGGTGGAACTCAAATGCCTGGATGCAGCAGCGAGCTTCTCCCATGCTTGCTTTCATTCTTTTTTTCTTTCTCTCTTTTTTCTTTCATTACTTTTCAAGTTCTTTATTTTAAATGTGCATTGATGTTTCACCTGCATGTGTGTCTATGTGAAGATGTCTGATCACGTAGAACTGGAGCTACGTAGACAAGTGAGGGCACCAGGTAGATGTTGGGAATTGAACTCTCGTCCTCTAGAAGAGCAGCAATGCTCTTAACTGCCTAGCCATCTTTCCAGCCCCACTATCAGGTTTCTTTAAATTCAGTCTCGTACCAAACTCTGCCACCTGTACAGATATCAATTGCACAAATGTCTACTAGTAAGAATGTACTAGGCACTAAGCAGCACAACCTATTTTGATTTCTAGAAGCTCTGACTTCATTTTGCATAGATTAACCAGAGACACAATAATAATAGATTAATCAGGTGCCATAATGGGTTCTGTCACCCTTGCTGTTCACAGGAAGGAGGAAGAATTGCCTCCCTCTGTGGCTCCAGGACTTGCTACCATGATAAATGTCCCTAAAACATTACTGTCTTAATCTGTCTAATCACCTGTGTGGTGGTTTGAATGAAAATGGACCCCTGTGTACACAGGGAGTGGCACTATTAGGGAGTGTGGCATTGTTGGAGGAAGTGTGTCGACCTGGGTGGGTTTTGAGGTCTCAGACACTCAAGCCACTCCAAGTATAGCATTGTTTTCCTGCAGCATGCAGATCCAGATCTAGAACTCTCAGCTCCTCCATCACCACATCTGCCTGAATACCACCCTGCCTTCTACCGTGAAGATGATGGACTAAACTTCTGAACTGTAAGCCAGCCCCAATTAAATGTTTTCCTTTACAAGAGTTGCCATGGTTATGGCGTCTCTTCACAGCAATAACACCCTAACTAAGGCAACCTGGAAACTTATTTAAATCAGATGAGGCTATTCCTAACATTGAGCTGAGTTTGTTACTTTTCTCATCATTGGATGGATATACCTAACAGAACAACTTAAAGGAAAAAAAAATGTTTCTTTTGGCTCAAAGTAAAAGAAGCTTCTACTTTATAAGAGTGGGAAAAGCAGAGTGGAGGATATTAGTCCATAAGCTGGAGTACTTAACCACAGATTACTCATGTGGAAGCAGACAGGACACACAGAATGCTAGATCAGAAGTGCTGTAACCTTCAAGGAGCCACCCCTAGTAACCTACTTTCTGAGACAAGACCTACCTTGAGCAAAGCTACAGTGCTTCACAACCTTCCTAATGCTGCAACCCTTGAATACAAGTTGTGGTGACCCCAACCATAAAATTATTTTGTTGGCGCTTCATAACTGTAATTTTGTTACTGTTAGGAATCATAATCCGATGTGTGATGCCCAGGCTGAGAAATGCTGCTCCACAGTCTTCAAAATAGAGCCACAAGCTGGAGCTTATGGGACAGTCAAAGCATGAGCCGGTGGCAGGACATGTCAAATTCAAATCAGAATAGTATGTATCTATCACACCAACAAGCTTTAAGCATGAAAACCCATTTCTGACAGACTAATTATTAGGGTCTCTGCTGGTGGAATAGGGATGTGTCTTTGTGGTATAGGACTTGATTAACGTACATGAAGCCCTGCGTTTAATCTCCAACACTACCAAAAGGTCTCTTGAGGTGACAAACAGGTGACCTGATGGCTGCACTAACTGTCTGTGGCCTTTCTGACTAAAGGCTAAGTTGACCAAAGCAACTGAGAACTCCTTGAGAGTTTCAGCAAATATACATATACTCACATATTAGCATTCACACCCGGATCTGTGTGCAAATAACTTAAAGTAAATTATAGACATCATAGCAATACACAAATAGAAAAGACCCTAAAGTAATTATTTTGTTAGTTCCAAAACTGACATCCACGACATAAGTAGAAAACTGATTTAAATAATGTAAAAATAATGGAATATGCTGATTTTGGTTTTATCCAACTCAATCTTTTTATCCTTTAATTTGCAAAACATAGAAAACATGAATTACATTAAACTCAGCCACAATCCTACAGAGAGCTAATGTCAACTTCTGGCATTTTTCTTTGTGTTACCATTCAAAGACATGTACATATTCTATGAAACTGAATAACCCTGATATAGTTGGACACGCCTTATAATAGTATTAAACTATTAATTTTGGCCTCTAAATATTTTTCATCAAAGTCTTTCAATTTTTAAATTTATGTTATTGTATATTTAGCTACAGCATAATTTATGAACTACTTAAATGAGATTCTTTTAGGTTGTTCCTCTTTGTCTTTCTTCTTTGAAGACAAGGTCATAGTGTATTGTGATGGCTGGCCTGAAACTTGCTATGTAGACCAGTTTGGCCTTGAACTCACAGAGATCCACCTGTCTCAGCCTTCTGAGTATGGAGATTACAAGCACATGCCGCATCCAGTTTGTTTCCATTCTTCTATTGACATAAACAGTTTTACACTTGGCCCTCTGAAAAACACAGATGTTGCCCATGCACTGTGAAGTAGAGCTTAATAAAGGGGCTTAAAAAGTGAAGAGGAGCCATGTGGCTTGGATCTGAAAAGCTCCCCAAAGGCCCTACACTGTGCGTTGTTCACCACCCTAAGGTCCTGTTGGGAAGTGGTGCAGCCTTTAGGGTATGTGGCCTCGTGGGAGGAAGCAGAGGTCCCCTTGAGGAGATGTCGTTACCTTTTTTCTGCTCTCTTCTTCCTGGCCGTCATAAAGTGAGCAGCTTTGCTCTACCATATTTCCTCTATGAACTTCTGCCTCACCACAGTCCCAAAGCAAGGGGGCCAGGCAGCCATGGACAGAAACGTCTGAAAGCATGAGCCAAAATAATTCCATACTTCTTGTAATCTGGCTCATAATCTCAAACATTATGTCATAGCACCAGGAAGCTGACAAATACAGGAAAGATTTAGAAAAAAAAAAAAAAAGTCAGACAGTATCAAGCCTGCAGCTTACATTGTGGAGAAGCTGTTACATACCCCAGACGTGGGTAGTGAGAAAATAGAGAGGGCACAGAGGGAGCACCAAATAAGAACTGCACACAGGAGAACCTGCAGTACACTGATCAGAAGGGAGGAGGCTGAAGGAATAAAGCCACTGTCTTATTCCTTTGTTGTTGGCCCCAGACTGTGGGGAAATAAAGGGGTGTCTGGCCCACTGAACGACCACTGGACGGGAGCGTTGGGCCAAGGCCCACTGGACCCTGCTCCACGGGGATGGGGAAGGTGCAGTCTTGGCTACAACTTTCAGGCACCACAAACCACTGGGAACCGCCGGAAGAGCGGGCTCTGGGGCGCAGGGAGGCCTCCCGGGGGAGGTTAGAGGAGCGGCTCCTTAGGGGAAGGCCTATTCCATTGCTCCAGCACAGCAGATCCTGATGAACAGAGACAGTTCATGATTTTAGAGCTTTATTGTAGAAAAGGAGGGAGAGAGAGAGAGAGAGAGAGAGAGAGAGAGAGAGAGAGAGAGAGAGAGAGAGAGAGAGAGAGAGAGAGAGAGAGAGAGAGGAGTAAAGAAGCAGAGGGCGGCGGCCATGGCAATGTGGAGGGGGGGAGAGGAGGAGGGAAGAAAGGGGAGAGAGGGGAGCAAGAGGTGAGAGTAAGAGGCTAGAGAGAGGGTAAGAGAAGCAACAGAGAGAGGAAGGAGCAAATAGCCCCTTTTATAGTGGGCTGGGCTACCTTGCTGTTGCCAGGTAACTGTCGGGTGGGGCCTACCTGGATGTAGTCAGGTGACTGTGGGGGTGGAGTCCAGCCAGAATACCAGGAGCTTGGGGTATTGTCCCACGCGACTGATGGCCACAGAATTATGGAGTTGAGGGGCTCCTGGTGTCAAGAACCTAATGTCTGGGAGCGTAGCTCATGGTTCAGTCCCTTGTAGAACTTTCTACTGGGTCTCCAGAGTAAGCCTCGCTCAACCAGAACACAGACAGCCTTTCACTGTCCAACACTTTGTCTGTACTTCTCACTGGCTAAACCCATGCAGAAGACCAGGCAAAGAAGGCTCACAGATATTGCCAGAAGTTCCGTTATTCTGGATGGAACAGGCCAAAGGACAGAAATCAAGTTAGGAAAATACTGTTCATCTTCAGCCACAGAATCCACCCAGGCTTATGAGTTAAAGACATGTGTCTAATAAATAACTGCAGCGCTAAGAATCATCAATGATCATAGGGAGAGAGTAAATTATGTTTAGATTTAAAAAGTTCCTCTGATGAATGATGGTACAGCTGAATTCTGGTCCAAGATTAGGCAAATAACCCAAGCCCCATGTAACTGGTAGGAAGTATTGACATTTAACACGGATTTCTGCTTGGGTAGATAGATGGGGTGAGTCTGTTGCAATGTTTTCATAGTAACAATTTGAGAACTGTTACTTTCTAACATTTACTACCAGCCATGCTCTTGCTGAACACCTGAACAATTAACTCATTGAACCCTTCCAGTAGTCCCCAGAGTTAATATGATTATACCATGTCTTACAGAGAAAGAAGTGAAGATCTGAGACGTCTAACTATAGGATCGGATCAAGGTCACATGTTTACTTAGCAGCAAAACCAGGATCTAGGCATCAATAGTCCAGAGTTCAAATCCAAACAACTCACCTAATCCTCATGGATAGCGTCTAAATGAGCTGTCCCATGCAGAATTAATTTGCAAAAATTATATGAGTAAAAATTAAGCCAGTTCAGGGAATTTCTATCAAAATTAAAGAGTGACTTGTAGAAATGGTTCCGTGATTAGGAGCACTGGCTGCTCTTCCAGAAGACCCTGGTTCAATTCCCAGCACCCACATGGCTACCCACACCTCTGTAACTCCAGTTCCAGGGAATCCAACACCCTCTTCTCGCCTCTATATGCATCTTCTGGTCTCTGAATGAAACTTCTGGTCTCTAAACTCCTCTTCTGGCCTTTGCAAGCACCAGGCACACATGTAGTACACAGACATACAAGTTGTCAACAAAACACCCTTCTACATAAAAAATAGAATTAAATATAGAAAATAAATTTTAAAAGTTAAGGAAGTGGTAACATTGAGAGTGCCACTTGTTTTTATTCGGGAGGCTGTGGAGATGGCTCAGAAGGTAAGTATGGTTATTGTGCCACCATGAGGACCTGAATTTAAGTATCCAGGGCCAACATAAAAGTCTGGTGTGGTCACCTGCACACCTGTAGCCCCAGTTATGCAGTAGGGGAAGACATGAGGGTTGCTGGGGCTTCCTGGATGTCAGCATAGCTCCAAATTCGATGAGAGATCTTTCTCAAGGATAAAGATTGAGTGATGGAGGACACACAAGGTCTCCCTCATCCTCTGCATGCATGTGGACAAAGGTACCCCCATGTACACATCCATCACACACACCACCCACACATACACACATAAAATGTACTAATCACTTCTTAGAGTTGTCCAGAGTACCAACTTGTTATACTGAAAATTAATAACAGACAAAAATTAAGAATCCACCATCATTTTCACCTTCTTGAGCTGTATTTTATAGTAACTAATGAGCATGTGTTTGGGCAGAAAAACCCCAGATATTGCTTACAGAAAGAATGATAAAATTACCATTTGTCCATCTTTTCTTCTTCTTTGGTTATGTATGTGTCTGTATGCATTATGTATGTATTATATATGTACACATGCATGCTGCAGCATACATGTGGAGGTCAAAGGAAAACTTGAGGTGTTAATCTTCCCTGTCTCCCTTGTTTGGTCTCTTTCTTGTTTTCTCTCCTGTATATACCAGGGTAGCTGGCCTGCAAGACTCTGGGGATCCTCCTGTCTCCACTTTCCATCTCCCTGTAGGAGAGCTAAGGTTACAGATGTGTGCACCGCTGCATCTGGCTTTACATGGGTTCTAGAGATTTGAACTCAGATCCTCATGCTTGTAAAGCAAGTGCTTTGCCTACTGAGCCATCTCCCCACAAGTCTTAGTGAAGTGTTTACTTAGTGAAGTATCTATGCAATGCTTGGTATATGTTAAAACTACTGTGTAGAATATCGGAAGGAATACCAAGACCGACAGTTCTTCTACCCATTGATCATCTCAGTATCACATAGCCAGTCAGAAAGCTGGCCTGTGGTTTTCCTATGTAGTACATCTATGTGTGCAGCCTTGTGATACATAGGAGCCCAGAAGCAGAATCAAACCCAGGTCCTCTACCAGAGCAACAAGCACTTTAACCACTGAGCCATCTCTACACTCCCCAACTTGTTAAAACTGGGAATGAATGTTATGGATTTAAATTATAGTATGCTCCTTTTTAAGGCTGAATACCTCTTTTTCTTTTTCCTCCTGAAAAAAAAATTCATATATCCTGACTATTCCCTTCTGCAGCTCACAACCTTTCAAAGCTATCCATTCCCCCCTCCCCCAGAACAACTCTCACAGCTGTGGCTTCTGTTCACCAAGTTGAAGCAAGGAGCACCTTCCACCAAGCCAACAGTGCACAAAGGAAATACCACGAAGGCTTTTAGGATGCTGCCCTGAGAATCGCAGTGTGACACAGCCTTTCTCCTCTCAGCTACCCACCTTTCCCTCCCCAGCCTTCTCCTCAAATCCTAAAATGCCAATGACCATTCATTGTTCCAGGGATGATCTCGTTTTCTAAAGTGTGTTCAACCATGAAGATCCTATGGAAAAGTCAGAGGTCTGTTTTATCATCATTTTCTAACTCTCCAGTCCCCCAAGCTGCTACACACTATGAGTTCAGTGTTTCTCCATTCCCCACACATTTGAAAACAGTTTAGTTCAATCTGCCTTGAAGTATAGAGCAAACCAAATGTGGATCCGTGCTCTACGCTGGCTAAAGCAGAATAGAGATCTAGCCTCCTTCACTCTAATAGTGTATTTTATTTTATTTTTTATGTCAGTGAGTGTTTTGCCTGCATATCTATTTGTGCACTGTGTGCATGCAGGGCTCTTAGAGGCCAGAAGAAGGCATCAGAGCCTCTGGGACTAGAGTTACAGATGTTTGTGAGCCGTTATGTCGGTATTAGGAATTGAACCCAGGTCCTCTGGAAGAGCTGGCAATGCTCTTAGCTGCTAAGCCATTTCTCATACCCATGTTAACAGTCTTTTTTCCACTGAGATCCCAAAACTGTTGTAACAACAGGAATTCGCTTTTCCACACCTTCTAAACAAAATATACCATTGTTCTACATTTGGAGTGTTATTTTTAGACTCAAGAGTTAATAGCTACAAATTCCTCTATTCAGTGTGGTTTGGATGGGTGTGACTCTTGAGGTCAATGTCTGTACACCCATGTTCTGCTCCCTAGGATCTTTATATTCGCATATGCACAATATATGAGAAGTTAAGGCAAAGCTCATCCAGAAATTTGTGCTGAGCACAGAACCTTCTAGTGCGTCCTAGAAACTTCTAAGTAAATTTTTATTCATCAGTAAATGTTCTTGATAAACTCTTACAAACAGCTATTTTCTGAAGGTCCCCATGTACATTGGGAGTTAGTTGAATGTTCAATCTTTCCCAAGGCTCGATCCCACATCCCTAGTCTATTGTTCTGTAATCTATTCTTGTCCTGTTCTGAAAGTTAGAGGCACCCCAGAAGGTGTCGAGTAGTACTTGACTTCTAAGCCCTCATATGTCAGGATCGACCACGTGAGTGTCTGATACTTGTAGAATCAAGTACTGTATATTATACGACTCTTCTGGCAGATGAGCATTAAATTTCCTATTCTTTAAAAGCTGTAATAATTTTTCAACACATGGAAATATATAATACCCGGAGTTATCACATAAACTCAGCATAGGCTGTTGACTCCTTCAGTCTACTGGAGAGCATCAACCTCCAAACTGTCTCACCTCAGCTTCGTAGCATTCTGGTTCCCCGAACCTCCAGAGTCCAACTCCTCTGAGCCTGGTTCTTGTTCTCTCTATATATATAGCTTTATTGGCTACAAAGCTGCTTCTGTGAACTCTGTCCTAGCCTTCATTTTAACTTGAACAGACTAGGCTTGGGTCAAACTGCAGTCCCTTCACTCTGGCTTCCTTCATGAATTCTGGAATCCCTCCCTCCAACCTTCTTGCACTTTCCCTCTTTCTAGTAGAATTTGTTGTTGTTGTTGTTATTGCTTTGATCAAAAATCTGTGTTAAAAGAAGCAACTTAGAAGGAAACAAAAATATGTGTGAAAAGAAGCAACTCAGGAGGAAGGAGTTTATTTTGGCTTACAGTTCAAAAGGACTCAGGCCATCATCGGCAGGGAAGGTAGGATAATGGGACCCTGAGACAGCTGGTCATGTTGTGTCCCTAGTCAGGAAACATAGAGCAATAAATGTTGGTACCCAGCTACTTTCTCTTAGCATGGGATCCGAGGCCATGGGATGGTGCCACGCACATTCAGAATGTGGTCCCCTCTTCAGTTCAACCTCTCTGTAGACTCTCTCTCTCTCTCTCTCTCTCTCTCTCTCTCTCTCTCTCTCTCACCAATACACACCAGAGGTGTGTATTTCTGTGATGCTTCTAAAGCCATTCAAGCTGACCATGAAAATTAACATAACAGCAGTGTGCTCCAGTGATCTCACACCAGTTTCAGTGTCACTGTCCTCATCAATGTCACATGACTATCAGGCTCTTCCTCTTGAACCAAGGACCTCTTTTTCTTCTTTCTTAGTCCGATCTGTGTTCGGTCCTTCAGGACTGTTTCCCTGGTGAGTGAAGCTGCTCTCCTGTCTCAATGAAAACATGAGGCTAGCTTGTTACTACACCTGGGGGCAGTGCAGGTGGGCACACCTGGCATTCCTCTTTTTACTCTAAAATTTCCATGGTGGTAGTGAAGGGTTTGTACCATAAGATGTTCAATGCCCTTTTCTTTTTTTTCATCTTCAATTTTATCATTTCCTTAAAGAAATGCCTTCTCTCCAAGCTCCATGCAGTGTTTTACATTTTTCATATGTCCCCTCTCTCAGGAATGCCAGTTTATTTCCAAGTTAATGCAGCCCCTCCTCAAGTCATCAGAACTCTCAAACCACTAGAGCTTTCACTGTCGACTTGCCACAATCATCGCCTTAGAAGAAACTCTTAATGAAGAATTATCTAGCTCAGGTTGGTCTACAGGCATGTCTTTAGATATGTCTATGTCTTGATTGTTAATAGATGAAGGGATATCCAGCTCACTATGGGCAGCACCATTCCCTAGGCAAAGGAGTCCTGAATAGCATAAGAGATGAGAAAGCTAGCAAGCAGGTAGCACGAATACATTCATTTCTCTTCGCTCTTGGCTGTGGATATGATGTGACCAGTTGTCCCATTCTTCTGCTTCTGTGACTAGCCTGTACCTGTAACCTGGAATTGTAAACCACATAAGCCCTTCCCCTCTCTGTTGCTTTCTCTCAGGGTGTTTCATCTCAACAACAGAATGAAGCTAAAACAGATGAGAAGCTTCAATTGTGAGGGTTTGCCTTAACAAACCATTCGTTCACACATATATGTGTTTACACATTTGTTTCACAACTACACACAGAGACACAACTATGTGGCCAGTACTGACTTGAATACCTCGTGGCTTCCATTACCAGAACCTTAGAGGAAAATTTCAAATATACTTGATGCTCTGCATGACTCATTTGGTGTGATATTGCATTAAAATAAACAAAGTAAGTAAAAACAATTCAGACTGTTCTCTGTGGAAGGCAGAAGTCCACATTTTCAGCACCAGCAAAGCATCTGGGTCCCTTCCTGTACCTCTCTTAATCCCTCCAGGTTGCAGGTATAGATTAGATGACAGTGTGCTCACCCAGAATGCATGAAGCCCTGGGTTCGAGCAATGGAGTCAGGAGGATCAAAAGCTCAAGGTCACTTTTGGCTACACAGTGAGTTCAAGACCAGCCTAGGACATATGATACTCTGTCAAAATAACTTTTCCTTAAAATATCTTTTCTGTGGTATTTTGGTTCATCGTGGCAAATGTACCTGGCCTGTCATGGAAGAAACTGTCAGTCCCACCTCAGAAATAAGCATTCAGAAAACCAATACATAATGCTCCCCCTAAAATAAGGTGTTTAAAAATACACAGACGAATTAGAACTCAAACTCAGGCATGCTCACAATGGATTACAAAGAATGGGACCTGAACCTTGGCCCTGAGAGTTGGAAGGCTCAGAAATAAATGGCAAAGTCTCATACTCTTTGTGGGGGAAGGAAGAAGGCAGGGATGAAGAGAAGGAGAAAGGGAAAGAGTGAAGGGGGATGAAGGGAGGGAGGGAGGGTAAAGGAGGACGGAGCCCCATACACCATTGCCATGGACTGTAGCAGGTTTCCAGGGGCACCAGATGGAAACTAGAAAATGCCACACACTAACATGGGGAAAAGGACTCCATGCAACCTGACCTTTAAAGTATTTACACAAAAGCATGGGATAGGGGTGGTGGAAAGATGGGTCAATGGTTTAAAAGCACTGGCTGCTCTTCCAAAGGACCAAGGGTCAATTCCCAGCACCACATGGGGACTCAAAACTCTTTGTAACTGCAGTCTCAGGGGGTTTGATGCCCTCTTCTGGCCTCCATGGGTACAGCTTGCACATGCAAGCTAAACACCCATACATATAAAACAAATCATAATCTAAAAGTGCATAGGCACTGGTATTAAAATAACTAAAATAGTTTTTTATATATAAGTAACTATTTGCTATGCATCTATGTGCACATGTATCTCTATAGATGTGTGTTTGAGTATAGAGAGAATAACTAGGGCAGCTATTTTCAACCTGTAGGTCACGACCCAGGGGTCACTTATCAGATATTTACAGTGTGATTCATAACAGTAGTAAAATTACAATTATGAAGTAACAATGATAATTTTATGGTCATGGGTCACCACTACATGAGGAACCATGTTAAAAAGCCATGGCACCGAGAAGGCTGAGAACCACCCCAGAGCTAGGAGAATACATAAAGATTTTGAACAAAGAACTAGGGACCAGAGCTAAGAAAGGCTTTTTTTTTATTGTTTATTTTCTTGTACCATGTGTTATTTTTTTTATGTACTCATCTAGATTTTCACACACATGCAAAACTCCCTCAAGTAATTCTATATCTACTTAGGTAAGTGAAGACATTGTGTTCTGTCAACCTCATACTATGGTTGTGATGACTTTGAATGAGGCAAAACACATGGAGTGCTCTCTACACAGTGAGTTCTGCACATACACAGATTGTTATTATAATAATTCATCTGTTAAAGTAACAAACACGAGTCCTGTCTCCTCATCGCATCTTGATTGGCAGGTGTTGGCAGCACAGTGATAATGCCAAGCCAGGAGCATCCCGGCCCATGTGGAAGAGGTCCAACTAGAGGTTCAGAAGTACAGGCAAGGTGGTTAAACACTGGGTCCTCTCCTTCAGGCAGGCTCAATTTCCTCTTAAGACTGTGAGAGCTACAGGCCTGGGCAATCTCCACATTCTTTT